>NW_012105731.1:521860-560760 GCF_000951045.1 Mandrillus leucophaeus | reverse complement strand
GACAGGGTTTCACCGTGTTAGCCAGGATGGTCTCGATCTCCTGACCTCGTGATCCACCCGTCTCGGCCTCCCAAAGTGCTGGGATTACAGGCTTGAGCTACCGTGCCTGGCCGTGCTCCGGCTTCTTTAAGAGTGATAGTGACTCATTTCTGGCATAACCACCCCACTGCTCCCAAAGAAGGCTCTACCTTGATCTCCCCAGACAATCCTCCTGTGAATGGTCAGGCTTTGGATCCAAATTGGACGTCTGCTGTTGAGACTGAAGGATTACTGAGCTGATGGGATGTGCCCAGGGTGTCCTAAAGGTCAGCTGGACACCATGTAACAAAACAGCAGCAGCTTCAATGAGCAAGCAGCACCATCCTCAACTGCACATGCTCTAATAACTAATTGGACAAAGTGTCCACAGCCGATGATCAAGTCAAAAACTGATACTTACTCTCTCAATGACAGCATCAAATGTGCAGGTGGGGGTTGAGAGAATTTGGAGGGGGCAACCGACTTCTCAGGGACACACTCAATGGTAGAATGGGATGAAAAAGAGGAGACTTAAATTGTATGTCTTCTTTGCGAGTAAATTAACTTTGTTTTACTTTAAGTGGGAAGCCTAGCGGTTGCCTGGGGCCTCTCTCCTTTCACTGACTCAGAGAGGCAGGCTGAAAAGAGTAGGAAAGAACATTTGCAGCGGGAAATATATGGGTGATACACTGCAATGTCAAATTGGAAGATTTCCTCATATGCACAAATCAGGATTCATCTGAATCTCCCATAGGATCTGCTCCAAGTGGCATCATTACCAGTTCTTAATTTATGTTGCCCCATTTGCAAGTATCATGGTGCGTAACCAAGTTAGGACGAACAAACCACAAAACCTAAATAACAGGCCTTCAGAGATGAAGAGGACAGCCATCCGTTTACATTTGTAAGCTGCTAAGTAGAATTGAGGTGGCTGTCTGGGTCTGCTGCTTTTCCCAGTTCAGAGAGCAGGTGAAGTGTGGTGTTCAAGGAAGGAGGGGAAGAACAGGGCTGGCAGTGGGTGAGGGAATTTTTTTCTCCACTCTCCTCCTCTACCTTATCCCCTCTCTCCTTCTCAAGACTGAGTGCATCAGCCTGCGTGGTTAATCAGGACCCTAAATCCTGAAGCGTGGTGGATGCTGCCTGCCCAGTCCATCACTCTAAGCCTGCCTTCCTTCCCTTTTCCGACTGTCATCTAAGGCCGCCCCCTGGGTGCCAGGGTGGAAAAGATGCTGTGCTCAGAGTCACAGTCTGAGTGGGGTCTGTCTGACGCGGGACAGATCACTTAAACTCTGGGCCTCGTCTCTGCCATTTGTAGAGTTGGGACACCAGAACCACTTCCCATCTTCCCCTGGAGGGCGGTTGGATGGAGTGAGCGCTGAAGTGCATATGGCTGTTTCAGTTCTTCACCACTCCTCTCTCCTGTAGACCTGAAGGCCAGTCTCCTGCAAAGTGGACAGAGCTTCCAAACCAGTGCCCAGAGCTGTGAAAACCAACAGCCTGCGATACTTCCCTCCCTCTTGTTTGAGAGAGGTGGGTGCCATCATTTCCATTTACCAACTGCAGTAAGAAGCAGACATCTGGAGGCCGCAGGGCAGTCTGCATGGATTGCACGTTCCCTCCAAGTTTATCGTCTGTGGCTGAGAGCTCTCAGTACAAAGTATCTGATCAATGGCATGAGGGAGCGAGCTTGGTCAATGTTAGAGTGAGGCAGCGGGCAAACCTCACCTCACAGTACCTGGGCCACAGGAGAGAGGCTGCTTTGTGAAGAGCAGTAGAGGGAATGGGAGCTCCCAGTGGATCTCCTGAAGGGAGGAGGGAAATGAGACCTCTGGAGTCTATAGGGGTTTTTAGCATTTTGAGAAATCCACTTAATTTTCTCCTGAAAGGCAGCTATTTGGAGGCAGACAGTGGAAATGCTGGCTGTGTGGCTGCCTGGTGGCCCCAGGGTGACATTCTCACCTTTAACACCATGCCTCTCCAACATCGGATGGTAGCTGGGGTGGGGAGGGATGAGAGATGGGGAGGAAGAAAGCATTAGCCGAGTAACAACTGCAGGACGGGCTGTAAACGGGGCAATTTTGAGTTAAATGTGATCATCATTCCGTCTTTGCAGATGAAGTAACAGAGGTTATGAACTAGCTGAGTATGCACAAGTGATGAGTAACAGTGTGAACCCATGAATTCCTCAAGGACAGGGACTCTTATCGTTTGCAGTTTGTACAACCAGGACCTGTCTGCTCTGGTGCCTGGCACTTGGTAGGGACTGATTTAAAGGGGGATGTGGTGAGATGGGGAGCAGGGTGGGTTACAGTGGCTTTTGTGGAGCCCCTGTGAAGTATCAGGCAGAGCCACCCATGCCTTCTGTGTATTACTTGGTTTAATTCCCACATCGATCCCAGGTCAGCATTCTTATCCCCATTTTATAAACCCTCACATGCTTGCTAAGGTCAAAGTCACTGCTGCTTACCATCAAAATTGGCCTTTTTCCCACTCAGAGGATAGAGTCCCCCTATTCTGAAGCAGGTGGAGCTTTCTCGGTGACCTGCCTGCTCAAGACGCACCTCCCAGATGCCAGATGTGCAAGCTGGGCCTAGCTTTGTCCTTTCTCAGCTTTGGCCTCCGAACTATCAAGAGCGGTAACTCCTCAAATCTCCCATGACCCGCTGCCTCCCTCATCTTCCCTTCCCTGCCTCTCCCCTTCTGAGTGGTCAGCAGGTTTTCCTGTTCCTCTGGGCTTGGTGAGAGATGCTGAAGACAAAGCCTGCATGTGGAAAGTGGCACTGCCTCTCAGCCTTAGTGATAGGAACACCCCCCTGAAAGTGGCGCTGCCTCTCAGCCTTAGTGATAGGAACACCCCCCTGAAAGTGGCACTGCCTCTCAGCCTTCGTGATAGGAACACCCCCCTGAAGAGCTATTTAAAGTTTAACTGATCAGAGGAGGTGGGAGCTCCTGACACTCAGGAATTGGGTGCCGTGCCCTATTGCTGACTGAGGGAGTTCTGTTCTTTTAATATTTGATGGGGCTGCCTTGGAGACATTTATTTAAGCATGCTTCATTCATCGGAGTCTCCTACACAGGGGAAACTTACAGGGGAAGGCACCACGGCTTCTCAGTACTCAGCAAAGGTCAGGAGGGGAACGGCTGACAAATTGGACAGCTCTTTTTAGAAGTTTAATCTCAAATGTGCGTGTGTGTTTTCCCCTTGTCTACAGTGAACATGGGGTCTAGCCCTGTCATGTTACTGGGCCTGTGTGAGGGGGAGTTCCCTACTTATGCATGAGACAGACAAGGATAGGAGATAGAGGTCCGGGCATGGTAGTTCATGCCTGTAATCCCAGCACTTTGGGAGGCTGAGGCAGGCAGATCACCTGAGGTCAGGAGTTCAAGACCCAGCCTGGCCAATATGGTGAAACCTCATCTCTACTAAAAATTCAAAAAAAATTAGCCTGGCATGGCCAGGCACATTGGCTCATGCCTGTAATCCCAGCACTTTTGGAGGCTGAGGCGGGCAAGTCATGAGGTCAGGAGTTCAAGACCAGCCTGGCCAACATGGTGAAACTCCACCTGTACTAAAAATATAAAAATTCACTGGGTATGTTGGCAGGTTCCTGTAATTCCAGCTACTCGGGAGGCTGAGGCAGGAGAATCTCTTGAACCCGGGAGGCAGAGATTGCGGTAAGCCGAGATTGTGCCTTTGCACTCCAGCCTGGGAGACAAGAGACAAACTCTGTCTCAAAAAACAAAACAAAACAAACAAAACAAAAGATGGAAGATAGAGCATGGCAGGGAGCATCTCCGCACTCTCATTGATCATGACCTCTAATACCCAGAGCTCCGAGCATCAGCTCACTCATCATCCCTGTGTCCTTACCAAGAAGGTCATTAGTGGGCATTAGTAGCCCCATTTTTCTTTTATGCAGCCAGAGTCCCAGAAAGGCTGAGTGATTTATCTGGCAGCACACAGTACAGGCACAGGAAGCCTATAGTACAAATCTCAGCTCTTAGAACTCTAGTCCCTTGCTTCAGTCGTTTGGAAATGGAAATAAGACGACATTATCACAGGGCTACCATTGTTAGAAATGTATACGAACATCATTAATAACTTGTAAGGTATTTGCCAGTGTAAATTCATTCTCTCTCCTCCCTTTACTTTTGAAACGACATTCTCTACCTCCTGTCATCATGGTTCCAACTCCCAGATTTTTTGTTTGTTCCTTCCTCTCTGTTATCCGCACATTCACTCAGCAACCGTAGCCTGCCCATTGGTTATACCTTCCAGTGCCAACCCCTCCTGCACACAGCTGAGGGCACAGCGCCAGCTCAGGGCCTCACGACCGTGTCCCCACCTTCAAATCAGTCTTTCTACCTCCAAGCTCTTTCTTATCCAGTGTGCCTTGTGCACTGCCGTAAGTGTTACCTTGCTCCTTTCTGTTTGTCCTGCCTCTCCTGTGCTCACAAGCTGTGAGTGGCTCTTCATTGCATTCAGAAGAAAGCACAAGTATTTAAGCCCCACATTTAAAGTTCTCAACACTGTGACCTTATCAAACTTTCCAGGCTTCCTTCCAGCACAACTTTTTCTCAACTGCTACCCCTACCCCCATGCCTCATTTGCTTGCTGACCAATTTAATAATTACCTTTCTCTGGTTGACCCTTAAGAGGTTCTCTTTTGCTATAATTGCCTTTTCCACCTTCTCCCTTTTCTGTAATTGCCAGTCAACATTGCGTCTAACTTGCAAAGCTTCAGTAAATTTCATCTTGTCATAAATGTCCTGTGATATCACCACTCTCCCCCACCTTGATAAAATATGTCTTCATTTCCACAGCACTCTGCCTCTGTTATAGCACTGTCATTAATCGTAGTCAGCCCTAGATTAATTAATAGTAGACAACTTTATCTCTTTATCCCCCAAAGAATCAGGTAAGCATACATTATAAGCCCAAAGCGTATTTGTTTAAATGAATTCTCACCTGGTCTCGCTCGCTGCCACTTTCTGCTGATTCCCATAGGCCACCTGAAGACTCAGCTCCCATCTGGCTGCCGTTGTTGCTAAGAGCCCAGGATACCTCTTGCCTAGATGCCCACAAAGTAGCTGCTTTCTACTTCCCAGAAACTTGAATTAATTCACTGCTCGGCTGGGCTAATTTCACTTTGTCTTTCACCCAGATGTCTGTGTATTGTTTTTGATTCATTGCTTGAATTTAGATCTATAACTTCTACTTGTTTCACTGGAACATGATGGTAACATCTCTTAGCTACCTGTTACCAAAAGACATGTAAAAAATAGCTCCTTTTGTTAGAATATAGACACTTGATCACTTCTTTCAATTCGTTTGAGATAAGACTGGATATAAACATATAAAGATAAGGATGGATATACATGTGTAGGAAGTCAGACCATAATCAAACTCATCTAATCACTTATGCACTGGACAAATGCTTATGAAGCTTTGACTGTGTGCCGGCCAGCGTGCTGGATGCTTCCCGTGTGCACGAAAGCACAGCTGAAGGCTTCCCCAGGCTTGCAGGAAAGACTCCGGATAGGTTCTCACAGATCGAGTCAACCCTCCTTGCCATCACTTCTGGATTGGGAGGAATTTGAAATGGATACACCAGCTGCCCGAAGAAATAAAACAATGCTGAAGAGGGTCAAAAGGCAACCCTCTAAACAAAAGGGACAAGGGGTTGCTTAATGGCATGCATGTGTGTCTCCCTTCAGGCTGGAGCCAGGCTCTACACAGGGCCTGTGCAGGCAGGTGGCAAGGAGTGCCATGGTTGCATGGGGCTGAATCCTCACAGAATTCCTGGGAACCAGCCCTGGGGAGAGAGTGCCATGGAGCAGAGATGGGCTGCTGTTTTTTCCCTGTTTTTCTTGTGACTGAAGCATTCTTCGTGCAAGAAAAAGGGAGTTGTCCCTCCTTCACATGCCCTTCTTGAAGCTCCCCTCAGTGTCCTCTCTCAGAGGAGAGAAGAGGATGAGACACAAGGAGGCAGGCAGACCCTGACAAAGTGGCCTCTCTTCACATCCAGACATAAAACAAGAACCAGACAAAACAGCATGAGCTCAAGGGCCATACGAGCCCTCCTCCATCTCCATGGAGTAGCGTCTCAAGAGCCCTGTGCCGTGCTTCTCTCTTCCCTCTTCCTGCCTCTTAGAAAGAGCAATGTGGTTTATAAGCCGATTGCAGCTAGTATTACAGCAATGGAATGTGGAAGAAAATAACAACAATAGTATTTATTAACCTAGAAAGATAAGTAGACACTTTCTCAGCAGTCCTGGCTTCTAGTTGAGAGGTTAAGGCAGGCCAATAAACATTCCTTTCCTCATTTACCCCACAAGGAAAACGACATCATCCGATTCATGCCTCCTTTATCTCAGTTTGCTCTGGGGTCCAGCTGAGATGAGATATGGGGAAGGGCTTTGAACAGTGCATTAGTTATTCTAAAAGATCCTAAGTGTTCTAGTAAGCAACGCACAGATTATAGTACTTAATCAAAAATTGTTGTTGTTCCTCTCTCACATGCCACAATACTATGTGGGTCTGCAAGGAGTCTCTGCTCCATGCCGGCATTCTGGGACCCAGACTTCCCTCTTGCTGTGGATCTGGCACCTGCAGACCTGATGTTTCTAGGTCATGCTGGTCATTCCACCGCATAGAGAATGGGAGAGGAGAGGCCATGGCCTCACCCTGGGATGGTCACGTTACTCTCACTCTCATTCCACTCAGCAAAACTAATGATAGTGTTCCACCTAAATGGAAGGGAGTTATGAAGGTAGTTTCTGTGAGCCTTAGAAGGAGAGACAGACCTAATGAGCATCTAACCAGTCTCTCAACAGTCACTGTAGGCTACTGTTCATATGTCACTGACATTCTATTTTGGAAACAGAGGAGGCCAGACTGCTTCCTCCTCACATCCATCCAACATCCAACTACACTCTGGAGTCAGACTCACCTGCTAAGGCCCCTCACATGGAGCAGATATTCAGTACACACTGGGGCTGTTTGTGAGGAATGTGGTCTCTGGAGAGACTGGACTGCAGGTATCCAACCACATCTGAGGACAAGAACCAGCAGCATGGCCCATGCCTGAGTTGCACAATTACAGTCACGTTGAAAGATGCACGGTGCAGGAATATGAGAGGGCACTTGGAGTTCTTTGCGCAGACTTTGTTGTATGGGCAGAGACCTCCAAGTGCCTTCTCATATTTCTTGCACTTGGGGAAAAAGGGTTTGGACTTTGGCCTGAAGTCATCAGAATTCCCATCATACAACAGCCATCTCTATGCCGTGCTCACCCTACTTTCTCTTTTGCACATTCCTTCACACCTTTCTTAGTTATCAACCATTCAGTGTGTCAGTGGAAATAGGCAGCTCATGCACTTTTATTCAGCAAAAAGCATGAGAAACGACTGTGTGCTCTGTACTGCCAGGACTACCCATGTGAGTAAGGTCAAAGTCCAGTCCTCATTGGCCTGATAGTCTAGGGATAAAAATAATAGATAGTAGTTAGTATCTGTAGTTTGTATTGTGTAAGCAATTCTGATAAAAAGGCAAACTAGGTCAGGGGAAGTTAAAGAAATTACAACCAGGGACATCAGTGCAATGTCTTGAGCAGAGTTCAGGCTCCAGTGTGAAGCTGGGAAGGCTTTCAAACAGCAAGGGTGACATGGACGTAGGTCTTGGGAGCAATAGGCCAATCATTCTGACCAGAGTGGAATAAAGACAGGCCACTGGGGAACATGTTGAGAAGAACTTTGAGTGCCAAGCTACAGACTTTTGAATTTATTTATTAGTGAATTGCAACCTTTTTTGGTTTTGGATTAGTGAAATCATATTGTCAGAACAATACGTTTTAAAAAGTGTTCTGCTGGTAGAAGACATGGTGGATTGGAATAGAGGTGAGACTAGAGGAAAGTAAATAATATTAATAAGTAATACTTATTGAGAATTAATACACAACCAGCTAATCATATCAACTGCTCTGTGATGTATGTACTATCATCATTTAATAGAGCTCTTAAAAGTCAGAGCTTAGGCTCTAACCCAGCAAACCCATGTCCTAAGAACCAAGGAACTTGGCATAGGAATGAGGACAGCTTGAAAGTCAGGGTGGAGGTAATGAGAATGAAAGGAAAGATGGATGAGGCAGAGCATGAGAAGGAAGAATGGATCAGATTTGTTGATAGATTGAAATTAGGGGATACAGAAGGTGGAAATATTAATCCTCATTATTATCCTGAATGGTTAAATAGTATTGTTAAGGAAATTAGAAGGCAACATTTGAGTAGGAAGGAAAAGGTAATTTTAGCTTCAGATACGCTGGTTGAAGCTATGTTGACAGCTCAATGCAATAACTTATGCTGTCCCTGGAGAGAAAGCAGGTTTTAATTCTTGCTGGGAGCAGCCAGGTGAAGGTCCCAGGAGGCAGGAGAAAGGTGAGATTCAATAAAGATATGGGAAGCATCTGTGTGAAAGCGACAGTTATGAACTGCCGTCATCTGTAGGTAATGAAGGAGAGAGAGAGAGAGGCTTAAGATAGATAGAGATAAGGGTTGAGAAGAATGGGAAAAGGCTAGGGCTGCCCTGGTTGGGAGAGGACTTGAGGAACCCAAAAAAGATGAAGACTATTTTGTGGAGGAAAATTTGAAGACTTGTTGAAACCAGTTCTGTATACACAGTTGATACAAACTAAAGGGAGAGGGAGAGCAAACCAAAGAGAGAGAAAAAAGAATGTGTGAACTCCAGGAGGGCTGGATCTGGAAACAAGAGTAAGGATTCAGTGGAGAAATGGGTGAGGCCTCATGGGAGAGCCCTGCTTGGAATGGAGACCACATGCCTTCCCCATGCTGCCTTGTTCCTCTCCTTCACCCGCTGCAGCAGTGGTCGTTTCACTCCACGAGGCAATCTCAATCCACACACGTTGGCATTCAACTCATTCTTCTTCTTCTTATTATTATTTTGAGAAAGAGTCTCTCGTCACCCAGGCTGGAGTGCAGTGATGCAATCTTAGCTCACTGCAACCTCTGCCTCCTGGATTCAAGTGATTCTTCTGCCTTAGCCTCCCAAGCAGCTGGGATTACAGGTGCCCGCCACCATGCCCAGCTAATTTTTGTATTTTTTTAGTAGAGACAGGGTTTCACCACATTGGCCAGACTGGTCTTGAACTCCTGACCTCAGGTGACCTGCTCACCTCAGCCTCCCAAAGTGCTGGGATTACAGGCATGGGTCACCTCGCCTGGCCTATTGTTATTATCTAGACGGAGTCTCACTCTGTCACCCAGGCTGGAGTGCAGTGGTACAATCTCGGCTCACTGCAACCTCTGCCTCCTGGGTTCAAGTGATTCTCCTGCTTCAGCCTCCCCGGTAGCTGGGACTACAGGTGTGTGCCACCACGCCCAGCAAATTTTTGTATTTTTGGTAGAAACAGGGTTTTACCATATCGACCAGGCTGGTCTCAAACTTCTGATCTCAGGTGATTCACCCATCTTGGCCTCCCAAAGTGCTGAGATTACAGGAGTGAGCCACTGCGCCCGGCCTCAACTCATTATTTTTTCCCTCTTTTCCTCTTCTCATTAAGACTCCCTAGTCACCTCAGGAAAATTACATTTGTTCTCTTTTATTTCCGTTTGTGAGAGGAAAATATAAAAGTCTAATCATGACGGATCCGAATGAGAAGCACTGGAGTCATATGTCTACTGGAGGAAAACTCAAGCCCTGCATTCATATGTAAAATTAGACATGGCCCAACAAAGGTGATATTCCCTGTTCCCACAGCTCCTAAATCATCAGGTGCTCCCACTAAAGAATAACAGTTCAACCTGCCTCATTTCTTCTTATTACTCCTTTCCATTTCTAAGTGTCAGAACCCCAATAAAAACAAAGCTATTTATTTAGATCTAAATATTCAATGAATGTCTCCTTAGTGCTTTCTCTGGAAGAGCAGATGATCTGAAGCCAGGCAGATTGGATTCAAATTCCTGTTTCACCACTTATTAATTGTTTAGCACTGGGCAACCTCTCTGAGTCTCAGTTTTTTCACCTGTAAAGTGGGGATGGTAATAGAGCTTACAGGAAGGTTAATGTGAAGATTACATTCATTAAGATATTTAAACACTTAGAATGGTTTCTGGTGCACAGTAAGCCCTGTAAAAGTGCTAGCAATGATTATTGTTTTGCTGCGCAAGGAGGAATTTAATGTAGTTTCTACCTTCAGTGAACTCATAGAAGGGAGGCTGATTTATATAGTTCAATTGTTCTCACATTTTGCTTAATTATTAGTGTAGCAGCACCATAATGAGTGCATTTCAGTAACATGTGTTAAATTATTTTTGTGGGCTCGTGGAGGCACCTTGACAATCATTTATGGCATATCTGGAAAAATGTATGCTGAGCTCCATACAATCAACAAATACTTTGAAATACACTCCATTCTAATTTGGGAAACTTAATTTGTACTTAGTATTCTAAGTCTGTTCATTTGTCTGGGGAGGAGATTCATGTCAATGAAAGACCCTCTTTCTAGGTTTATGAATGGAGAATAGACTTGCTGATCATTCAGGCATTCCGGGCAATGCTTGGGAGCTCAGTAAAGGCAGGTTCATTATGTGGGCATCCCTATGAATGCCTACTCTTGGAGAAGACCTGAGTGAGACCATCTGAGGGTGTCAGAGAGGGTTTGCTCTAAGGTGCAGCTTTGGAACCAGTAAAATCTACAGCATCTACCAGGAGTGGGTGGGAGATGTTGCCTTCATCTGTGGGAGGAGGGGCTTCTTTTCAGGCATAAACGGGATTTGGTAGTCCAAGAGGATAATGGGAATGACTGTGGAAGGCGTGTTCATTACCATGGATTTACAAACAGGAAATTAAGCAAACTGTCCTATTTTCAGGTGAAGAAACTTGATTTTAAGAGGTTAGGAAATTTGCTCCAAATCGGAGCTGTCTAGCCACCGTAGAGGAGATCTATATATGGAGGAGGAGGGAAATAGGTTTCTAAGATGCTCCTTTCACCATATGGTTACTTTGATTGAACAGAGGCACCCCTTGTCTTAATCCGTTTAGTGTTGCTGTAACAGAATAGCTGAGGCTGGGAAACGTAAAAGGAAAAGAAGTTTATTTAGCCCACAATTCTGGTGGCTGGAAAGTCCGATAATATGGCACTGGCATCTGTTTGGCTTCTGGTGAAGGTCATGCACTGCGTCAAGACATGGCAGAGAAGCAGAGTAGTGAGTGGGTGTGTGTGCAAAGAGACCAAACATGGGGAGGAACCACCCACTCTTTCTGGAACTAATTCAGTCCCGTGAGAGTGAGAACCTGCTTTCAGGAAAGCATTAATCTATTCAGGAGGAATCCACCCCCATGACCCAAACACCACCCACTGGGCCCCATTTTCCAACACTGCCACATTGGGAATCAAATTTTAACATGAGTGTTGGTGGGGGCAAAGCACATTCAAACCCTAGCACCTACCTTCCTAAAAGAACTCTTGAAAAGGGAACCTGTATTTTAGCTTCTTGGTGCATGTAATTTGCTGTTTGCAAACCTCTCTAGACTGTTCACACTTTCACTGGAGGTCGATTTTTCCTGACATGCTTAAGAGCTCCTGATGTTGCTAGGAAGTGCAATTTGCTGCTAAAGTGTGAAACTTCTCCCTAAATGGAAAGGGGAGGAATATGAAACAATGACACCATTTTGGTTCTTTTTCCCAGGCAGGACATAAAATGTTAACTTGGAGTGAGTCTCCCCCTTGACCAGGACCTTGGCCTGTCTCAGGCAACCTTGATATTCAAAGTGGGTTTATAGGAGCAGAATAACATAATGATACACCAAATTCAATTTTACGGATCCTAAAGATATCAGAAGCAATATGACCAGCATGATATTGACTCTTACTGAAGTAACTAATGCATGAGAGATATCTAGAACTCTTTGACATTCCTTCTGTGCTATGAGTCAGTCCTTTATGTAAAACAAACAAACAAACACATGGCAAGTAATATCAGCATCTTTAGAAGAAAAGTGTTGTATCCACTTTGCTTCTCTCTGTGCCTAAGTAAAACTGCATAAAAGTAAAAATCTCCATTTTAAGTAGAGTTAAAATATAAATAAGCAAATATAAGAATAGCATTTACACACAAATCTCCAAAGACCATTCACCAGCCTTCCAAAAGAGTGAATGCATTAGTAAGGCAGAATAGTTGTTCACTTGGAATCATTAATAAAAGCACAGACTTAGAAGAGTTTTTCAAGGGAGGCTCAGCCAAATGCTCTGTAAAAATGCCCCCACCTCCCAGAACCTTTCCACAAGTACCCAGAGCTTCCTATTGTTAAATAGGAACTAAACCAGTGATGACAAAATCATCCTTCACGTTAATGGTTCTTTTGGCCTTTTTGTTCCTGCAAATATGCAAATTCTTTTGAGGGCATCCATCATAACCATTTTCTCAAAATAATTTACATTTTAAAGCAGACTTCTGATGACCATTCCCTTCTATTGAAAAATAATATTCCCTAAAATACCCCCACGAAACACATTAAAACCCCTTCCCCACCAAATACACACACACACATATACACACGTGCACATAGAAACTGCAGTGGTATTTCCTTAACTAACAAAGCCCAACATTTTAGGTTCTTCAAAATCGAGCCACATCCTACATTTCCAATCTTACTTCCGATGTAGCATTTCTTGTTCCACCTGCTGACTCCCTTATTCTCTCTCTCTTTCCCTCTCTCTATTCCCCACCCTTTCTCCTCTTCCCTGTTCTCTTACTCTTTCCAGCCTGAGTGCCTGATTCCAGGAGCTCCTCTTCCTGGAATACCCTTCCTCCCACCTCTGCCTCTTGTAAGCCTCCCCAGCCCGTTAGGAAGCAGCTCTGTTTTTAGTGTTGGACGTTTCCAAGCCACTCTTGGCTCCTGGTGTGCTGCGAAGGCCTCAGTATTGATCTGGAAGCTGCTTTCTGGAGCCTTGATCCCAGTCTGCCTCTGCAGTGCTTGCAAACTCTGTCTTCTAGGAAGTGGGAAAAAAAGTTGGGGCTCTGCACTGAAAGCTCCTTCTGCTTTGTTTGAGGGTGGGTTTGAGTTTGGCAGTAGTGGCATAGACACCACAGTCAAAAGCTTTATTCCCACTCTTCCATTGCTGTATTTCTCTTCATGCATGTTGTTCCAAACTCTTACTCCTCTATCTTGACTCATAAGAGCCCTTCTTCACAAATAGAAACCTAAATGGGTTTTACTGTATGCATTATTAATTTTTCTTACATGTCTCCTACTCTCAGTCTCAGACACTACATCCCCGAGCATCTGCAAATGCCAGTAATGAGTTTCTCATACTAAGTAGATAGATTCTTAGGTCTTTTGAATAAATATGGGTGAGGAACAAACTATCAGAATGAGTCTGTGAAGGGTAATATGGTATTTCTTGGTCAATATTGCTTTTTTGTCCCACAGTGGAGTTCTGCAGCTGTTATATATGGCAATTTTCCAATTTGGGTAATTACATTCTGCTTACCTCTTGTTTCTCTTGTGGTTCTAAGATAACTTATCCTTCATGTCCTTTCCTAAATAAAACAAAAGCCTACTTTTGGTTCCGCTATTTGCAGAGGCAACTGAGGTAGAGAGAGGTAGCAGAGTGGAAAAAGGGCGCTACTTTGGGGGTCCTGCACATAGACCCTCCAGCGCATTCTAGTGGGAACGCTAACTCCATAGAGCCTCAGTCTTCGCATCTGTGTTTTGGGAGTCTTCTGTCCTACTCTGAATTGTTATGGAGATTACACAGAATATTACAATGAAAAGGACTTTTAAAAGTACTCTAAATATCTATGGGAGATTGTTGGCCGCCCACATAGAAAATTCAGCTGGGTAGGGACAGGTTTAGCAGAGCATTTCCTAACAGAGGAAACCCTCCTTCTGTCTCAAAAACAAAACCCAGTCTGTCCCAACTGATAAAAAAATAAAAATAAAAAAACCCTATGGAGGGTAAAGAAGAGGACTCACCATGCCTACCTCTCGCACAGAGAAAGAGACAAAGCTATTGAGGGAAAAACAGGACAGAAACAGGAGTCAAAGGATGTGATTCTGGTGGAACCTCAATGGTTAACTAGCTAATCATGTGTTAATCATGAGGCTAGTGTGTCCGTCTTAAATTCCTCAGTAACAGGCAGGGATCACTAACACTTCAGCTGTTATTTATTGTTATGAATATTGTTGTGAAGATCACAAGAGATAATATAAACATGTGAATACCATCAAATGAAAGGCCCGTGTGTTGTTAATTAACCAAACTGGAGTGCCAGCCAAAGCAGGATATGCTAAACGGGGAGAAAAATGCCTTTCAGAGCAGTTTTTCCAGAAATTTCCTTTTAGTGATTGTACAATTCAGTGCTCTTGATTCTAAAATGAATATGAGGCTGTTTTCAAGAAAGAAAGGGAATCAGTCAGTGTGTGTAAAATGTGCAATAGAACAATATCCAATAAATGAAGAGGAGGAGAGTCTGGGAATGGGAAAAAATACTCCAGAAAATACAAGTAAAAGAAAGTGACTGTAATTATGCACAATAGCTCTGAGCCAAGGAACCTTATTGGTGTTCCCTGCTGCCTTCCAGCTGGGGTGCGGGGAGCTCTCTGTGCCCTCCTGGCACCGAATGACTTTGGGTACAGGGAGAACAGCGCCACCTGGTGCTCGTAGCAGATGTGGCTCATGTCACTTGATCTGGGCTGGGCTCCTTTGCAGGGTTCACTCAGGAGTTCCCTTGGAGCAAGGAAGGCAGCAGACAAGATCTGGAGCAAGTCGGAGGATATTTCAGAAGAGCCCCTGGCTGAGGAGACGGAGCAGGAAGAGAGGGCTGAGAGTGAGCTCCCAAGGAGTGACTACCCAGTTCCCCTTTCTATCCTGCCTCCACTGCCCTGGAAACAACAGCACGGGAGGGATATGCAGCTCACCCACCCACCTGAGACTCTGAGGAAGGCCTCTAGAAAGAAATGGAAGGACTGCCTCAGGACAGAGGTGCCTCAGTCCCTGGTATTTCCAGTGTTTGGGATGAAAGACCTTGCACCGCTGAAGAACTCCCTCCTATTATTTTATGTGGATTTCATTTTGTAGACGCTTAAACCACTCTGAGCACCTTTCCCTAGTTAAGTCTGCAAGTGGGGAAGTGAAGCAGGTTTTGTGGTGCTGGTCATGTGAGCAGGAGGGGCCATGGGATGAAAGGCCTGGGAGTTCCTTATTAATAGTTAAGTGGACAAGGCTGATGATGGGATATCTTTTTATTGGCCCCACAGATAAGTTATAATACACAAGCTTGCAGGCAGCTCCTGTGATTTGCATTGATACAATTCAGGCTGAGGTTTTCATTATATGGCAGGGATGATACAGGAGCCTGTATTATCAAAGGCAGCTGAAAGGAGTTCAGGAGCGATCTCATATTCTGTGTATGCGTATTCATTAATGGTTAGTAAGGTGCTTTGTCCCGTGTGATATTGGATGTTTCATGGTGAATCATTAACAACTTGAACAGCTTTATACATATGTCTTATTGATGTGTAAAGTCATTGCAACCTAGGCTTTTTTCCCCCCGAATGAATGAGTTCTGCTTTACTTGGGCGTCTGCAAAAAGCCTAGTGACATTTTCAGTGAGCACAGGCATCTTGTGGGTGGGAAAGGGGCTGGCAAGGCAAGTCCCAGGAAGCTAAGAAACACAGGAATGGTTGGTTTTTAAGGAAATAGCGTGGCGGCTGGGGATGTTGTTAATCAAAGGGAGGGTGGGTTCTGTAGCTGCTGCTCAAGGGAAAGAGAGGGGAGCTACTACACTTCACAGGGGACGGCATAAGGGACACATTGTCCGAAGGTGATCAGGGGTTCTTCTGGAAAGGGGCATTGGGAGAACGAACGGGCTGCCCATGTTGCCCAGGGGGCAAGGAGAGGAGAGTAAATGATGAGCAGCCCGAAGGTGAGGGAAGGGCTGCATGAGGTAGACAAGAGAAGATGCCAGAGTATGTAAGAAACAAAAATGTTTAGCAGCTGACAGTAAGAAAATTGGGAAGCTTAAAACAAAGGAGGCAAGGCAGCTTTTCCTGGCTGGAGATGGGAAGAATAAATGGGATCAGAGTTAGAAACCAATTATCTCTGATTGCACAATCAGGACACTGCTTCCGAACCAGACTCCAGCCGCCCTGCCACCCAGGGGCCTGAGGCCACCTAAGGATGATGTCACATCTCAGGAACTGTTGCCTCCGATTCCACTTAAGCCCTGATTATCATTAGGCAACGTTTGGAGGCCATGCCTTCTGAGTTCTAACAAAGCAGAGAATTTTCAGGCTGTGTGGGACCTACTTTGCAGGCAGAATTTTAATTTCTGAGTTGTTAGACACCAGACAACCTGAAATAAACTTTCTGATTTCTCTAACATTAGTTCTAAGCCCTCACAGAGCTTCCAGAAAAGTTCAGGACTTCATGCTAGCCCTAATGCCTCTGGCCAGTCTACCAACCACCCATCTCCATACCTTTGGCCCTTAGTATCTTTGTGGACTTCGTCCCCCCAGTTTTTTTTTTTACTTCCCTTTGTAATCCCGGGAAAATACTGATCTGCTTTCTATCACAGTGGATGAGTTGTATTTTCTATTTTTTTTTTATGTAAATAGAATCATGGAGAGTGTACTCTTGTTTTGGCTGGCTCCTTTTCAGTCAACATAAGTATTTTGAGATTCAGCCAAATGTGTGTACCAATATGTCATCTCTTTTCATTGCTGATTAGTATTCCATTGTATCAGTACACCACAGTTTTGTTGGCCGTTCAACTGTTGGTCAACATTTGGGATGCTACCAGTTTGCAGCTATCATAAAGCTGATATGAATGTTAGCGTACACCTGCATTTATCTTGGGTGCATGGCTAAAAGAGGAATGGCTGGCTCATATAACAGGTGTGTTTCACTCTTCAAGAAACTGTCAAACTATTTTCCAAAGTAGATGTATCATTTTACATTCTGACCAGCAGTGTATGAGAGGACCGATTCCTCCATATCCTCACCGACACCAGGTATAATCAGTCTTTTTAATTTTAACTGTTTGAATAGTGTTGTAGTGGCTTGTCATTACAGTCTTAATTTGCATTTCCCTAATAACTCACGATGTCAGGCATCTGTTCACGGGCTTATTATCCAGTGGTGTATCCTCTTTGGTGAAGTGTTTTTCAAATCATCTGTTTTAATTGGGCTGGTATTTCTTGCCATTAAATTATGAGAGTTTCTGTATATTCTATCTACAAGTTCTTTATTAGCTGTATGATTTGAAAACGCTTTCTCTCGGTGGTATTTGTCTTTTGGTTTTCTAAACAATGTCTTTCAAAAAAGTTTTTAATTTTGATGAAGTCCAAATGTCGCTTTGTTATTTTATGAATGTTTCTAAAAGTTTTACAGCATTATATTTTACATTTAGGTCCGTAATCCATTTTAAGTTAATTTTTGTATGTGGTATAAAATATGGATTGAAGTCCATTATTTTGCATATGGATATGCAATTTTTCCAGCACCATTTGTTTAAAGGACTATTTTTTCTCCACTGAATTGCTTTAACACATTTGTCAAAAACCAGTTGTCCATATAAAGACAAAAAGAACATACAATTAGACATCTGGGCTCTGTGAGGTTCAAAGATGTTAAGACAGCACTTGAAATTTTAGGTCTTAAAATATATGCAAACATTCATGGGCAGGTTTTTATGTGGACATAAGTATTTAACTCATTTAGGTAAATACCTAAGGGTGTTATTGCTATATCATAGAGTAAGCCTATGTTTAACTTTGTAAGAAACTGCAAACTGTCTTCAAAATTGTCTGTGTCATTTTACATTTCCACCAGCAATGATTGAGAGTTCCTGTTGCTTCACATCCTTGCCAACATTTGGGGTTGTCAGTATTTTTAATTGTAGTACATTTTAATGGTCTGTAGTGGGAGATCATAGTTGTTTTACCTTGTCATTCTCTGATGACATATGATGTTGAACTTTTAAAAATAATTTTCTCCTATGTTATACTCTAGAAGTTGTGCTGTTTTGCTTTTTACATTTAAATTTATGGTCCACTTTGATTTAATTTTGGGGAAAGATGTAAGGTCTGTATCTTACATCATTTTAGTTGCTGTCAAAACATACCACAGTCTGGTTAGATTATAAACAACAGACATTTATTTCCTACAGTTCTGGAGTATGGGAAGTCCAAGATCAAAACACACATTTAGTGTCTGCTGAAGGCCTGCTTCCTGGTTCACAGACAGCCATCTTTTGCTCTGTCCTCACATGGTGGGAGGTACAAAAACCCTCTCTAGGGTCCCTTGTGTAAGGACACTAATCCCATTCATGAGGTCTTTGCTCTCATGACCTATTCCCCACCCCAAATTCCCACCTCCAAATATCATCACACTGGGGATTAGGTTTCAACATAGATATTTTGGCAGAGGCAGTGAAGGAGTGGCATAAATATTCAGCCTATAGTGGTCTCTGTCTAGATTCTTTTTTTTTTTTTTTCTTGGCATGTGAATGTTCAATTATTCCAGCACTATTTGTTGAAAAGACTATCTGTTATTAATTAAATTTCCTTTGTTCCTTTGTCAAAATTTAGTTGACTATGTTTGTGTGGATCTATTTCCAAGTCCCCTGTGCTGTTACATCGATCTCTTTGTCTCTTCCTTCACTAATAACACGCTGTCTGGATCACTGTAGCTTTGTATGTCTTGAAGTTGGATAGTACCAGTTCTCTTACTTTGTTCTTCTTTAATATTGTATGGGTTATTTGGGGGTCTTTGTGTTTCCATTAAAGAATTTACAGTCTTAAGTCATCGTAGTAACGTTTTAATAATATTGTCTTTCTATCCATGAACACGAAGTATCAATTTATTTAGGTCTTCTTTGATTTATTTTATCAGAATTTGTAGTTTTTCTCAAATAGATCTTGTACATATTATGTTAGATTTATATCAAAGTATTTCAATTTTTTGGTGCTAATGTAAATTAAAAAATGTTTGGCCAATATTTCTAAAAACATTTTTTATGTTCCTTTCTCCTTTCCTATAGCAACTCCATTTACATGTATATTTCACCTCTTGAAGTTATCTCACAGATCATTAGTGTTCTACACATTTTCTTTTATATTTTCTTCTATGCTTCATTTTCAGTAGTTTTTGTTGTTGTATGTTTGAGTTCAGTATTTTCTTCTTCATTGTTCAATCTGTCATTATTCTTATCTAGCATTTTCTTTATCTCACACATTGTAGCTTTTTATCTCTGGAAGTATGGCTTAGATGATTGTTGTTTGCTCATTTTTCATGTCTCTGCTTAACTATTTGAACATATGGAATACAGTTATAATAATTGTTTTAGTATCCTTGGTTACTAATTCTAATATCTGTGTCAATTTTTTTTCAATTGACTGATTTTTCCAATATGAATCATATTTTACTGCTTCTTTATTTTTATCTATGTATTTATTTTATTTTAGAGACAAGTTCTTGCTTTGTCATTCTGACTGGAGTGCAGTAGTGTGATCATGGCTCACAACAGCCTCAAACTCCTGTGTTCAAGTTACCTTCCTGCTTCAGCCTCCCAAGTAGCTGAGGCTACAGGCATGTGCCATGACACACACAGCTTTTCATTATTATTATTTTTGTAGAGATGGGCTCTTGCTAGGTTGACCAGGCTGGTCTCACACTCCTGGCCTCGAGCAGTCCTCCCACCTCAGCCTCTCAAAATGCTGGAATTGCAGTCATGAGCCACCACACCCAGTCCTTGCTTCTTTACATGCCTGATACTTTTTAAATTAAATGCCAGACATGGGGAATTGTATCTTGTTATGCACAAGATATTTCTATTTTTCTATAAGTATTATTGACCTTTGTCCTGGGATACATTTGAATTACATGAAAATAATTTCATCCATTTGGGTTTTGTTTCTGAAATGTACTAGGCAGAACTTAGGACTACTCTTCTTGGCCCTGTGTGCTGCTACTACTAATCCTCTCTCCTGCCTTGGGTAGTTCCCTTACATGCATGGTCTGATCTGTACTCAACTGAGTACTTGGGAGGATTTCTTTGTAGACCTCTGAAGCTCTCTGTTTGCGTAGCTAACTCTCTCCTCTCTAGTACTCCATTCTGGAAACTCCAGCTGCTTTGATCTCCCCCAGACTCTCAACTTCATCTCTTCAACTCAGAGAGTCTTTCAGTTCCTACCTGTTTCCCCTTCCCCTATGTAAACTCTTAAGGCAATGAGTTGTCACAACTGTGGGTTTACTTTGTTTTCCAGCTCTCGCGGACCTCTGTCTCTCATCAACTGATGTTCAGGGCCTTGCAGATTATTGCTATAGGTTTTCTGTCTGTTTTTTTATTGTTTCAGGTAGGAGGTCAAAACTGGTCCCTGTTACTGCACTGTGGCCAGAAGCAGAAGCCCCAGCTACAGAGAGGGCTTCCTGGGGTCCTTATGAGACAGACAGGCTGAGCCGCTTCTTCTCCACTCTCTTGGCCACAGTAACAGCTCTCCCTCTCATGGTGTCAATGAAAAACTGGTTTTAAAGATCCAGTTTTCTCAGGCGCAACACTGACAGGCCTGGGAATCTGTATCTTTTCCACCCTGGAGTTCACAGTCCGTAGACAAAGAGCTCCCACCCATGAGAAGGCTGCTTATGCCAAGCTGTGGCTGAGGCTCCTTCAGAGGCTTGCTCTTCTTCTGAGATACCTCCAGGGGTCCTCTCCACTGGCAGGAACTACACCGTTTGAAAGTCTGAGCCATGCCCTGCACATGAGGGAGAAGTTCATTTTGTGGAGTAGAAAACTTGGCTCAGGGCGTGATACAGAAAAGTGGATTCCAAAAGGAATAAAAGGAAACCCTTTCTGGAGATTATTCCCCTTCCATTTTTTTATCCCTCCTACTTTTTACATTTGAAATGGAAGGGGAGGCTGAGAAAACTATTTGCCAGCTCCTTTAGACTGACTCTGCAAGGCAGGCATTAGGACAACTGTCAGAAGAGCAATGAACCTGGATTCCACCTCCATAGGGGTATTCGAGGAATCCCTTGGGCACGAGGGGATGGGGCTGCCAATGCATTTGGCACTCTTCATTAGTTCCTTTATTCCATCAGTTTTCAGTATGCCTCTACTCTCAGCAGTCACTGTGAGGTGCTGGAGATCAATGGGTGAGGAAACCTGTGGTAAAGAATATCAAGACTAAGGACAGCAAGCAGGGGAGCTGAAGCTCGCATAAGGGATTCCTGGAAAAAACTCAAGGGAAACCAGTCGTGCTGTGCTGATGGGGACTGATGGGTGTCTGCACCACAGGACCAGCGTGTCTTAAAAACCACGTTGTCTTCCATGTGTGGAACAAAGTGCATAATCCCCCGTCTTCTGCTGGCCAACCAGACCCATCACTCAGAGCCCTGTTTGGAAGCCTGTCTTATCACTTGTCTCTTATGTCCATATGAGGTGCCCCTCCTTGATGCTTGCATAGTCCCTTATATTCCCCTTTTAGAAAAATACATTTTAGTATTTTTCTTTTTTTCTTCTCAAATAGATGATAAATTGTGATGATAGCAATTTGTTTTGTTCACATTTGTATCCCTATGAGCACAAACCTGTGCACATTGTAGATAATTAGTAAATATTTATTAGATAAATGACTTTTTTTTGAGACAGAGCCTCTGTCTCACCCAGGCTGGAATGCAGTGGTACAATCTCAGCCCACTGCATCCTCCACCTCCCGGACTCAAGTGATCCTCCCACCTCAGCCTCCCGAGTAGCTGGGACTATAGACATGCACCACTACGCCCGGCTAATTTTGTATTTTTTGTAGCAACAGGGTTTTACAATGTTGCCAGGCTGGGCTCAAGCGATCCTCCTGCTTCGGCCTCCCAAAGTGCTGGGAGATTACCGGCATGAGCTACCATGCCCAGTCAAGATAAATGAGTTTTGACTCATTTTCTCCTTCAAATGATCCTATGAGATAGTCAGAGGACCTATAATTATCATCATTTGACAGATATACAAAGGGGATCCAAAATGGTTGGGTCTTGAAACCTTAGAATGATAGCATTTTAAATTACCAGGGATCTGGAAGAATATCCACTACAGGACATGGCAAACCCATTTAAGCCTAGAAGTACAAGATGATGGATCAAAAGGGGGAAAGGGGCAGATCTAAGGACAGCTTCTTGTTACCCTTCCTAGGTTTACAGATACTCTCATTATATTTTGAAAGTTTGGAGATGGGAGAAAAGAGCTAGTGTCAATAGAGTTAGCCATGCAGTGAAAATGTGGATGCCATCTAAAGTAGCATCCCACCACTTCTCTGCCAGAATGCTGAATTAAAAAGAGCCATATCTCTCCCTACCTACCCCTCTTCCAGGCACTCTCTTTTTCAGTGATGACGTGCACCTTCTTCGCTGCTACCCCCTTGTCAACCTCCTGCATGTGAATGTGGGTCCCTGTGGCTTCGAATCCCAGGAGGCAGCTGGAATTCCAGGCCCAGTTTCTTTGAGTAGCTGGGTAGCCTTGGACAAGTTACTCAATCACTTCATTGTTCTCCTAAAAAGAATTATAAAAATATGGACTTGAAAGATACACATCAATAGTGGCTGCTTATATAGGATTGGGCAGAAGGAGTCAAAAGAGACTTAAACTCCATCTGCAAGATTTTTATCCGTTCTTTAATAACGTCTAAAGTAACAGTGACAGAATGTAACACGTTACATTTAGATGGTGGGTACATATGCATTCGTCCATTGTCCCCTGCGTTTTTCTGTGTGCTGTTTGTGATGATTAATTTTATGTGTCAGTTCGACGAAGCTAAAAGATGCCAGATAGCTGGTGACACATTATTTCTGGGTGTGTCTGGGAAGGTGTTTCTGGAAGAGATGAGCACTGAAACTGACAGGCTGAATTCAGATCACCCTCACAGTGTGCGTGGGCATCATGCAGTCCACCGAGGGCCTGAGCGGAACACAAAGACACAGGAAGGGAAAATGTGTTTCTGTCTGAGCTGAGACATCGCCTTCTCCAGACCTGGAACCTGAATGCTCCTGATTCTTGGGCCTTCAGACTCAGATTGATTTATACCACTGGCTTTCCTTCTTTCCTGGTTCTCCAGCAGAACGTGGCACTTTTCATCCTCCATGTGAGCCGATTTCTATAACTTCTCTGTCTCATTTGTATATGTGTGTGTGTGTGTGTGTGTGTGTGTGTGTAGTACCTATATATACATGTATATATAGAGTATATAGTGCATATATACACATGTACATAGTATATATAGTGTATATATGTGTGTGTATATACACTATATATACTATATATAATATATATGCTATATATACTATATATACAATATATACATGTATATATACACATGTCTTTATATATTATATATATTTTGTATATATAATATATATTATATATATTATATGTCTATATATATATGTCTCCTTGATTTTGTTTCTCTGGAGAACGCTAATACACAGTTCACATACAACCATTAGGGGAGGGATTATAGAATGATGATATAAATATCTTAAAGGCTTTGGTGAAAAGCAGAGATTCTGTATGTGAAACATGAATACGTAGCTGATGCAGTAGGTGCTAGAATGTTTGCAGTATTTGGTGGGGTAGAGGAAGAGAAAAAGAGATAGAGGCTGAATTACAAAGAGTTCTGGTAGGGAAGCTCAAACGTAGACACAGGAAATGGCTTTGATTAATTAACCACAACTGAATCCAGGGAAGGGATGTTTTCACTTAGGGAAAATAGATACAAGTCTATATAAAAGTGACCTCCTCAACTTCCTGGGGTAGCTTAGCTACCCTCTCTGTACATCCAAAGCATTGAGAAAGGAGCTGCCTCCCAGTGTTGCTTCTCGGAACCAGGATTGTAGCCAATCAGCGTATCCCCAGTGATTGCAATCACCATTCCAAACAACTGCCTGGACAATGTGGAGCTTAGGCCGCTGGGGCTCTTTGTCCTTATTTGTATGAATTCCCAACCCATATGGGGTTTAACCAGAGACAACTGCCCAGTACGTCCAGGTACGCACAGGAAAGAAGTGACTCCTCATTGGGTGTCCACTGGGAGGACCTCACTTCCTTAGGTCTCTCCGTTCTCTTGCAGGTAGAAAGAAATTGAATGGAAAGATTATTCAGGTTCCTATGCTGGTTTTGAACAAACTGCTGGCAAAGTTATTGTACAAGGAGACAATGAGGAAAATGATGGGAGGGCAGAGGTGAGGAAAATATTTGGAGGATCCAAATCAGAAGGGTTCTGCAGGGGTGCATCAGGCTTTCAGGGTTGCAGAACATGATGAAGGCTGAGGAACAAGGGACCTGAAGATAACGGCTCAGTCTCAATGCCCCCATACTGCCTGCTGGGCTCTGCAGAGGGGCTCTGTGATTGGAATGGACACCTTTGCCCTCTGGGGATGCTCAGCAAATGTCAGGCTTTAATGAGATTTCCCACACTGTTGAGGGACTCTTGTGAAGTGTGTGCCACTCATAGCAAGCCACCAGTTGAGGTTGCATTGACTTATCTCTCTGGGAAGGGGCCACTGAATCTGTGATGGAGTAGATACGCCATAAAGACGGGTGCCCTGGGCAGAGGAGATGTCCTGATACCAGGCTGCTGTGGTTGGCTGCATCCTAATGAATTTGCTGAGAGCTTTGCAAAGAGCCCCCAAACTGGGGGAGCCCGAGGGCTGAGAGACAACTGTAAATGTCAGACTGCTTAACCTTCACCTTCAGGGAAAGCTGGACTTAAGAGAATCAGAGAATAAATTCACTTTCTTAAAATGCCTTTTTCAAAAAGATTTCCTGAGGGCATGGCTTAAGTATGGGAGAAATAGACTAATCCCCCCTCTCATTTGCACTCTTCGCTTACATTTCCTTCTCTCCATTGGGTACCCACCTGCAGAGCATAGATAATGCCATTTTCTGCGCCCTGAAGGTGTGGTTGTCATTGCTGGCATTCACGTTGAAGGACAGTGACCACATTGACAAACTTTGACCCAACCCATGCTGCCAGCTTCTCGGAGGTGGCTCTGCTTTTGTCTGGCACAGAGACCGCTTGGCATATCCCACTTCCTCCTTTTGGTTTTATTTTCTGAAACCTCAGATGGCATGGAATGGTCGACACCAATGATACCAGCACTTAGAATAATTATAATAATGAATTAATTAAAACCCCATAATCCCTTAAAGCACCAGGGTGCTAAATCCGAATGAAAAGTCACAGAGAGAGACCCAGGAAGGATGCCACTCAGGAGGAGGTGACCTTTTGGCATATGCTTATTCAGGGGTTGGGTGCATGGGTCTTTAAAGAACTCTCCAAGAACCCATCCATCTGGACCCCTGTGTTGCTCCTCCAAGCATGCCGGGCTGACCAGATGGCCCTGGATAAAGCAGCTTCAGGGGAGGGAGGTGGGGAACCCGTCCAAAATAGCTTGTCACCCTTGGAGGCTGCCCTTGGCTCAGGCACATCCCTTGTTTAAATCTTAAAAGCAAAGATTTTTTAAACTGTGTGTATGGGTTGTCATTTCCACCAGGGCAAACAATAAAAAGACTACCCAGCAAATACGCATCTAAATAAAACACAAACAGACTTTGATAAACAACAATATGGTCTCTAGCATGAGAATTTCTTCACCCAGGGTCTCTGTTTAATATTCATGATCTTTTCAAAATCTTTTAAAGTCTGAGAAATACAAGGGTAGCACAAGGGCGAGAATCATCTGTCACCCAAATGAGATGGCTGATCCCAAACCATATAATCAATAAAGCGTCTGGAATTGAGGGAATTTCTTACTGAATGATGTCATAGGAGAAAGTTCTTCAAATCCATGTCCTTGGGGTTGTCACAGTGTACGCACTGGTCTGAGAGGGAATTGATTCTGCAGATTGAAATATTCTTTTCCAAGTCACTTCGTAGGAAGAAGTCATGGAAAAACATTATTTCTGCTTTCAGAAGGCTCTGAGAGAATTTTAGAATATCTATCTTTGCAGTATTTTAGAAGCACATTGCTAGTGATTTCCAAATGAAAAGGGAATGTGAATACCTTATAATGATGAAAGCAGCTGGAGAATAGAATTACTTGCTGGCTGTAGGGCCACATGCCATAGCAGTGTCAGCGAGCTTTTGCTAAGCCTTTATTGAGAGAGATGCTAGATTTCAGTTTACCTGGGGCAGCAGGTATGTTGAATTTTCTAGTTGAGGTGGATTTGGGAGATGCATGTCAGCATCATCTGGAAATTAACAGGTGGCTAGCTAGGTAAATCAATGTTGAGTTGTGCTGGAAAGAAGAGGAAAGGTATAGGGAGGGGAAATATATTTTGACAAAAATGTGCCCAGGTGGCTCTCACACACTCTCCATGCTCCACACCTCCACTCCTGAGGAAGAACCACTGTCAGACTCTGCGCATGTGCTGGAATGTGAGAAAACTAAGCACCCAGCAGGATGTGAGAACCTGTCAACCAGAAATCAGAGGCCTCCTGCCCAAAAGTGCCTGAGGACTTCCATGATCACATTGTGGAACTAGAGATCTGACTCGGCCATTCTAGGTCTGTTACTAGCCAGCAGGATGGCAGTGCAAAACCCATTTCTCTTGGAGAAGACTTGACCCTACCACTCTTACTATGGATTAAAAAAAGGAAGTTCCAAGAGGATTAGCCGCTGCTGCTCCAAGACTATCCCAAGCTTGGGCAACAAACAGCAGCTGAGCTGGAACTCGAATTCAAGAATCCCAAGCTCCATCCATGTCTATATGATTACCACCATGCGTGCTCTTTTCAGAAAGACATTGCAGTAGACAAGGACAACTACCTATATTCCACTAGTGTTATCTCTACTATTACCAGGAACAACAATTTTACACTATTCCTAAGTTGCTTTCTCAAATGTTATATGGATGCATATGAGAATATGGGAGCCTTGAAAATATGGGTTTTCGATAAGCATTTGACCAGGCCCTACGTCAATATGCATATGCTTCAAATAATCGTAAGAAGATGGCATGAATATTTTGTAACTTTTAAGGACCAAAAATAAGGCATAATTATAGATGATCACTTTCCTGGGAACAGAAATGTTAATATTAGAAGTTGCTTGGGGCATTTTTCTGAAACCACTTGTCTAAAATATTTGTACTCAAAAGACTTTTTATAATCTCAAAGATTTTAGAAGGTCTTAAGGATTGTCAAGAAGTGAAATGGTATTCATCTGGAAAATATGCTGGCAAGAGCCTTAAATGGGTAGGCAGGAAACAAATGAACTTTAGTGTTATCAAGTGTAAATTAAAAGATTTATGAGAATGTAATCTAATTAGATACAAACTGTTTCCCCAGATCTCACCAGCCTGGGGAGTAAAAATGAGACTGTGTGAATAGTAATGAACAGATGTAGCAGTCTCTAACTCTTCCATGTTGACCCCTGGCCCAGGATTCCTAGCACCCCCCTCTAATCCATGTCAAAAACTCGTGCTTTGGTCAGTCTACTAAAATCACATACATCCCAGAAGTTTTCCCAGCTGGGACTTGTCTGAAGTGTATCAGGACATTCCGAGGATGTCTTTTATCTATCCTAACGAATATCTATTCCTGGCAGGCATTCACTGAGGAGATAGGTGAGTAGATAACATAGGTTTTGATGACTGACAGAGTAGAAATTTCTAGAAAGTTTCTGCCAGACAGAGGAAGTGACTCAGTGCAGTTATAGATTAATTGAAATGCTATGGTTTGGTAGGTAAATCTCATATCTAAATGAATAGGATGGGGGCCAGGCACGGTGGCTCATGCCTGTTAATTTCAGCACTTTGGGAGGCCGAGGTGGGTTGATCAGTTCAGTTCAGGAGTTTGAGACCATCCTGGCCAACATGGCGAAACCCCATCTCTACTAAAAATATAAAAATTAGCCAGATATGGTGACATGCACCTGTAGTCCCAGCTACTTGGGAGGCTAAGGAATTAGAATCGCTTGAACCCAGGAAGCAGAGGTTGCAGTGAGCCGAGGTTGTACCACTGTATCCCAGCCTGGGCAACAGAGCAAGATTCCATCTAAAAAAAGAAAAACTAATATGGTAGGGTGTTTAGTGAATTACAGTAAGTAAGTAGAATTGTGGGTGATTATCAGAACTGATGGTGTTCAGTATCTTCCTTGCCATTGGAAGCTCTGGTCCTGAAAACAGATCATCTCTCACCAACTGGGAAAACTTCGGAGATGTATGTGATCATAGCAGACTGACCAAAGCATGAACTCTTGACACAGATCAGAATTACTGAGTGATGTTCACAAAACTAACCCCTCCAAACTGATTTCATCCATTCAAGAACAGAATCCCTTACTTAAAAGCACAGTCACTGAAGCCAGGTCTGAGTTCAATTATTGACTATGATTTCTTAGGTGGTGATCTTGGGTGACTGCCTCAACATACCTGCACTTCAGCTAGCATGTGTCATGGAGGCAATCATGCTGGCTGTCTACAGTGGTTGAAAGGATCCTATTAGTTGATTCATGAAAAATGCGTGGAGCTGTGTCTGACATGGGGTAAGGGCTCAGGAAAGCTTAGCTCTTGTATTTTTCCAAGTGGATTTTAAACTCTACAAGGGCAATGCTGCTGCTGTATCCCTAGTGCCTATGACCTTGCCCATCATAGCTGCTTTATAAGTATTTGTTTATTAACTGACTGGTCTTTGAAATGGAAATGATATTTATACACATTAGATGCAAAGTGCTTTGCTCAGTAAATGTGTGTGCATGTGTGTATGTGTTTGTGTGTATACACACACAAATATATGTTAGAATATGTATATACATACATATACATATATATTCCAATAGATAAGAAGCTATTCCCTGGGAACCCAGAGGCTGAGAGGCTCACTATAGACCTCAGCTCTTAACCTGAGCTTTGATGAGTGGTGGTGAAGCAGGGCTGGTGATTCTGCTGTCTTTGAGTTTCAGGCTTCCAGACCAGGCCCAAAGCAGTGAACAGTCATAAAGAGATGGACCTAGAACTTTCATTTCCTTTGACTCCGTACAATCCTGCACTGGCAGGAAGAGGCTGCATCCACCCCACAGCATCACCCCTCTCTCCCTGCAACCCTACCTGCCCTTTCCCACTCACCTTTCCCACTGCCCGCTCCCCTGCCCACTCCACTCCCATGTGCATCCTGTGCGATGTGAACGTGGAACTCAGTCTTCCCCATCCTGACTTCATGTGAGCTGTGGACTTTGCCCCTCTCTTCTCTGAGTGGTGAACTTCTCATTACTCACGATTCAGCTCAGTCATCTCCTTTGTGAAGTTTTCCTTGCCTCCCCTCCTCAGGCTGAATTTTACACTTTGAAATTGTCCCACAAGACCCTGTGTATACCTTGTGGATATGTCCTATGCTGTTTGCACTATGTCAGGTGAATGGTTTCTCCCCTCAGCTGAAATCGGAGGGTTCTGTGTATATTCAAGTATATTACTAATCCTCAGTGCCCTGGGCTGGGCTTGGTACCAAGAAGCGCTTGGTAACCTTTGGATGAAGGAACCCAGGAGTGAGTAGATGGTTGCATTCCTAGTCCTACTGGCTAATTGTGGCATTCCTAACTTATATGACTCCATGTTCCTTCAAATCAGGGACAGAGGGCCCTTCTGAAATAGTAGAATTCCAAATGTATATTTGAAAAGATATAGATATTATATACTAGATTCATCTATAGAGATACATAGATAAGAAATATAGATAATTTGGCCCCTGAGCAAAGGAACATGAGGCTCTGAGGAGGATCTGTGCCTGAGCCCTCTCAGTCTCTTCTCTGGGGGTCTCCTGGCCAGTATGATTGTCTCAAGCTTGGCTGGAGGGATGGGCCATTTATAGAGCCTGGGGCATGGTGGCTGTAGAAGTTGCCTGAGTTGATGCTGATAAAAAACTTGCCAAGCGCTGGCATGATGTGCTATTTATATGCACAGTTGGCCTCTAAAAAAGTGATTATCCAAAGGAAGTAATTGTTTAGAGTCTCACATGGAAAGCAGTCCTCCTTTGGCCTTCAGGACTAACACTGCTAATCAGTGCCAAATTACTGCTATTTTAATACTTGAATTAAAAACAAGACCAGCCATTTGCTCGGTGGAGGGTCTCCACTGGATCACGTCCATGCATGGGTCTGTGCAGGAGGGCACTTTGCTATGCTCCTGGCTGCCAGAGAGCACTTTATTGGGAGAGGGAGGCACAGCCAGGAATACTTAGCTGTCAGCCAGCTTCCTGCCTCCTCCACCTCAAGGAAGAACTGCAGAGCTGCTTGCAGGGTGAGTGGGAGTTCTGTGCTACTGAGCAGGAGTGAATTGGGGACAAGACTTTTTTTTCATATGGTAAAAAGCCACTCCATGTGAGAAGAGAGCATCTTGTGAAGACAGATGGCCATACATGCGGCCTCTAGGAGGACTCTTCACCACTTCTCAGCCCCCTTGACTTCCATGTCTCCGTGAGTCTTGCTACTGAGCAATTCTCTCCATCCTGTCTCCTTGACTAAATGGAGGCATTCAGTCTCCTTTCCAGTTTTCAGTCTACTTTAATCAGGACCATTGTATAAACTCCACGAAAAGAAGGCCAGTCCTGACACAGGGAAAGAGTCCAGTGTACACCTCTCACCATTAAACAAACGGCATGTCCTTGCTCCAGCCTGGGCCCTGAACTCTCAAAAGACAGAATTTTCTTCATAGAGGCCTCCCTACAGCTCTTATGATGTGAACAAAGCCCAGGATAGACATATATCCCAGCTATGTCAGTAGAGAGTCCTGGAAACATGTGGAAACAGGCACTGCACTACCACTGTTAGAGACATACTCAAAAGTAGGTCCTGCAGTCCAGAAGCTTCACCTGAGTCACAGTTTGCTAATCAGGGATTGCTGAGACTCAGACTGTGGCATGTTTCTTTCTGAAGAGTGTTTCACCTGCTGGGGAAACTTCACACCCCTGTAGACTCAGGTTAGAAACAAAAGCTGCTATTTGATATTCCATGCACTTGCACTTCTCCAAGGATGGGGAAACTTGGACAGCCCCAATTCCCTTCTGGAAACATCTTTTTGCATATTATATGAAGAATTCATTTGATAAAGTCCTACAAAACTTTCCAGTGATACTTTCAGAATCAGTTATTATTGGTATTATTATAATTATTCCAGAGTTAGAGCTTAGTTTGCTTCTGATCTAAGTAATTTATCTTGCTTAGTATTCCATTGCAATTGTACATTACTTTCATTTTCATTTCCTACAGTTGATAATACTTTTTTATTTTGAAAGTGATTACCAAACTGGTCACTCTGAGCCCAAGGGCAAGTTAAATTATCTAGTATGTGCTCGCACAGTAGGTTTAAAATCAGACTCTCACATGACCAATTCAGCTAGGTAAATATTTCTCATATGAGCATAACATCAAAAAACTGCCTATGTCAGAAATAGGCATATGGTGAGAAAGAAAGAAAGAGAGAGAAAGAGAGGGAGAATTGGTCATCTGTGATGGGGCCTAATTCGCTTTGGTCCCTTCATAGCTTAGTGCTAGTCTATGGGAATACCTTAGGACCATGGTTATAAGAAGGTCCCTGAAAGCTCCGGTCCATCACAGGTTCTCCTCAAGGGCGATAAGAACACCTAAATGTTCAAGCTGTGAGATAAATGAGGAGGAAAAGAACTATATAAGCTATTCAATAGCAACCCAAACTCCTTGCTGAAATGGATGGATCTAGGGTCTACGAGATGAACCTAGAACATCTTCATGGTCCACAAAATAAAGAATTGCTCACAAAACCATCAGAACATTTGAAATGACACAGGAGTCAACTTGAAGGAACTCCCATTAACCAAATCTGGGATAATTTGAGTGTTAAAAAATTTTTAATGGTTTTTAACAGACTATAACAAAAATAGATGTTAATCCACTGAGTAGAATAAAATTAATGAGTTGTACAGAATTAAATAGATAACAGAATAAGTGAATGACTACATGGAATAAAAGGAAAAAATACCTTCTATGGTATAATTCCAACTAATAATGTAGAATAAAAGATGGAATCAAGACATCACCATTTTGCAACCCCCACAGAAATAATTGATTCAGGCAGTAATCATCAATGAATACTAAAATTATTGGATGAATGTTTGAGGAGGATCTATGTGTGTGTGTGTGTGTGTGTGTGTATATGTATGTATAGTTTTAAAATATCTTCCCACAAATTACTTATAAATTACAAAGAAAAAATGAATAGTAATTTGGTATAATAGTAACTTCCCAGATGCTACCTTAATCAGGTAATCAAAGTGAACATCACCAGTAATGGAGCAAACCTATCTCACATGACGCCTAATGAGATACACTGAGAAGATTACAGGATCACTTCTAGGTATTCCTGCCAAAAATGCGTAACCTGAATCTCATAGTGAAGAAACATCCAGCATACCTAAATTAAGGAACATTCTACAAACTGACTGGCCTGCATCTTCAATACTTAAGGTTTAAAAGAAAGAAAGCTGGAAGAAGGTTGCAGATTAGAGGAAGCTAAAGATACCTGACAACCAAAGGCAGTGGATGATTCTGGATTGGCTCCTGAACCAGGAACCAGGATGACAGAGTATAAACGATGCTATTGAGAAATTGATTTGCATAGAAATTATAAATTAGATAGTAGTACTATATTAATGTAAACATTTCCTAATTTTGAGAATTTTTCTATGGTTATATAAATAATGTCCTTGGCCGGGTGTGGTGGCTCACACCTGTAATCTCAGCACTTTGGGAGGCCGAGGCAAGTGGATCACGAGGTCAGGAGTTCAAGACTAGGCTGTTCAAGAGGGTGAAACCCTGTCTCTAACTAAAAATACAAAAATTAGCCAGACGTGGTGGTGGGTGCATGTAATTCCAGCTACTCAGGAGGCTGAGGCAGAGGACTGCTTGAACCCGAGAGGCGGAGGTAGCAGTGAGCCGAGATCATTCCACTGCACTCTAGCCTGGGTGACAGAGCAAGACTCTGTCTCAAAAATACATATATATATATATATAAATAATGTCCTTATTTTTAAGAAACAAATACTAAAATATTTTAGGGGAAAAATGGATGTGATAGCTCAAATTTATTCTCAATTATTTATAATTTATTCTCAATTACTTATATAAGGAAGTAAACATGTGAGCACAAATGATAAAGAAAGTTAGGCAGAATATTACCAATTAGTGAATCTGAGTAACGTTATATGAGATATTTTATCATTTTTTCCCTCTAGGTTTAAATTATGTATAAATAAACTTACACTTAAAAAATAATTCAAAGCAATCCCGAGACACTGTGACAATTCAGCTACATTTGGAGTTCCTTAGTTTTCAGCCACCTTAGAGGATTGTTTTCATCACTGATTTTTAGTGGAAATGGAATATTTCCCAAAGTGATACAGAATAATTAGGGGGTTTTTTCCTGTCTTTTTTGAGTATTATATAACTCTGCCTGCGTTTTTGTTGTTGTTGTTTTGTTTGTTTGTTTGTTTTGTTAATCACATACAACTTCAGATAGACTTGCTTTCTTCTCCGGTGGCTGCTCAGTAGAAATTCTAGCCACTGAATCTACTCCAGGGAGATCAGTTCCTCAGAGGCTGTCATCTGCCTCACCTCCGTTCCTGTAATAGGCTGCATAAGCACGAGCAGTGGGCTTGACGAGGGCTTCGAGCAAACACCCTGTAGGTCCTGCTGCCCGGCACGCTGGATGTCCGCCCAGTCTTCTGGTAACCTGAAGGGCAGTGAAGCTTCATGATCCTAGACCAAGGTGGTAAATTCCCTTTGTGAAAAGCATCAGGATGCAGGTAGCTTTGCTGAGTGGCTCAGCGCTGGAATGTAGATCAAAGAGTCACAAACAAGTGGGTGCAGGTATATGGGCAAAAGTCAGTGTGGGCTTTCCATATGTCCTTTGACCTCCCACTCAATGGTACAAATAATTTATAACCAGAATTTAACTAAAATCCTACATGATCCAGCCTTTGAAGAGTGTTAAGTCAAGAGCACAAAATACCAACAGATAAAAGATAGAACTGTAAGAAATTTCAAGTTTTCTTGAAAACATAAAACGGGACAGGGTAACTTTTAATGTACCACAAAACATCTAAGATATTCTTTCTCACTATCTCTTTCATTTTTTACTCAAAGCACCATTCTCTCTGAAACTCACAACCGTTTGCTTTGAGACTCTTAACTCCTCCTACTTACTAATTCATCCAACAAAAAATTATTTAGCACCCTCTCAATTCCAGGTACTATTCTATGCCTTAAAGATGTAGTAGTAAAAGAATTAGATGCCAATTTCTGTCTTTCTGGATCGTATGCCTTGTAAAAAGAGGCATTGGATAGGGGAAAAGGGAGGGGAGCAGTTAGGCCATGTATTTTACTGAGAATAGGATGAGGACCATTGCAAGGTTTGAAGGTAAAATCTGTCTTACACCTTTAAACGATCACTCTGTCCTGGTTCAGGACACACAGTTAGAGGCAATGGAAGAAGACAGTTAGGAGACTGATTTGGTCCCAGATGGTAGCAGTAGAGATGGTGTGTAATTATAAGGTTTTGAATATGTCTTGAATGTAGAGCTGACAGGATTTTGTATGAATAAGGAATGGGATGTTTAAAAAAAAGAGACATCAGAACGACCCCAAAAGTTTGGCCAGAACAACTGGGAAGATGACATATTGGCACTGACTGGGATTGGGAAGACCATAGAAGGAGCATGCTAGGACGCCGGGAGTCTGGCTGTGGGTGCCTTTTCCACAGCAGCAGAGCGAGCAGTTCAAGGGGAGGCCCAGGCGGTGATGTTGCTTTGGGCAGACCTGGTTCAGGACTGTCACATAAGATTTCTGTAGGCAACAAGATTATAAAGTTTATGTGGAAATTCTTCCACAACTGCCAATATCAGGAATGATTATTCTGTTTATTTTGTACTTACGCTCTGTTTCTGAAGAAGCAGGGAGGAACTTGGTTAGATAGACAATGGTGTAATCATAGTGTCTTCCTAAGCATGAGGTCAAGTTTTCATAAATATCAACAAGGTGGTCTAAAAAGCTTGCACTGCTTTCCTAAGAATGGTTATCTCAGAAAGAGACGATACATTTACTTTTATGCTAATGAAGAAAGAATTCAATATGTGCCTGAAGCACAGAGGTCAGAACATTCAGCTGGCTAATAAAGTGAGCAGCCTTATTCACATGGTAGGGAAAGAGTCATAAATACTTTCTTACCTGTGGCGGGAAGCTAAGACAAATCTTAAAATTTATTTAGGCTTTGTTTACTCTTTGGCCCTTAGTCATTATCAAAATTGCTTTATCCTTCGACAACAGAAAGCCAGTTAATTATTGCCAGTGTTTGGCTGTAGACTTTGGTTTAAGTTCCTTGCTTTCTTTCTGACCTACAGTTCTTTCTGAACTACTATGAAAAGAGCAATCAAGTTTGAGTCAGAAAATCTGGGTTTATGTCTTGGTTCTGTGTGAGTGTTCAGCTTAGTGGCATTTAAAGAATTAAATAATGATACACATGTCTGAAATCATTCTAAAAACAAATGTAATTCTGTTATATTTTTCTCTCCTGATTCCTTGTTCTTCCCCCTTTTTCTTAAGTTTCAAAACCCTCAGGGCTAAAATCATCCTCTAGGTAAACAGAAGACTGAGTGATTGATTGAAAAGAGTATTTTAATGAATTGTACTTTTTGAAAACTTCCCCATTGCTCTTTAAGGGTAATTTCAAGAAAGTGGGGGAAAAACAGATATCTGAATGGCAAAACAGATCCGAAATAAGCAGATGGAAAGAGACGGAAAAAATTTTATACCCATACAGTTTAGCTCTGGGGAAAAGCAAAATAAAAAGGATGCTCTTTTGCATGATAAGTAGGAACAGACCTAGCACTGTCACCAGGCTTTAAATGAGTTATTTTAAAATGTATTTGGCATATTTTCACTTTAGCCAGGAAATCTAGATGAAAGGGGCATATATATTCTGTAACTGCAGATAAATTGCAGATGGGAATTGTGAATACCAGAATCTGCCCAGGTCTGGCATGAAGGGGAAGACATGTGTCATCTCATCTTTCCTCTGGGGTTGCTGGCTGAGGCTGACACAGCAAAAGCCTCCAAAGGGTAGGGGGAATGACAGTCCACTCTTCTGGAGCTTGTGTAATTAAGAGTTTCTTGGTGTCCTTTAACCTGCTTGCCCTTGGCTCTCCTAGACACTTTCTCCTGAAGTGTGGAGACAGGACAAGGCAGGGGAAGGTGTGTGATGACACGACAGTGTGAGAGAAAGATGCAGCTGCTCTCTTCCTTAGGCCAGGACTGGTGAACCTGGGACATTCGTCTTTCAAAGCCTTCAGGACAAAGAGCCCTCGTTGCATGGTTTCTTTTAGCTCACTAGATGCTGGCACCTTTCATTTATTCAAATCCAGTCTTATATTTTAAGAAAACATCTGAAAGATGCCTCATTTTGCCCATGTCTACAATATTTGAAAGATGTCATGATTTTGGAAAAACCAAGACTAATTGTACTTTTTATTTATTTCCAAATTTTGCTCATTTCCTACTAATTTTTCATCTGTTTTATACTCAGCATCACAACAAATGTTAATTTTTAATATCAATATTTATTTTTCTGCTTTTACATTCAACTGGATTTTCCAAGTGATATGAGATATTTTGTTTCTTTTAGCATTTTTTTTTTTTTTTTGGCCAAGAGTCAATGAACTTGAACTTCAAAAGGTTGGAGTCTTGTTTAGAAAAAAATTTTAAGTATAAAGTCTAATTAAAGAAAAAAATCCTTGGATGGAACCATACTTCCAAGATTAATATACGGAATAAATAGCGTTGTCACAAAGCTGCCTGTCACCATATCCAAAGTAAGATAATAAAAGTACATAAATGCATTATTTGAATATTGCATGCAATCCTGGCAATGTATTTTCTAAGAACCAGCGTGAAGGTGGCTGTACAGGACAATTTCCCCCATCCAGTGTCTGTAGATCCATAACAACATTTTAGGAAAAAAATAATATCCTTCACTGCTGCCCTTGAGTGACAAAACTGATGAAAAAGAGTCACAGATAACTCTGGCTGACAATATAAACACCCTCCACCCATCCTGCAGGTTATTAACAGGTGTCAATCAAAGGTGGAAATCTAATCAAATCTCAGTGCAATTCCCTAGGAAATGATGGAACCAATATCATCTATGAAGGATCAACCCTCCTCCCACCTACAAACAACAACAACAAAACACCCTTTCTGGCACTAACTTGATTTTCTGGGAGCCCAGTCTGCTTAGGAAAGGAAAAGTCACCAAAGTTCATTGTTTTCCTAGGCAGTTGGCGCTCCATGAGTTTAAAGGGAGCTCCAGATGGGCAGAGATGATGAAAGAATCATCCGAGTGAAACACTTCCCTCTTGGGTGTTAAATATTGCATTTATTGTGTCCACGGAGCTGTTGAAACCAACAGAAATAATGAGAGAGCTGGTATCTGAGAAAGACTCGCACTAGCTAACATTGGGGCAACATGCCAAAAGAAAGAGCCAAGTGACCTCGTGGAGGGCAGGGACACAGGGAGTGTGATCTTGGAAAAACTCTCTCCCCAGCCAGAAGCAAAAGAAAGGGAGTAATATTTGCCCAGGGACACTGGGTTTTAATCTAAATTACAGTGAAGGGACATATGGAACCGGAATAGACAGAGAAACCAGCTACAGTGCCAGTGGGTAAATGATTTTCTTTTACTATTATATTGTAAATGACACAAAGTATTCTGCTGGGGTCATCGCACATGTGGGCATTTTTTTCTCATTGACACAGAATTAAATATATTACCCAAAACAATGGTCAGAATTTTGTTTTCCGTGGAAAACAGACTGGCTTAGAGGAGGAGAATAACGTTGCTAACTTTGGCCCAGAAACCCCTCAACTCCTTATTTGGGGGCTGTTCTAATCACTTTCAACTTATTATCTCAGTTTTTCTCATCCAAAACCATATGGATCGGTATTATTATTTTCATTCCCACCTCACAGATGAGAAAACTGAAGACTGGAAAGGTTTACTAACTGCCCAATAGCATGGGTTTAATGAGTGTTCAGAGTCAGGTTTCTAACCCCACATGCCTCCCTGTTTCACACAACTTTGTGTTTCTGTACTTAGTCGTGCCCTTAGTGGTGCTCCAGTTTATAAAGGGAAATGCTGTTAAGTAATGTGTTTGCCACCTGACTCTTATATCTAGGAGGGAAGTTTGGGGGTAGGAAAAAGAATCCCATAGATCATCAGAGCTGGAAGCTACTGCCTTTGAGGTTACGGCCACTGCAGCATTGAACAAATGAAACACACAGTGAACCCAGAATGAGAAGATGCACTTGCTCCCAGTCATGTAAAACATCCCCACCTGAGCTGGAGTTCAGAGACCAACCCCTTGACTTTAAGATCAAGGCCCTTCTCAAAACACTATACTTCTTTCACTAATATGGTAAGCTAGTTTATGGGTCAGAATAAATGTAGACCCACGGGGGCCTGTGACCTCTGCTATGGGCTCAGAGCCTAAGTCACACAACAACGAGTGAGTTTTCAAGTTCATGCTGTAGAAACACCAGGCTGCACAAGACTCTGGAGGACACATATTTTCTGCACTCGATGAATGTAAGGTGCTGCTGGTACCACATTTGCTCATCAGTATTTAAACATAGTCCTGTAGTCACCACTATTAAGAGCACTTATTATTCTTTTTTTTATTATTATTCTTTAAGTTCTAGGGTACATGTGCACCATGTGCAGGTTTGTTACATATGTATACATGTGCCATGTTGGTGTGCTGCACCCATTAACTCGTCATTTACATTAGGTATATCTCC
>NW_012105731.1:491436-520481 GCF_000951045.1 Mandrillus leucophaeus | reverse complement strand
GTCCTTTACATCCCTTGTAAGTTGGATTCCTAGGTATTTTATTCTCTTTGAAGCTATTGTGAATGGGAGTTCATTCCTGATTTAGCTCTCTGTTTGTCTGTTACTGGTGTATAAGAATGCTTGTGATTTTCGCACATTGATTTTATATCCTGAGACTTTGCTGAAGTTGTTTATCAGCTTAAGGAGATTTTGGGCTGAGACAATGGGGTTTTCTAAACATACAATCATGTCATCTGCAAACAGGGATAATTTGACTTCTTCTTTTCCTAACTGAATACCCTTTATTTCTTTCTCTTGCCTGATTGCCCTAGCCAGAACTTCCAACACTATGTTGAATAGGAGTGGTGAGAGGGGGCATCCCTGTCTTGTGCCAGTTTTCAAATGGAATGCTTCCAGTTTTTGCCCATTCAGTATGATACTGGCTGTGGGTTTGTCATAAATAGCTCTTACTGTTTTGAAATACTTTCCATCAATACCGAATTTATTGAGAGCACTTATTATTCTAAGGTGCTTACGCTGTGGACAATATGTACTCCAGAGCTCAAAATACTAAATTTACCATTTCTATTCTATCCTTGTCTTTTGACTTTATGTTACCTTAATGGACCAGAACAGGGTTGTTCAACCTTACCACAATTGACTTTTTGGATTGAAATACGTTTTATAGGTACAGGGTTGTCCTATGCATTAGAAGATGTATACCTTTCCTGGTTCTGCTCACTAGATTTCTGCAGCATCCCCCAACCAAGTCCCGTCAAACAAAAATGTCTCTAGACATTGTCGAATGTCCTATGGAGAGCAAAATTGTCTTTGGTTGAAAATTGCTGGGCTTGAGGCTTCCTGAGATTAAGTACCATGCATTCTATCTGCTCTAGGTTTACATCTCATTCTCTTGAGCTGTAAAATACAAGGTTTAATGAGATAAACTTTAATTTACATTCCCACTCTCAAACGCAATGACTCATCTCCCTTTCCAGGTCTGATCTTTCAGGGTTCAACAATGCTTCCTGACAGGGCAAAATCATGGATAAGTCCTGAGGCAAAGTCAGGGAGGGCAGGTCACCAGGTGGACTACCCAAAACGCACTCTTTTGGGGTCATGGTGAGAGGTGAAGCCAGCTGGACTTCCTGGGTGAAGCGGGGACTTGGAGAACTTTTCTGTCTTACAAGAGGATTGTAAAATGCACCTATGGGTGATCTATAAAAACACACGCATCAGAGCTCTGCAGCTAGCAAGGGGATTGCAAAATGCACCAATCAGTGCTCTGTAAAACCTACGGTCGGAGCTCTGTAAAATGCACCAATCAGCAGGATCCTAAATGTAGCCAATCGCAGGGAGAATTGAACAAAGGGCACTCTGATAGGACAAAAACGGAACATGGGTGGGGACAAATAAGGGAATAAAAACTGGTCACGCCAGCCAGCAGTGGCAACCCGCTGGGGTCGTCCTCCACGCTGTGGAACCCTTGTTATTTGGGTCTTCACAATAAACCTTGCTACCCCTCACTCTTTGGGTCCATGCCATATTTAAGAGCTGTAACACTCGCTGCAAAGTTCCGTGGCTTCATTGTTGAAGTCAGCGAGACCACGAACCCACCAGAAGGAACCAACTCCGGACGCAATGGGAGTAGGTGATAAAAAAATTAACCAGAGAACACAGAAGGAAAATTTTGTGAGCTAGAGAAACCAATTAACCTCATGAAAAATAGAAAGAGCTGCCAGGAAACCGAGTAAAGACATTAAGAGTGGACCTTGAGAGCAAAACAGGTAAACGCAGGTAAGTCACTCTTGTTTTAAGACTGTCAGCTTGGGGATGAGTCCTCATGAGGCCTGCAAAGGACCCGGAGCAGTGGAGTCTGGCTTCCTGCCTATGGAAACACGTGTTCAGGGGACACTCCGTGAATGCGTTTCCCTGTCTGGTGTGGTTAGTAAAATATGTTTCATTATGTATTTAACACATATTTTTTATCACCTACAGTTTGCAAAGTGCTGTCTTTGGTAACAATGGGAGACAAAAAGATTAATTAAATGTGGAATTTGTCTCAGTGTGACTTAAAACCCACCAAGTGTGATATACTTGCAGTCAATGAACAGGAGAGTAAAGGGGATCTGAGGAAGAGCCAGACAGTGGTCAGTGTAGGCTCAGAATGGAATAGACATACATATATATATATATGTATGTATATATATATATATATAGACACACACACATATAGTAGTGCCTTCTTTACAAGATTCCTAATGCTCCCATTTACCCCACTGGAAAGCTCTAGTGCACGACATTCTAACCGAGCTCAGGTCAGGAAACTTCAGGGGTATTTCCTCCTTAATGTATGATGGATTGTTGATTGCAATTTTAGTGGGAAGAATTAAATTTGCATTAGGTATTTTTAGACCAGAAGTCTGACAACAGTCCACTAAGTAAATGTATAGCCAGGTATCTGTGCACTTTGAATCCTATGATTTAGCAATATACAGCCACCTAGAAGAACAACACCCTTCTAAGGACTAAGACTGAAAATAGAGTTGCATATTAATTCATAGCAATTCTCCTCTGGCCTCATCTGAAGGTGTACCTTGACATTGATCAGCAAACGTAAGCCAGCCTTGTTTCTAAAATTTAAAAAAGAAAATCTTTTCTAAGGCTTATTTCTTTGCTAATTTACTTCTGTCTTGATCTAAAGTGAACCCTCTCCTGCCATAAACAAGAATAATTTGGCTGCTCTGCTTTTGTGCATCCTGAGCCCTTTCCTTTAACAATCTTGATGAGCATGCGGGGTTGTGTGCTGCATACCAATAGCCACTCCAAGCCTGAAAAAGAGGTAGTCATCCCAACCCACACCATCTGTGGTCTCAGCTAGATTTGTGGCATGTCTCCCTGAGCTGGAGCAAACCTCCCTCTGTCTCGAGTACGTTGAGAATCAGAAATAAAAAATAAATTAAGACAAGTAGGCAAACATTAAAATGAGTTGTTACAGAACATTTGTGTAGATTCCAATCTTCAGTGTCAAGAGAGCATCATTCTGCTGTAATAGTATCTTTTCATGAAAGCACTTCAAGGCAGTCAGTCGTAAATAAGCAGCCACTGAAAGGAATGACAATGTCATAATGGAAACTGAGTCAGGAAGGGTCTTTATTATTGCTTAAACAAAGCATCTGTGACTATGAAGAGGGAAAAGTGAATGGCAACAATGAAGAAAAGAAACCCAGCTATTGTATTGCTGTCGTGTGCATGTCAACAGAAAATCTGGCTCTGGTGGGCTGACAGGTTGTCTGGATAAACAGGTTAGGGCCAGAAATATTCGTTTATGATGAGAAGTTTCTTCCTACGGCTTGTATCAGGAGCTCCAGAAGCACGGACAAGGACAGCAATGGCTCTATAAATCAGTGAGGGCATTTTGTCGTTTGAAAAGCATTATCTCAGTGTCTGTCCAGGCAATTTTGAAGAGCCCTCTCCCTCCCCCTTATCAGAGTGCAGCAGCTTTAAATGCAGATAGATACCCTGTAATGAAAATCACAAACGGAAGTCTTCAGTCCTTATAAGTTCCAGTTAATAATTTACTTATATGTACCTCAGAGTTTGTCTAAATATAGAGCCATGTGTTCACCACTGACACTACAAAAGGGGCCACTGTTCTACCACAGAATAGGTGTCCTGCACAGTCTTCCTCTTGGATGGAGAAGAGAAGGTGGCCTGGGGCTAGAGAGAGTTCTCTGTTGATCCAAGTATTATTCACCTAGAGGCCCTTGGCCTTGTTTTCCCTGATTCCAAATGGGGGTATTCAAGACTGGAACATACTACCTACCGAGTTGAAGGTAGCTGTTCTTTGGAGAGCTTTCTCTTCATGGCAGTTAACAAAGGGCCCATCTCTGCCTCTGGTGCAGTGGGCAGTCTGCAGTCTGTTTTACGTTGAGTGGGGCTAGGCCAAGACAGGCATGGTATAAGGCATGGGGAGTGACAGCAGATCTGATAAGCGCTGTGCTTCTGAAGTAGTATCATGCATTTGTATTTATGTTTATGTAGTGTATATTTACTTTTTATTTTTGTCTTCTTCACTCCCCCATCCTAAGCAGCTGACTTTGACATGTGCTCTATTGTCTGGTCCTGGATATGTCATTTGTGCTTACATTTGCTTTGCGGTTTGCTATTTGAAGTATCATTAGTTGCTTCCTCATCCTGGCTTTACCATCATCCCATTTGCCATCTGGATGTAGCACATTGCTATAAGCACTGCAGCCCCATATACACAATTATGTAGTTCCTTACACTGCTAGGGGAGTTTGTTATTTCTTTAGAAAACAAGGATGCGATGTGCATGAAAGCTTGAGCTCTGATTTCACCATCTAAGGCATTTGATAAATTCTTTGGGACTATTTCTAGTTGCCATCATCGTTTCTTGTAGAAAGTCTGTGTTCTGTATTTCCATGTACTCTAAAGGGCATATCAGAATTTGCTAAATGGATGCAATGCTTGCCTTCTAGAAACCTGCAGGCCGAAATGGACAGTGTGAGCATACGTTGATAATGATATCCAACTGCACAGTCCACAAAACATCTTTTCCTCCAATGAGTTTTTGACTGAAATAAATTGAAAATTATTGTTAAATTGGTGAGAGAGTATATATGCACTATTGAGCAGTTGAAGCAACTGTTAGAATGGGGAATGAGGAATTTTAAAACATTATAATAGTTCATTTTGGCCGGATCTGTAGGGGATCTAGATAAAATGTTATTTAAAAAATGGCACCATTGAACATAGTGATTTTCTACAAAAGTTTTCCTTTTCTTTTTCTTTTTTTTTTTATTTTTGAGATGGAGTCTTGCTCTGTCACCCAGGCTGGAGTGCAGTGGCGCGATCTTGGCTTACTGCAAGCTCTGCCTCCTGGGTTCAAGCGATTCTCCTGCCTCAGCCTCCCGAGTAACTGAGATTACAGGCACCCACCACTATGCCCGGCTAATTTTTGTACTTTTTAGTAGAGACCATGTTGGTCAGCCTGGTCTCGAACTCCTGACCTCAGATGATCCACCTGCCTTGGCCTCCCAAAATGCTGGGATTGCAGACATGAGCCACTGTGCCCAGCCTCTTTTTCTTTTGCGACCCAATAATTTCAGTTGCCCTGGCTAAAAACCTCTAAATCCTTTTTGAGCCATTTTTCTTTTTCCACCAAATCAAATTTGTCATAGTCTTAATACTTTCATTCTGAATGTATCTTAACATCTTGCCATCTCCATTTTCAGCCTACTTCTGAACCTTGGCAAGTCTCTCTAAGACAATTCCCTTACCTTTGATTTCTGCTCATTTCTGTTCATCTGCCCACTGGCACTAAACAATGGTTCTTATATGCATATATCATTCATGATTAAGTAAACCTATACCTTTTCTTCATTTCCTGAACCTGGAAAATGTTTTTTTGTACGATGTAATTATAAAAATCTTATCTACACTGCATAACCCCTTTAATGAAACCCTCAGCAACTACACTTAGTCTGAATAAGACTTTATCTGTCTTGAACTTTGAGCTCTATCAGCACCACAGTTACATAATTAATTGTTGTCTGAATTCCTTCGGATATGCATTTACCCCTGTATTTTAGCTCTAGGCCTTATATTTTATTTTTAGCCACCATCTCACCAAGCGTAAAGTTTATTGAACACACATAGTAGGTGAACAAACAAACCTTTGATTATTTTTCCAGGCAGTTCTCTAAACCATAACGTTTAAGGATACATAGCAAATTCTTAATGTGCCTAACAATCCATTATGCATCTATAACACATAATTTGTACAAAATTATTTTGGCCTATTAATATTTTGCTTTATATTACATCTCAAGTTAGCTAGCATTAGTGGTTGAATTCTGACAGAGAGTGACCTTTGTAGGAAAATTATGCTTACAGTTTCTGATCTTGAATTGGGCCTTTAATATTTTTCACTCTAACTTGGTTGTGAACCATGATCCATTTAATTAAAATCCACTTTTAGACACAAAAGAAATCAACAATCTGAAGGAAAGTGAAATGTCACATTCTTCAGCCCTCTCTGTTGAGTGCTCTGAATTTCTTCTTGAAGCATTTGCTGAAGGCATTTATAGGCCCTTTTCACCAGAAATAAACCTAACACCAGCTGAGTCAGAATCAAGATTAGTTCAAATCTTGGACATGTTTTACTTTCAATGTTTTTCCATCTTAGCAGCACTCTGAGTTCATGTTTTAATTGCCATATGCATCCAGGATGTATACTTTCAAAGCATAGACAGGCAGAATGCCAAAACACCACAAAATGGAGAAATGCCCAAAAAATTGGGATGTATTGCTAAATAACTTGTTTTATAAAAATGTTCTTCTTTTCCCAGGTCCCTATGAGTTTAGGGTAAGTTTACTCTCAGTAACTAAATATTTGGATGCTTGGGTGAACTAGACTCTGAACTTGAGGTTTGTGGCGCTCACGCATGCCTTCAGTCTAATGAAGGGATGGGGAGGAATTTATGATGACTCTTCAGTACTCTGGACAGCTCCTGCTGCCTGCCTGCCTGCAATGGAAAAGCTTCATCAACAGATTGTTAATTTCCCTCTTTTCTCCCTGAATAGCATTATGCCTTCTGGCAGGAAGCAGTGTGTTGCATCCATCCATGCGCTCTCACCTGTGGACATGTGGAGCTGTCTAATGGGCTCCTGCTTTTTGCCCCACTGGGCTGTGACTGAGCAGGGAGACAGAGCTGTACAAGTTGCTAATTGTCTCAGCCTGTAACTCTTGAATGATGAAAAAGATTAAAAGGGAAGGAAAACAGCTATTATATCTCTTTCCTGAAAAAACTTGCACTGTGAAAGGCTCATTAACATCATTAGTGTTCCATTAACCTCTAGCCAGACAAATAAGCTGGAGGTAATTTCAGAGCATGGGGAGAAAGAAAAAGAGAGAAAGGAATTTAAAAATTATCTGGGTGTAGGTGACATTTTCCAACTACCTCGACTGAACATTTGGACAGACACCAGCAACTTTACTTACTTTAATGCCAGCCTGGTATTGGAGGGTAGCCAGAACTCTGGCTGCTAGGAAGGCCTGTAGGTAATAGCGAGTGGGGAGATTCATTGATTGGGACAAAATGAAATTCATTTTAACACAACAACACATGAAATCTTGCAAAGAAACACTGTGTGATACAATAGAAGCTTAAAAATATCTACTGCAAAATTATGTTCCATTGTATGAACAAAAAAAGGCTTTTCACCTTGTAATTTTTTCCCGTCACATTTTGTTTTATTCTAATCCACACCTCCATGCCTGGCCCTCGTTGTTTGATCCCCAACCTCACTAAATCTGCTGCAAATCAGGAAGTTGAATGCAAAGCATTGTTCAGGCTATTAATCTTTAGGTTTCCTGGCATAGAGGGGGCAATTTTTTAGATGGGGACATATTTTAGATTTTATTTTTCATTTAATCTCAAAATACAATATGGATTTTGGTGACTCAGTTTTTCTTCCTATAAAAAGAAGACTCTGTAAGTTTCCTAAGTATTCTGTGTGGAAACTAGGAGATGTGTAAAGGTTGATCAAGTAAAATAAGTACTAAAACTATGGTTTACAATGATCTAATACAAGTCTAAACAAATGCATAAGTTAAAAATGTCTGTCTCAAAGTAGGAATCCCCAGATCACTATTAGAAAAAAAGTAATGTTGTGGTTCTGGTATTAATTTTTGATGTGAAATTGATTTTCATTATGTCCTTTTTTTGGATTCAAGTATGAGAAGCTGATGACAACAATCATGGTAGCTTCAGAGGGATACTCTCCCCAGGAGCCACTGGCCATTCTTTTCCCCAGAGTGGAGATGCTGGCTCTCTGCTGAGAACCTGATACTGTTCCTAGGGCTCCACTCCCCTGTTTATAGCCCATAGTCGTAATTTTGTCTCACTTAGAGAGATCTCAGATTTCACATCAACACAAATGTACAACTTGGAATAGTCAAAATCAAATTTGACCTAGTTTTTTTTTTTTTTTTTTTTTCTTTTTTCTTTTGAGATGGAGTCTTGCTCTGTTGCCCAGACTGGAGTGCAGTGGCGTGATCTCAGCTTACTGCAAGCTCCACCTCCCAAGTTCACTCCATTCTCCTGCCTTAGCCTCCCAAGTAGCTGGGACTACAGGTGCCTGCCACCACACATGGCTAATTTTTTTTGCATTTTTTATTAAAGATGGGGTTTCACCGTGATAGCCAGGATGGTCTTGATTTCCTGATCTCATGATGTACCCACCTCAGCCTCCCGAAGTGCTGAGATTGACAGGCATGAGCCACCACCCCCAGCCAATTTGGACTAGTTTTTGAGAATGCATTTCCCAGAATAGTAGATGTTTCAGAGCTTGTTTCATCCTGAGAACAGTTCTCTTAGCCCTGATGGAGTTGTTTAGATCTTTTTTCCAGAAGTTTTAGGATGTTAGCAACAGAGATTTCTCATATGCCATCTGCCCCTGTTCATGCTGCAAATCTGCTGCAGTCTCCCTCATTATCAACATCTCACACTACGGTGATATGTTTCATAAAATTGATTTAACTACATTGATACATCTTTATTATTCAAAGTCCATAGTTTATGTTAGTGTCTACTTTTGATGTTGTATATTCTATGGGTTTTGGCAAATGTGTCATGACATGTATCCACCATGATAATATCATACAGAATGATTTTACTGCCCCTAAAAACCTACCTATTCATCACTTCCTCCTAACACTTGGAAACCACTACTTTTCTTACTGCCTCCAAAGTTTTGCGTTTTGCATAATGTCATATTGTTGGAATCAGACAGTACGTAGTTTTTACAGATTGGTTTCGTTCACTTGGCAATATGCATTTAAGTTTCCTCTATGTATTTTCATAGCTTGATAGCTCATTCCTTCTCAGTACTGTATAATATTCCGATGTCTGGAAGTACCACAGTTTGTCCATTCACATACTGAAGGACACTTTGGTTGCTCCCAAGTTTTGGACAATTATTAACAAAGTTGCCATAACCATGTGCAGGTGTTTTATGGGCATAAGTTTTCAATTCATTTTGTGTAAAAAGCAAGGAGCATTATGGCCAGATCATATGGTAAGAGTATGTTTAGTTTTGTAGTTGCCAAACTGTCTTCTAAAATAGCCATACAATTTTGCATTACAACCAGCAATAAATAAGAGTTTCTGTTGCTCCATATCACATCCTCATCAACATTTGATATTGTCAGTGTTTGGATTTTTGTCATTCTAGTAGGTAAGTAATGGTGCTTCATTTTAATTTGCAATTTCCTAATGGCATGTGAAGCTGTGCAATTTTAAAATCAGGTTGTTATATATTTCTTGTTGGACTTCAAGAGTTGTTTGTATATTTTGGATAATAGTTTTTTTTGAAATCATATATGCCTTTTACAAATATTTTCTCCCGGTTTGTGGCTTTTCTTCTCAATCCGTTTATAGAGTCAAGAGCGTAATTTTTTAATTTTAATGCACTCTAGCTTATCAATTATTTCTTTCATGGATTGTGCCTTTGCTGTTACATCTAAATAACTCACTGTTGTGGGCCAGGTGTGGTGGCTCATGCTTGTCATCCCAGCACTTTGGGAGGCTGAGGTGGGCAGATCACAAGGTCAGGAGTTCAAGACCAGCATGGCCAATATGGTGAAACCCCGTCTGTACTAAAATACAAAAATTAGCGGGGCATGGCGGCGGGTACCTGTAGTCCCAGCTACTCAGGAGGCTGAGGCAGGAGAATCACTTGAACCCAGGAGGCAGTGGTTGCAGTGAGCCGAGATCATGCCACTGCACTCCAGCCTGGGCAATGGAGCGAGACTCCGTTCAAAATAAATAAATAAATAAAAATGAAATTAAAATAACACATTGTTATATCCATGGTCATCTAGGCTTCTCTTATGTTATCTCCTGGGAGTTTTATAGTTTTGCATTTTACATTTGGGCCTATGATCTGTTTTCACTTCCTTTTGGCAAAAGGTATAAGGATTGTGTCTGCATTCATTTTTGTAATATGTGCGTGTCTGTTGTTCCAGCATGATTCGTTGAGGACTATCTTTACTCCATTGTATTGCCTTTGGTCCTCTGTCATGGATCAGTTTACTGTATTTGTGTGTGCATGTTACTGGGCTCCCTATTCTGTTCTATTGATTTATTTGTCTGTTCTTATACCAATATCACAGTCTTGATTACTGTAGCTTCATAGTAAGTCTTAAAGTCTGGTAGTGTCAGTCCTTCAACTTTGTTTTTCTCCTTCAATATTGAGTTAACTATTCTGGTCGTTTTCCTCTTCATATAAATTTTAGAGTCATTTTCTCAATATTTGCAAAATAACTGCAAAATAACTTGCTGATATTTTGTTCGGAATTGTGTTTTATCTATACATTAAGTTGGGAATAACTGACATCTTGATAATATTCAGTCTTAGTCTTTTACTTTTTTATAACTTTTATTTTAGGTTCAAGGGGCTCTTGTGCAGATATTTTACATGGGTAAATTGCATGTTGCTGGGGCTTGGTGTACAAATTATTTCATCACGCAGATAAGGAGCATAGTACCTGATAGGTAGTACTTTGATCCTCACCCTCCTTCCACCCTTCCTGCTCAAGTAGACTCAGGTGTCTCTTCCCATCTTTGTTCCCATGTGTACTCAATGTTTAGTTCCCACTTACAAGTGAGAGCACATGGTATTTGGTTTTCTGGTTTTGCATTAATTTGCTTATGATAATTGCCTCCAGCTGCAGCTACGTTGCTACAAATAACATAATTCCTTCCTATTTATGGCTGCATAGTATTCCGCGGTATATATGTGCCACATTTTCTTTATGCAATCCACCATTGACGGACCTAATTAAACTAAAGAGCTTCACACAGTGAAAGAAACGCTCAACAAAGTAAATGAACAACTTACAGAATGGAAGAAAATATTTGCAAGCTGTGCTTCTGACAAAGGTCTAATATCCAGAATTTATAAGGAACTTGAACAATTCAACAAGCAAACAACAAATAACCCCATTAAAAATGGGCAAAGGACACGAACAGACACTTCTCAAAAGAAGATATACATGCATCCAACAGGCCTATGAAAAACTGCTCAACATCTCTATTCATCACAGAAATGCCAATCAAAACCACAATGAGTTACCATCTCACACCAGTCAGAATGGCTATTATAATAATAAAACTCAGGCCAGGGGCAGTGGCTTACACCTGTAATCCCAGCACTTTGGGAGGCTGAAGTAGGTGGATCGTGAGGCCAGGAGATCGAGACCATCCTGACTAACTTGGTGAAACCCTGTCTCTACTAAAACATATGAAAAAAAATTAGCCGGGCGTGGTGGTGGGTGCCTATAGTCCCAGCTACTAGGGAGGCAGAGGCAGGAGAATGGCGTAAACCAGGGAGGAAGAGCTTGCAGTGAGCCGAGTTCGCACCACCGCACTCCACCCTGGGCGACAGAGTAAGACTCCGTCAAAAAAAATAAAAAAATAAATAATCAAAAAATAACAGATGTTGGCAAAGTTTCAGAGACTATTGACTCTTTCTGTTTATGAAGATGAACTATCTCTTCATTTATTTAGTTTTTCTTTTACATCTTTGTAGTTTTCTTCATACAGAATTTGGTAGTTTTCTTCACATAGGTCTTGTATATGTTATATTTATCTCTATTTTATTTTGGGGTGCTAATGTTAATGGTAATGGGGTTTATTTTCAAATGTCATTTGTTCATTGCCAGTATGTAGGAAATTGATTGAATTTTGTATATTAACCTTACATCCTGCAACCTTGCTATAATTGCTAAGTTGGTTTTTCTTTTTTGTTGTTGTTGTTGATGCTTCTGTATTTGCCATATAGATGATCATGTCATCTGTGAAGAAATACAGTCTTATTTCTTCCTTCCCAATCTGTATGTATTGTATTTTGTTTTATTTTCTCATTATGTTACTTAGAATTTCCCATACAAGGATGAAAAGCAGTGGTGAGAGGAAACATCTTTGACTTGTTCTTGATTTTAGTGGGGAAGTCTAGTTTCTCACCATTAAGTATGGTGCTAGCTGTAGGTTTTCTGGAGATGTTCTTTATCAAGTTTTAAAATTCTCTTCCTATTCCTAGTTTGCTGAGAGATTTTATCATGATTGGATGTTGGATTTTGTAAAATGCATCTATTGATATGATTGTGTGATTTTTCTGCTTTAGTCTGTTGATGTGATGAATAGCATAAATTGTCTTTAGAATGTTTAACCAGCCTTGCATACCTGGGATAAATCCCACTTGGTAGCAGTGTGTATTTCTTTCTGTACATTGTTGGACTGAATTTGCTAAGGTTTTGTTGGGGATTTTTTCTTCTGTGTTTATGAGAAACAGTGATCTGTAGTTTTCTTTGCTTGTAGTGTCTTTCATGGTTTTGGTATTAGGGTAAGGCTGGCCTCATAGAATCATGAAGTATTAAGAAGTATTTCCTCTACTTCTATCATCAGAAAGAGATTGTAGAGAATTGGTGTAATTTCTTCCTTAAATATGTAGTAGAATTCACTAGTGAAACCATCTGGGCCTGGTGCCTTTTGCTTTAATGAGCTATTAACTGTTTATTTAATTTCATCAGTTAACATGGGACTGTTCAGATTGTCTGTTTCTTCTCGTGTAAGTTTTGGCAGACATGTCTTTGAAGAAATTGGTCTGTTTCATACAGGTCATCAAATTTGTTGGTACAGAGTTGTTCGTATTTCTTTACTATCCTTTTAATGTCCATGGGTTGGTAGTGATGTCCCTTCTTTCATTTCTGATACTAGTAAATTAGTTCTCTCTTTTTTTCTTAGTTATTCTGGCTAGAGGCTTATTTGTTTTATTGATCTTTTCATAGAACCAGTTTTTGGTTTCATTGATTTTCTCTGTTAATTTTCTCTTTTCCATTTCATTGACGTTTGTTCTAATTGTACTATTTATTTTCTTCTGCTTACTTAGGATTTTGCTTCCTCTTCTTTTTTTTTTGTTTTCTAAGTTGGAAGATTAGATTATTGGTTTTAAATCATTCTTCTATAAATCTCCGTCTAAGCATGCTTTAGATGCATCCCACACATTTGATAAGTTCCATTTTCATTTGCTTCAAAATATTTTAAACTTTCTCTTGAGATTTGTTCTTTGACGCACATGTCATTTAGAAGTGTATTGTTTAATCTTCAAGTATCTTAAGATTTTTCCAGTGATCTTCCTGTTATTGATTTCTAGTTTAATTCAATTTTGGTTTGAGATCAGACATTGCACAATTTCTATCTTTTACATTTCTTAAGGTATGTTTTCGATTCTGGATGTGGTCTATCCTGATAAATGTTCCACATGAGCTTGAGAAGAATGTGTGATCATGTGTTGTTGGATAAAGTAGTCTATAGATTTCAATTATATCTAATTGACTCATGACAGTTTTCAGTCCAACTACGTCCATACTGATTTTATGCCTGCTGGATCTGTCCACTTCTGAAAGGGGGACAGTCATTAAAATCCCCAACTGTGATCATGGATTCATCTGTTTCTCCTTGCAGTTCTGTCAGTTTTTTGTCTCATATGTTTTGCTGCTCTGTTATTAAGTGCATACACACTAAAGATTGCTATGTCCTCTTGGAATATTGGCTCCTTTATGATTATATATTGCCCCATCTTTGTCTCTGATGACTTACCTTGCTCTGAAATCTGCTTTCTGAATTTAATATATCTACTCCTCCTACCTCCAAGTAGTGTTACCATGGCATATTTTCCTCTCTCTCTTTACTTTTTATCTATATAATATTTATATTTAAAATGGGATTCTGTAGGCAATATATAGTCTGGTTTTGTTTTTGACCCACTCTGACAATCTCTGTTTTAATTGATGTTTTCAGACCATTGATGTTAAAGTGCTTATTGACAGTTGGATTAACATGTACTGTATTTGTCACTATTTTGCATTTGTTGCCCTTATTCTTTGTTCTTTTTTTTTTTTTTGTCTTCCACACTTTTTCTTTCTTTTGTGTCTTTAATTCAGCATTTTACATAATCTGATTTTCTCTCCACCGCCTTCTTAGCATTTCAATTATACTTTTAAAAAACCATCTTTTTTAGTGGTTGCCTTAGAGTTCACACTATACATTCACAACTAATTTATGTCAACCTTAATATAATAATACACGTATTCATGGGTAGGAAGTATCTTAAAGGTAGTTCAAGTATGTTATAATAACAAAATATTCATAAATTCATTTATTCCACATCCGTTGTATCATTGCTATCATTCATTTCACTTACACATAAACACACTCACTCACACACACACATTTGTGCACAAATACATTGTTGCTATTATAACTTTGAAAAAATGATAATCTGTTAGATCAGTGAAGAATTTTAAAACTAACATTTTGATTTTACTTATTCATTCTTCAGTGCCCTTCCTTTCTTTATTTAGATCTGAGTTTCCGACATATAATTTATTTCTAAATAACTTCCTTTAATATTTCTTGAAAGGCAGATTTACTGGCAACAAATTTTCTCAATTTTTGTTTGTCAGAGCAAGTCTTTCACCATTGAAGGATAATTTCACAGGGTACAGAATTCTTGGTTGGTGTTTTGTTTTGATTTTCTCAACACTTGTTTCACTGTATTCTGTACTTACATGGTTTCTGAGAAGTCAGATGCAATTTTTATCTTTTCTCCTCTTTAGATAAGGTGGTCTTTTCCTCTGATTTTTTGTAATTTTTCATTATCTTTGATTTTCTGAAATTTGAATATGAATGTGTAGGCTTTTCTTATTTAGAATTCATGACTACTGTATCAGTAGTTCCAAATAAAACCTTTCACTTCACTAGCATATAGATATACTTAAAATAGGTCAGATTTAAAATAGGTCAGATTTCTGCATTTTTTTGAAGCTTCTAAATCCATCCTTTCATCTTCTCATTTACTCCCTTCCTGAAAAATGCCTGCTAATTATTGGTATTTTGCAAGATACTAAAGGTTAAATGTCATGATTTTTCTGTAGTTCCTTCCGATAACTCAAACCTGAGATTATCTCACTCCTTCCCTTTGGTTTCTTAGGTCCCGTGGTCTTTACTCTGTCATATTCACCCTAAACAAAAACACACGTGCAGCTGCAAAAAAAAAAAAAAAAAAAGTATTTATATTAAAATCATCTTAGTCTCAGCAAATTGGAACAACAGGGCTATTTTATTGGAAGATGCGGCTAGAAAATATCTTAGTAGACGAAGACAAGCGTACAATTTATTGTATGTTGATCCAATGAGATACTGTCTGGCACCAATAGAACAGCTACATGAGTAATATGCCAATGCTGAACTTTGACACCACCATATCATGTGGAACTCCAGTATCTCTCGACACTGTTGATTTCCTCTTGGGAATATAATGCACTATATGATGGGATAACTTTCCAGTGCATACATAATTGAACTTTGTGTACGAAATACCAGCAACCAGATGAATAAATATTTGCTCAAACCTGCTATTTGAATGCCCTGCATCACTGGGGTAAAATTTTAATATTATATCCCAGTACTATTTTTATATTCATGTTGTCGTGAAATCTTCCCAAACTCAAACATCTGTTAGATGCATGCTTCAAGATCCAGTTATTGCAAACTCATTTCCAACATCTCAAGAGAACTTTAATGCAGGTGTTTGAATGTGTAAGCATATAGTTCAAACCAGACATTAGTTTCCTAATAAGTTGTCACTGCTTTTCTCTCTCTTGCTGTTTGAATAAAGACTCACACTTAGTTATGGTGATTTAGGCATTTATCCAGACACTTGCATCATGATAGAAGCTACAGAATATAGTCTACTAACAAGATAAACAACTAAAAAATGCTTCTGAGCAACTTTTGTTCATGAAAACATCAATAATACCATTTGTCACCTGCTCTAGGTCATTCAGATGGTGGCATTGAAAGGACTGACAAACCGGAATTATTTGCAAAGCAACTGATAAGGTTGACTATGGCTCTTTAAGGGATCGTCATGTGTTGTAGACTTGAAAATAATATCTGAACATTTGCCCCTGGTATTACAGATTTTTAGTATGTAATTTTCAGAGTCCTAAACTTTGTATGGTAAGTTTGGCCTTTAAGCAACCTGACTTTAGCCAAATGTACTTAGTGTTAAATATTTTACTGTGACTCACGTTCTTGGCTCAAACATATACCATTTTCTTATTTAAAGAAACTTTGATCTGCAAACCTCAAAGGCAAAGTAATTAACAGCTACTCTCACATCACTCAGTGCAGGTAGATAATTATAGCTGCACCTACATATTTTTTTTTACTGAAACACTTTATCCCAGGTCCAGATAAGTAGAATAACGCCATTAAAATAAGGCTGATATTTAGACACACTAGGGGACCTGATTTTTAGCACTCAGATGACAGCTGAAAAAATAAACCACCTAGACAATGCATCCACCGAACATATCCTTCCACTCACATTCGTGGCTTTGACTTAATTTTATATTTCCTCAAAGATTAAAATTAAGATTATTCTGTTTTTCAAGTGAATTGAATTGACTGATGTTAATGCAGAGATGACATCTGCATCATGCTGCCTTCTTTTCCCACCGTATTACTCTGATGGCTCTTTTTTAAAAAAAAATATTAAGTACAGATTCCTAACCTTAGCATGAAGAACCCACACAATCTATATTCAACATCAGTCAGACACATTACTTGGAGAAAAGTCGTCTACTCCAGTGAACTTGTATTGTTCTAAGCTACAGTTAATGAATGCCTACCACTCACCTGCTACTGGCTTTTAAGACAGACCAATATGGGTTTGAATTTAGGCCCCATTTTCTGAGAGTAACACTAATTTCATAGATCACTATAAGCATTAAGTGGAATTCTAATCATAAATTACCTAAGTTTGTACTGGGCACATAACAGGTGCTCAATAATTGTAGTTATGGGGAGCAAGGGGAGGGGGAGCATTAGGATAAATACCTAATGCATGCAGGGCTTAAAACCTAGATCATGGGTTGATAGGTGCAGCAAACCACCATGGCACATGTATTCCTATGTAGCAAACCTGCACATTCTGCACATATATCCATGTATCCCGGAACTTAAAGTAATTTTTTTAAATGAATGAAAATGGAAAAAAAAAAAAGAATGATACATTAGATTTGGGGGGCTTAGGGGAAAGGGTGGGGAGGGTGGCAAGGGAGAAAAGACTACACATTGGGTACAGGGTACACTGCTTGGGTGATGGGTACACCAAAGTCTCACAAGTTCTTTAGTGGTGACTAAAGAACTTATTCATGTAACCAAACACCCCCTGTTCCTCAAAAACCTATTGAAATAAAAAAATTAATAATCATAATTATAGTTACTATGCATTTATCAAAGATTTACATTCCAAGTTACAGACTCTAATTCAAAGTGCCTAAGAAAATAGTGGGGTTTATTAGATGAACACTGTATATCTCTTATAGGAAAACTGTGGGATGAGAATGGGTGCAGCTGGGTCTCAGGGATAACCGGCACTAGGAACTAAATGCTGTTACCAGAAATCCCCCCCATCGCCGTCTCTCTCTCTCCTTTCTTTTTCCATTATTTGCTCCTTTGTCTCATAAAGATGTACGAACTTCCTCACAGAGAAAGAACAAGATAATTAACAGCTCTTGAGTTTTGTTTGTTGTTTGTTTGTTTGTTTTGAGACAGAGTCTCACTCTGTCATCCAGGCTGGAGTGCAGTGGGGCGATCTCGGCTCACTGTGACCTCCACCTCCCGGGTTCAAGTGATTCTTCCGTCTCAGCCTCCCGAGTAGCTGGGACTACAGGTGTGTGCCACCATGCCCAGCTAATTTTTGTATTTTTAGTAGAGACGAAGTTTCACCATATTGGCCAGGCTAGTCTGAAACTCCTGACCTCGTGATCTGCCCACCTTAGCCTCCCAAAGTGCTGGGATTATGGGCATGAGCCACCGTGCCTAGCCAGCTCTTGAGTTTTATTCTGTGATTAACTCTCATTCTTTGTGGTTCTCAGTACAAAAGTTTCAGGGAAGGTTTCCACTTTGTTGACATTGTATTAGATGCCCACCTCTTTTCATCAGTTGCCTTAGTCTGTGCTGCCATAACAAAATGCCACAGACCAGGTAATTTATAAACAACAGAAATTTATTTCTCACAATTCTGGAGGCTGCAAAGTCCAGTAACAAGGTGCCAGGAGGTTAGTGTCTAGGGAAGGCTGTTCTCTGCTTCCAATATAGTGCCTCGTTGCCTCCTCCAGAGGGACGCATGCTGTGTCTTCATGTGGTTAAAGAAATGTTAAGAAGTAAATTCACCCTCTCAAGCTTTTTCATGAGGTTGCTAATCTCATGAGGGCTGCACCCTCATAACCTAATCACCTTTCAAATGCCCACCTTTTAAAGCTATCACATCGGAAATTTTCTACACACGAATTTTGGAAGACATTCAGACTATAACATTCCACCCCATGCCTCCAAATCCATGTCCTCACATGAAAAATATATTCATTCCACCTCAATAGCCCCAAAAGTCTTAATGCATTTCAGCATCAACTCAAAATTCTAAAATCTAAAGTCTTGTCTAAATATCATTTAAATCAGGTATAGGTGAGACTCAAGGTATAAGTCATCCTGTGACAAATTTCCCTCCAGCTGTCAGCCTGTGAAACGAAACAAATTATATGCACATACAATGGTGGGAGGGTCATAAGATAGTCATCCCCATTCCAAAAGGAAGAAATAGGGGGAAATCAAGGGTAGTAGGTCCCAAGAGAATCCAAAACTCTAGGGCAAATAACATTAAATCTTAAAGTTTGTGAGTAATCTCCTTTGACCCTATGTCTCACCTCCTGGACACACTGGTTCAGGGGTTGGGCCCCCAAGGCCTCAGGCAGCCTCACTTCCACGGCTTTGCTGGGGATAGCCCACACTTCAGCTTGCATTATTGAGGGTGCATGCCTGTGACTTTCCCAGGCTGGCACTGCACTCTGGTGGTTCTACAGTTCTGTGGTGTGGGAGAGACCTCATTCCCACAGCTCCACTACCCGTGGCCCTAGTGAGGACCCTCTGTGACAGCCGTGCCTCTGTGGCAGTTTTCTGCCTGGGCCCTGAGGCTCTCTGAGGCATCTTTTGAAATCTAGATAAAAGCATCCATGCCCTCACAGCTCATGAACTCTACACACCTGCAGAATTAGCACAGTGTAGACACCACCAAGGCTGACCACTTGTGCTCTATCAAGTGGTGGCCCAAGCTGCACCTGGGTCCACTTGAACCACAGCTGGGGAAGCCAAGGAGCACTACAGCAAAATGTGAGAAACAGAGATGTGAGGCACGCCTGCGTCTTCAGGTTTGAGGTCCCATAGGTGCCCTGGGCTTCTCCTTTGAAACTATTCTACCCTCAAGGCCTTAGCACTCTAGGAAGTGGCATCACTGATAATCTCTGAAATGCCCTCTGGGTCATTGTTTCATTCATTGATGAATAGCATCTGGCTTCTTTCTATCCATACTGATCCTTATCAAATGGTAACTTGGCCATACTCTGGGTATTGTCGCTCAGACACACTTTTCTATTCTTCACAATCTAGCCAGGCTGAAAAATTTCCCAATCTTTAAGTTCTGCTTTCTCTTTAATTATAAATTCTGTCTTCACTTCATTTCTTTCTTCTCATATTTTCATATAAGCTGTCAGGAGAAGCTGTGCAGCACCCTGAACACTTTGCTTGGAGATTTCCTTTGCCAAATTTCCTAGTTCATCGCTCTTAAACTCTGCTTTCCGCAGAGCACTAGGATATGAACACAACTCAGCCAGGTGCTTTGCCACTTGGTAACAACGATGGCCTTTCCTCCAGTTTCTAATGAGTTATTTCTCGTCTCCACCTAAGACCTCATCAGAATGGTCTTTACTGTCTGTATTTCTACCGATATACTGTTCACGACCACTTCGATAATGTCTAAGAAGATGTAAGCTGTCTGTAAGGCTGTTTTCTTCTGTGCCCTCACCAGAATCAGTCTCAATGCTCTGTTCACCCCCATCTAGGGTTTTTCCCTGGGATGCATCTCAAACTCTTCCAGCCTCTGCCCATTACCCAGTTCCAAAGCCATGCCCACATTTTAGGCATGTGTTGCAGCAGCACCCCACTTCCCAGTTCCAATGTCTGTCTTAGTTTCTTTGTGCTGCTGTAACAAAACACCATAGACTGGGCAATTTATAAACAATAGAAATTTATTTCTCACAGATCTGGAGGCTAAGTCCAAGATCAAGGCATTAGCAGGTTGATGCCTGGTGAGGGCTGCTCTCGGCTTCCAGAATGGCACCTTGTTTCTACATCCTTCTGAGGAGATGAATACTGTGTCCCCACATGTTGGGAGGGGTGGAAGGGGCCAACGTACCCCCTCAAGTCCTTTTATGTTGTTGCTAATCCCATTCATGCGGACTTTGCCCTCGTGACTTAATCACTTCCCCAAAGCCTCAACTCGTAACACTATCACACTGGCAATTAAGTTTCAACACATGAAACTGGGGGGACTTTCAGACCACAGCACCCATTAACTGTAGCCAAGATGACAGAGTAATATACTATAGACATGGACACTAAGATCATACAAGTGTATATTGGGAATCAATCCCAGAAAGAAAAGAATTCTTATTAGGTCAAAAGTGCCAAGAATTATTCACTGAAATTATTATAGAATCTGGACAAATAAAGATAGCACAGTTAAATCTCTATCCTTAAATTATTTAGAGTCTAGTTGGGCAGACAGATAATCTTAGAGATACAAAGTAATGTGTTGAGACTTATGTTAGAGAAAGGTATAAAGGTGAACATATAGACAAGGGGCACCCAGCTGTGCTGGGGGATGGGAAAGGCTGGGAGGGTCATGACTCATGCAGGTAGTGGGCTGAAGGCTGAAAGTCATGGGGAGTGTGTGTACAAACATGCACCGTGTAGGTAGAAGGTATGGGGGGCAAAGGTGTTCCAAACCACAATGTGAAAATTGTTAAGATGGTAGGTTTTATTTTATATGTATTTTACCACAATTTAAAAAATTAATGCCAAAAATGAAATAAATAATAAATGAAAACACAATTATTCCAGGCAAAAAGAACATCATTTACAAAAGAAAACCAGGGAAAAGCTGCTATCTCTGGAAACTCCTTGTGGTTTACTATGGCTATTTATGAGCCCTACAAAAACAGAAGAATATTAGCCTGAGGAGCACAGGAGGATGTACACCTTCACAGGCCTTTTCTGAGGCGTGAAGGCATCTCAGAAAGATGCCTGGATCTTTTGGGCATCCAGAAAGACGGATCTGGATCCATCAAGATGATGGATTATATAGGTGGTGGGATCCATTCAGATATTTCAATTAGAAGAATAGTCTTATCAGATTTATATGTTAGAAAGATCATGTTGAAGTGTGGAGGGAAGGAGGCAGAGCAATCTAGGAGAATCTTAGCAACCCAGGTGAGACACAACCAGAGAGTCAACTATGAAACTGGAACAAAAAAATGATTCTGCAGATGGCCATGAGGCAGAAATAATAAAGCCTATTGGCAAATCAGATTTCAGGCAGAAGACAGAAGTGGTCAAATGTATTGCTCAAGTGCTGTCTCAGGTGTGGGGAGCATCGGCTACGGATGGAAGAGAAGAACCAGCTTTAGGAGAGAAAGATGTTGAGTTCATATTTGGAGATGTTGAGTTTGAAGTATTTGTGGAGTATGGTTTGACTCCATGCACAACTCCCCTTTGCTTCCGCTGCCTCAGACAACACTAAACTTCTATTAGTCCTTCGGACATACCATGCAGGACATTGGCATATTCCCTGAATTGCAGTTCAGCAATTATTTCCTCGGGAATTCTTCCTGCTTCCCGTTCTTAGGTGGCACCATGGCCCCAGGTGCCTCCCCTTCACAGCTGTATCACAGGTATAATTTGAGATTTTGTTAAAGAGGAAAAAAATGAAGCAGATATTGGTAAAAATGGCAAGAAAGGCTATACAAATCTATTGCAATAAGGGTCAAGATGGCCATAATGGGGGAGAAAGCCTGAACTCAACTCTAAATATAACAGAGACAAGCAGAGATTTTGAGTTGGCGGGCAAGGCAAGGGAGTGGATGGAGAATTACTAAGAATGTGGTTAGGCATCTAGGAAGAGGAGTGTGTGTAAATAGTAAGGGTGAACGGGATTCTCCATAAATGGGCTTAGCAGGATTCTTGGCTAAAACTGAGCCAAGGACAAGGCCTAGTAGAGAAGAGGATTCAGAGGAGACTAAAGTTTCATCAAGGAGACGGTCCTTGTGAATTTACATGTGTTCATTTTTGATATTTAATGTGTCTCCCACTATGAAGTAAGCTCCATAAGGAGAAAGAACCTGTTAACTTTTGCTTGCCGTTTTATTCCCAGCACCTAGAACAGTGTCAGGGTACACGGCATGTGTGCAATAAGCGTGTTTATTAAATCACTGAAAGCAAATTTTGAGTCTAATTCCTCTGCTTCAAGTTCCTTCCCCAATGTCTCTATCAAACATAAGCCACTGGGTTTTTTGTGTTTTTTTTTTTCTTTAGAGGTTGGTTGAAGTCCCCCCTTCTCTGATAGTTTCAGTTCCAAAGTATCCCATTTTTCTGTACTTCAGTAAGTAGTTACTGCCTATGCCATTTATCAGGGACTTAATCATATCCTTTCTTATGTCTTAATGAATTCAGCTGTGTGACTCCCAGAACAACTAAATTATGTGCCCTTAGAGAGTGGGGACCTTGTCAGAAGCCTTTTGTTTTGCCTTTAGCACAGAGTATGTTGCTGTTGCCTGGTAGATGCTCGGTAAATACCTCCAAACGAGTAAGTGAATTCATTAGTTAATACAATTAATGCTTAGCCCTAAAGAGGTTTACAATTAATAAGAAACACAGAATAAATACTTATAATTTTACTTAGAAAAATAACATTTATCTAGGTAAGTAAAATTCTCTTCAAAGAAACTAATCTGGAAGATGATAGCACTGTTGTTAAAGTGTATTCATTACTCACACTCTCCCCAGAATCTTCTTTTGGCATATTGTCTGCCTGTTGTTTGTCATATTTCCAGATACTATCTGTGTATCTCTACTTGTCACATAGTAGCAATGATCTGAACAGGCAATTGGTTCTGCTCACTTACTATTATCAGAAAGACTGGCTCAAGATCAGCTGCTCCTTTCTGGCACTTGCCCTTCAAAATTTAATTGGCTTGGATCCAACAATCCTATATTATGGGTCAGATCGTTCCATCACATTGTGATACATTTGGCAATCAGCGTGTATCAGCAGGTTCATCTGTAACCTGCATTGCTTACTATTAGCCATCCTTTGGGAACTTTTGGAGATATTTTCATTGCTCTGATGGATGACTGATATCACTTGCTTTGGAATTTTTCTGGGATGAAATTATAGTAGTCATGCTTAATATGGGGACATGATTACTTATTCTCCCTGTTTCAGAAGCACTGCCAAACCTGCCCTCCTCTCAGATGGTAACCAAAACATTCAGACCGTTCTGGATTGGTAATATGAATGACCTGCATTCCAGGGGTTTGTCAGAAGCATATCCTGTATAATTCTATCGTTGCACTCTCATTTAAAGTCTTGTTGCAGAAAATTATTTATCCATGTTATATAATTAATCCACTAACTGAATTAAACTAAAACAACTCCATGTTTTAGCTTGATATCAAGTGATTTTTACTGCAATCACCTTTGGCATTGTAACCTAATTCATTGGAAGCCAATGGCAAAAGAAACAGATGACAAAATTTCTCTTTGATATTGGAAGATATTGGCGAGGGGAGTGTCCACTGGGCCCGTCATTGAGTGTGAGCTCACTGTTTTGAAGGAGATGGCATGCACTATCCCACGTCATGGGCACAGCACTCATGGCCAATTGGATCTTGCCCCTTGTATGAAAGAGATAACGGTGGCTAATAGAAATGATGTAATTTGCTAAAGTAACTAAATTAAAGGCAGATGAAACTATGTGACCCCGTAATCCATACTCTTAAGAGTCTGTGGAAAACCATAAAGTTTTCTGATGTCTCAGTGCTTAGAAAAGCTGTGATTTTCCCAAGTAATAGGCTCGTGGTTATTTTGTGGACTACTTGCCTACAGTAAGTAACAAGTACTCTTTCTCTTTTCTTAATAATGCAAAGTCAAAGTTGTCATCCACTGTCCACAGTAACATAAGACTTTTCCCATGGATACAACTTACTTCTATGCAGTTGTATTTTATTTCTCACCCTTATCTTCTTATTACATACCTGTGCTCGTGTATTTATTTTTTTGTGCTACACAGTGGATACTTTGGCAAGCGGTCACAAATCCAATTTGATAATTATAGTTCACACGTTTTACTCTGCTACTCCATCTCCCAACAGTCTAGTCGGAGAGCTGAGCGCCCATTTTACAGATGAGGGCTTTGAAGTTCGGGTGGTGAGATCCTCCTTTGGCTACTCAGCTAGCCAGTGTGGAAACAGCCTGTAAACATCAGCGTTTGCTTCAAACTCGATCATACCCCTGCAGGGTTCCAGTCAAGAGCAGCATCTTCCAAACACTGTTCTCTGGCACATTGGCATTTTAGATGTATTCGTAGAAACTCCTAAATCTTAATTTAAAAATAGTCTGTAGCCAAATGTGTTGGCTAAATATCTCTCTCAGGGCACGACAAAAAATTAATATGTTAAACTCTGTGAAGCAGAGCCGGTTAAATTGATGTTTTATAAGTTTATTTGGTCCATCACATATTTTTCTTTTCATTTAAAATGCTTATTCATTGAGTCCACATGGACATGAAGATAGGAAGAATGGACACGTGGGCTACTAGAAGGGGGATGGAGGGAGGGGGCAAGGGCTGAAGAACCTCCTATTAACCCCCTATTGTGTACTAGGCTCACTACCTGGTGACTGGGTCATTTATGCTCCAAACCTCAGCATCACACAATATACCCATCTAACAAACCTACACAGGTAGCCCCTGAACCTAAAATAATATTTAAAATTATACAATAAAATAAAATGCTTATTAACATCTTCTTCGAAACTGCTATTTTAAAAAACATAGCTTGGAAAATGTTGGTAAATATAATGAAAATGTTGAAAAAGCCTAAGCAGCATTTCAATCCTAGCCTCAGCTCTCACTAACCAGCAGTGTGACCTTCATTCAGTCACTTATAACCTCTTTGGGTCTTAAGTTCGTCATCTGTTAAATTATAGGTTTGAACTCGATGATCTCAAATGCTTCTCTCATTGCTAAGATTTTTGATGTTTGACTTTAAGTGCAATCTCATTTCAGGCAGGTTCAAGTGTATACTTAGGTTCTAAGGGTTAATGTAGCATCCAGAAGAGTTTTGAGTTTGAGAATAAGCTCAAAAACAGGAAGGAAATCTTGCCACTTGAGACAACATGAATGAACCTGGAGAATATGCTAAGCAAAATAAGCCAGACACAGAAACACAAGTACTGCACGATCTTACTTATATGTAAAATCTTAAAAAGTCAAATTCATAAAAGCAGAGTAGAACAGTGGTTACCAGTGGCTGTGAGTGTTGGGGGGATGGGGAGATATCGGTCAAAGGGCACAAACTTTCAGTTCCAATATAAGCAGCTTCTGGAGACCTAAGGTACAACATGGGTGGTGATGAATGTGTTCATTAATTTGACTGTGCAATCATTACACCATGCAGATGTACATCAAATCATCATGTTGTACACCTTGAATATATTCAGTCTTTACTTGCCAACTATTTCATTTATTTAAGCAGAATTTTCATCTACAGGAAGAAGATGGGGTAAAGAGGAGGACATTTATCAGACAATAAATTGACTTTTTTATTGCAAACTAGAAATTGAACTTATCTGCATTTCCTTTCTTATTTATATTATTCTCCAAGTTGTAGGAAGCTCAGAGAAAAAAATTGAAGACATAAAAATGTTGATGTCCCTTGCAAAGTTGAAAAAAAATCACATCATATTTTATGTTAGGCTTTTAAAATGGGGGAAAATAATTACACCTCAAATTGAGAACATCACTTGACTGTAATATCTCTTTTCAAGCAGATTCTACTAATTCCAGATTTAGAAAATGAAAATGTGTTCATAGAAACCATCAGAGCAAGGCAGATGGAATAAGGTATTTGAAAAATCTTAAAGCTGTGCTTGAATTATCACCTTTGGATCTGCATATTTGAAATATATTATTAAAAGACTTTCTCTGGCATTGTTTTACACCATCTTCTGAAATGCACAGGGAGGGATCATTAACTGTCCTCTATTTTCTCTGAGGATGCAATAAAGCAAAGAAGGATTTCAGCTGCAGCAGGAAGGAGCTAAGTTAGACATTAGATGAACTGACAGGTTAATTAAACAATTCAACTAGCTTCCAGAGATGCCTTGGCTACTGCAGATTTAACATACGCATGATCTCCTGGATTGTCTTCTACTTTTATAATTCATTCTCAGATCAGATATACACTAGAACCCAAGAAGTCTCTTTTCTCTTATAGTTCTTTCCAACCTAGAATGCCTATTTAGATCTTTGTCAAAATTCCAACTTGTCTTTGAGGTGTACATGTACTTTTACCTTCTTTTGGTCTATAAGATCTTTAATTCATGTAACATTCTATTACATAGTGCTCCTTTCTCATCAATAACATATGCGTTGGTACTTTATTGTATGAGAATATAAATTGCATTCATCAGGCTATACCACTGCCTTATTAGTTAATTGCTAGGTAAGGTTTGTCTTGCCAAATGTCTTGAAAGCTCTTTCAAATCAATTCAACAAATAGTTTTTGCTCTATGTGCTGGGTACCAAAGGGATCCTCTTTAAAGATAAAGAAAACACCACCATTGATCTCAAAGAGCTTAGTGTCTGGTGTGGGGAATGGCATGCACACAGCTAATTAAAACACAGAGCTGTGTGTAACATGGCTGTGGCAGAGACAGAAAGGAGGTATTGTGTATGGAAGGTAATGAGGGGAAACTTCATGAAAGAGAAGCGTTTGAACACAGGGTGTGAACTCTGTCGATCCCAGGCAGATCTGTAGTTCTACTCTGGAGCCTCATGTCTGGCACATAGTAGGCAGCTACTCATGAAATGCACTTGGTTGCATTTATCAGTGAAGACATAAATATATTTTTCTAGGCAAAGGCATGAAGGAAGTGGGATCTAAATGGAAGGATGAACTTCAACATTAAATAACAAGGAATTCATTTAATTGGATTTTACATAAACGGAAAGTGAAGGAGATAAACTTAGAAAAGTAAGTAGGAATGAGATATTTCAGTCCTTGAATGACATAATACGTGGTTTAATCTTTATTTGGTAGGTAATGAAAGCAAAGTTGGACTTTGAACAGATGAACAATATGGTGGAGGTTTTTGATGTCAGTATTTTTATATCATCGTTCTTATAATAAATCTATATTGTATGATAGATGCTCACTCATGCTTGAATTTGAGTTTGAGTTCTAACTAAAAAAAAATGGCAAGGTTTTAAATAGAAACTATGGGAGTTACATTATAAAAACCACAGCTATAACAGGTGATCTCATACTCGCAGTGCAGAAGGACATGGAGACCCCATGAGGCTGAGCAAGAGAGCTGGGCTTGGGGCCAGACCTCCCTGTCCAGGCCAGGCCCTGTCTGCCTGAATGCCTGGAGCTCCCCAATACGCCTCCCACTGATGTGCTGCCTGACCCCAGAGAGGCTTCCAAACCAGGCCCAATATCCTTCATTTCGTTTCAAAGGAGGAAGTGCTTCGTTTTCAAACTTAGACACCCTCAAGAGATGCCTGGGTCAATATTTGCGTCCCTGGTATGAAGTTCTCTTTGTGGAAGCTGAATCTCTCAGCTGAAGCTTAACACCTCTTTCTGGGAAACTCAACTTGAATTTGAAAATTGACCTTCATCAAATGTTAATTAGCCTTCTTAAAACACTGATGGTTGAGAATGATAAGAACCAAATGGTGTTTGTGGAGTGCGCAGGGTGTGCAAGGCCCTGTGCAGGGGTCTGGGGGGTGGGCTTTGGAGAACTGCCAAGATATGAATGCTGGTTCTGCCACTTACTAGTTGTTTGTTCTTAGAGGAGCTATTACCATTAGTGACTCTCCTAATGTATAAAATGAAACCAATAAGGCGTGCCCCACAGAACTTTTCTGTGGGTAGGTACAATGCACAATCCAGTCTCCGCTGGTCAGTTAAAAAAAAAAAATAAGACAGGTCTCTGCTCTCAAAGAATTTGCCATCTAGTTAGGGAGACAAGGCGGGAGCATGCAAAAAGTCAATTAGTAACAAAAGATTGAAATAACAATTCCAGACAATAATAGAAAAGACATCACAAGGCTGCATATGATTAATTGCCAAATGAATTTTTCACACAGTAAGAATTCAAAGAGAAGAGAACATTTAAGATTGGGACATCTACCAAGTTCATCATCCCCTCATTCCACAACCTTCAGTGAAGTGAATCCTTCCTGTCCTGGCGCTGACAGCCCATGTGGGACCCTGGGCTGGTCTGGAGGGCATCTGGCATTGCACATGGGTCTCCTGGTATTGGACATGTGGTCTCCTCTCCCCAGTGGCGAGGCCGTGTTCCAAAGGAATATCCTCCAGAATATCCCAAACCCAGGAGAACTGTTCCAGTATGAATGGCATGTCAGGTCTCTTGCGAGTGGCGAACATACAACTGAATCCAGTTTTGAGATGTGGATTTATCCACTCAATGGCTGGAACAATCCAGGTGCAATTTCTGGGAGCAGGCACGCTGGATCCACGGGAGCCTTCCGGGGCCCTGGCCCTCTCCGGCCCTTCCTGGGCTGGAGTGGGGTGGGGCTGGATGCCTCGGGCCAGCTCTCCCACAGCCAGTGACCCGAGACAAGGGCACCAGTATCCGGACTCAGGCTGGGGCGGTGGGAGCACAAGCGTGCGGGCGCCGGGCCTCGAACAGGGGCACGTTAGAGGGAAGGGTCTGGGAGTGAGACCACGCGCGCGCCCAGCTCCGGCAAAGCCCGCGGCTCCCAC
>NW_012105731.1:488413-491091 GCF_000951045.1 Mandrillus leucophaeus | reverse complement strand
CCAGTTGAGGTGAGTCTTTCGGAATACAGAAGATTCCCAGTGGGGTCAGGTGGTGCTTGTTTCACGCTGCTCCATCATCAGCCTGCTGACCAGCTGGAGAGTCACTAGCTTCTCTGAGTCCCCACATCTTCCTGAGGATGATGAGGATGACAGTGATGAGGATGATGATGGCTTGCATTCACACATGATTCTATGGGGAGTGTCTCATTTGAGACTTGTGACCATGCTCTGAGGAGTCTCTCTGTGTTACAGAGGAGGAAGCCAGCCAAGGGGGAGAATCAAGCCTGGACTGCTGCTTGCGTTTGCATGACGTTCTCAGCCACTTCTGGCCTAGAATTCTAGTCTTGTATAACATCTCCTCTTGAAGCCTTACTTTCCCCACATCTTAAATGGAACCCCATATGCAGGGACACTTTTCTTTGCAGGTGGAAGTGGGTGGTCTGAGTGAACCAGTGCGGGATGGAGGCTTACATAGCACAGAGAAGTGGAGGAATGCCAACAATTCATCCCAGACATCACCTGCCTCTCAGAACCTGAGGAATTCAGGTAGAAAAATGTTTAGAATAGGGAAGGGGGGCAAACTATTTGGAAAAATTAATATAGAATTTGACAGAAGTAGCCAATTTGTTTTCCAAAGATATGCATGCATTGCCTTGAAAGCGTGTCTACAAAATATTAACTAAAGTACAAAATAATATATATCCCACCACCCTACTGTATGAGAAAAACAAAAAAAAGTACAGATTTTTATATATGTTTATATAAAAAATAACAAACCAAGAATAAATTAGGGGAGAATATATAGTGTCTTTCTAAAATTCAAAAAATTAGTAATACCAACGTACATGGGAGAGGGAGAGACTGTGGATTTCACATTAGATATTTTATATTCTTTAGGTCATTCCAAAGAACAGGTATTAGGTTTATCATTCAAATAACTGAATGAAAAGGAAAAAAAATACAGGCTGGTTGGCATTTGGGTGGAGGTTTGATTGCTACAGATTCTTTCTGGTTTCCACACCGACTTACGAATCCAGGAGCCCTTTGGCAGGACCAAAGCTCCAGGTCCCTTTGACAGGACCTCTGGCAGGACCAAGCTCCCTTAGGTCTGGGTCTCCTGCTCTCTGTGTGCAGCAGGGTGCCTCAGAGATGGGGGGAGTGGGAGAATCAGGTGTCCTGGGATGGCTCAGGAGAATTTCTTCCTCCTGATTAAATTGTCAGATCCCTCCCCAGAGCAGATGGATCGTGCTTTTTCCTGGCCAAGACTTTTCTTGGGGGGTCAGTTGTGAGAGGCGTCACTGCCAGTATAACCATCCCTGTGTGCACATGGCAGCGTCCAGCTTCAGAGCAGAGCCCCTGCAGCAGAGCATCAGTCAGCGTCGAACTGCTTCCCGGCAGCGTCAAACCCCAGCACATGGTACAGTGCAGTGCCCACTGCTCGTCCCCCAGAGTCCTTGGGAAATGGCCTCCTTTCTCTAGAAGTTGTCAGAAGATGCAGAGATTTGCCTGCTTGCAGGGCCTTGTCCCAGTGAAAGGCCTCATTGAGGAGAAGGCTCTGAGACCCAGCGAGTTCTGTCTTGGTTTTGTCTCTGGAGAAACGTGGCTTCCGTTTGGCCTCATAATGAATGAAAGGCTGGTGGGCACATAGCAGATTGCCAAACCAATCCTGACAATGTCATAGAAATATTGATCCTACAGCCACCTCTGATACTTGCCAGTGTCAATATTTTGCACTCTTGCAGCTACTTTAAGACAAGGGGTGAGGGGAGGAGGTGAGCCTTGTCTACCACTCAGTCTGTGACAAAATGCAACTGCGCTGACAGGGCAGGGTGGGGACGCATGAGAGGCTGACGTCCACTGCACGCACACTTTTCTTTCTTTCTGCTCTCTGCCCTCCTGTCCCCCAGTACTTGCCCTAGGAACCACTTCCAGGTGAGCTGAGGATGCCTGTGAGAAAGTATGCTGGTGCACGGACAGGGGTGGGCGTGATTCTGTGCATGGTTATTTAACTTTGCTTCCCATTACTGACAACTTTTGAAATGGGGCTGAGAGATGTGGCTTCTGATAGCTCTGTTTCTACCTATAGCAGCATTTTAAAGGCTTAGACATCTGTGTGACAAAGGGATTAGATAATGACGCATGATTATTGAGAGGGCTGGATTTAACGTTCTCATCGTATTTTTGCAAGAGTAAATAAAAAATTAGATTAACAACAAGAATATCCTACCTCTCACGACCTGTGAACCAAGGCTTCGTATAGGATCCTGGGGGCCAGAGCCCTGACTAGCTGGTGGGCATCCTTTACTCTCCCCAGGCCTCGGCTGCCATCGTCCTGGGAGCCAACCTCAAGGACCTCTGAAGTCTGGCCTCGAAAGTCTGCATATGCTCCCACCACAGGCTAAGGTTTATACTTTCTTCTCCTTCTAAAGGGAGCTGGAACACACAGCAACAGATTGTAATCAACTAATACCAGAGTATGCTTACATAGAGGTACTAAAGCTCTTAGCCTCCTGGCAACCAAAGTAAGGAGAAGGATCACTGCTTTACTAGAGCCAGAGAAACAAAATTTCTTACTTGGGAAGGACTTTAGAAGTCTTCTGGTCCAGCTCATATATGATACACAAACCTCAGATACAACATCTGAGTCCAGATGTCAGGGAAGAGAAGTAGCTCTTTTA
>NW_012105731.1:481444-488363 GCF_000951045.1 Mandrillus leucophaeus | reverse complement strand
GTCCCGGGGCTCTCAGCAGCGGGAATGGGGCCAGTAAAGGAGGCGCGCGAGGAGGACACTGCAGGACTCTGTGCGGACGCGGAGCGGGGGCAGAACGTCCCGGGGCTGCTGAGGGACGCCTCCCAGGGGACCGCGGTCCCCTTGGGGTGCAAGGGACAGATGCCTGGAAGAGAGGGGGCCTCAGAACACGCTGGCGGCTGAAGGCTGCTGAGAAGAAGGGGGCTCTGTGCGGAGAGGGGCGGGGAGGGGCGCTGCCAGCGCTTCACCTGCCATTCGAACAGCGGGGTCAGGATGTTTACCTTGGCCTCAGTTTCTCCTCCTAGAAAGAGATTCTGGATGGGGTGATGAGTACCGTCGATATACCCCACAAGGCCTCCTCCCCCTGGAGTTAAGAGAGGGTGCTTATTGAGGTCCAGTAGCATCATCCCCCCGGAGCAGGAGTGCATTTTATTCACTATTGGGCTTATCCAAAGGGAGAATGTGGTAGAAGCCTCCGTCTGTCATCTCAAGAAGAGAAGTCAATCCACTCCAGCTCAAGATGTCTAAAACAAAAGATGAGCTGTGAACACCGAATACAGTCCTGTGTAAGAGCTCTTCATTCATTCCCTCAGCCGCTTGTGAATTCCTTACATATTCGTTGAGCTTGTGCTTTGTAGAACACACTGGGTTAGGAATTGGGAACGCAGAGAATCATCAGCCTCAGTTCCTAAGTTGCAGAACCTGTGATCTAGTGGAGGAGGCGTTCATTTAAATGATCATCAGGATGCAGCATCCTTAGAGATGTCTGCTAGGTGGTACCAAGGGGGCCGGCATCCCAAAGGAACGGAGAATTAACTGTTCAAGGAGCCTACCCCTCCAGATGGAAGCACCAAGTCCTGAAAATAGAAGGGATGGGTGTACCTCCCCTCTCCAGCAGGGACCTCAGATGTGCCTGTCACCCTGAAGTCAGGAGCACACTGGGATGCTGCAGCAGTGTCCTACAAGGAATAGCTGCATTGACTATCTGGGCTTCAGGTCCCTCCAATTCTAACACTTCCAATTTATGTTTGTGGATATAATGTTGAAACTTGTCCTCCCACCAAAATCGAATGAGGCCTGGCGGTAAGCCCATTTCCCCACCATGCACTCTTCACCCCCACTCTTCCACTCACCTGTGTCCCCACTAGACTGCGAGGCCCATGAACAGGCGTGTTCTGCACCGACATCTCAGCCTCCAGAACAGGCTTCAGCATGCAGAAGGCCTGGGTGAGTAAATAATGAGTGAATGAAGAGGTGAACAAACAGATGCCTGCAAGGTGTTTAAAGGATAGAAGCAATAAAAACCATCGAGCTCCTTCATAGCAACAAGAGCTTTTATACTAATTCTCTCTCCAGCTTCAGGTGCTCAATGGCTCCTCAGTAGAATGAGTGAAAATAAATGGGCACAGTGGGTTTGGGTATTTTACTGATTTGAGGGCAGGGAGGAACTTGTTTAATGAAACGTGTGAATATGGCACCCCAGACCTGTGGGTGTCCTCTCAACTAACCCTCTGGTCTCAGACAGCATTATACCTAAAGCATTCCACAGATGAGACTAAAGCCTATTTTAGGAAAAAACGTTTGATTAACAAAGTGAGAATGGCTTTTCATTGTGCCACTGCAAGTATAGAATTATTAGCATTCTACTTCATCTTCCCTCTTAGGGCCTTCCCATTCACGGTATGGGCCACACACTGGCCGCAGTAGTGTTCATGAGAGCTTGTTGAAAATCAGAAGTCCCAGGCATCATCCCAGACCTACCAAAACTGAACCCACATTCTCACAAGACCGCATAGGTGATGAGGGGACACACTGGAGTCGGAGTTACCAGCCTGCAGTCCCACAGGTTGATTCCAGGTCAGGTCTATACATCTGGCCATCTGCTCTGGCTGGGTTGCTGTAGGTCTGTGGATTGGCCAGTGGTTCTGGCCCTAGTGGATTGGCAGGGTGAGTGGGGCCCCTATGCATAGACCGTAAGGAGTTTTCATCTCTGGTCATTGCTCTGTTCCCAACTCTCTAGCAGCTGATGGACTCTGACACTTCTGCTAAAATGCTCCTCCTCGTGTCAAATTAATTCTGTAAAACTATTTCGCTACCATGGTTGAAGTTCAAAAGGCATTCCCAATGAGCTGCTTTGTGAAACGGCAGAGTGATGCCTATCTTCTGTCCCCCTGGACAGGCATCTCGGCATGTCTCTGGCATCATGATGGAGCAAAAGGCAGAGCCTGCAGCAGGCTGGAGAAGGTTGGGGGATGCGGAGGTGGACAGGACCTTGGGGAACATGTAGCTCCTTCCTCTCACCTTACAACAGGCAGGCGGAGGTGGAGGGGGTGGTTAGTGAATTTGTGAGGTCACACAGTGAGCTGGTGCAAGAGATGAAATGGGAACCTCCTGAGGTTCTTACAGTGGGTGGCCACGCCTGGCTCTGCACTTTACAGGGCATCCCAGTCACTTTCTCATCACCCCAGAACAAGTGTAGAGCACTCAGGCAGATTTGTTTTAGCCATTTTTTAGCCTCTTTTCATATAGAGATTTTTGATTTATCTGAAAGGAAATCAGATCAGAGATCATAAGTTGAATCCACATATATGAAAAATGAATTCTTAGAAGTCATCTGAAGCACCATCTACTCCAGCTGCCCATCAAAACTGTGGGTCCGCCTGCGACATTCCTGCATGGTCAATGCCTGACCTTGAACACTTCCGAAAAGGGGAGATTATTCAAACGGGATAATCCTGCTGTGATGCTGTGCGCCCCATGGATCCATTCTTGCCTTCTGTTGAGTTGAAATATGCCTCCTGTTACTTACACTAGCCTAAAATGCGTATCAAAAGTACAAGCAATTACATATCAAACATGCTTGCCAACAGCAAATGTCTTCATCCAGAGAGAGCCAGGGGCCAGGAGATCAATTCAGGCGGCCGTGTATGTGGAAAACAGGGTGAGACACGGCAGGAACTGGGTGGGAGGAAGGAATTTTGGGGTGGGGATGAGCTTGGATCAACAAGAGGGAGAACTAGTGTGGCATATTCGGGGAATATAAGGATTCCCAGTAAAAAAGATTCATGTGGCCTCGGAAGCCTCTAAGATCTGTCGTTTATAACCCCTAGTAGGTGGGTGCTTTGTGTTTCTCAAGCAGTAAAAGAATAGCACAGCATAAGGAGTGTGTGAAGGTGGTAGTAGGGGGCGGTGGAGAGATTTCTGGGTCTACGTCTTAAGTTTGGAGTGACAGCCAAGATTCTGAAAATCCACGGGCACGGAGCGCCCTCTTGTGCCTGATCCGAGCCAGTGCAGCTCTGTGAAAGCGAGCGCTGCAGCGCTGAGGGAGCTGCCCCTGGTGCATCCCAGAACCTTACAGGTGATTTCCAGGGTTGTCTGCGTCCTCCTCACCGGAAGAAAGAGAGTCAAGGGCCTGGACAGCAGGAGTCATCGAGCAGGGGTAGAACCCAGGTCTCTAAACTTCAAAAGCATGTTGCCTTTTATATTCTTACTTCACTCTCACTCCGGCACAGGCTAATGACTGACATATAGTCCTTTCTTTGTCACTGGTTTACACAAGGACCTGCTAACTCCATTACTCATTTTCTTTTATCCTCAGTCTCTGCTGTAGTCCCTGCACACATGCAGTGTGTCTGTTGTGTTGCTGTGTTTGTGTGTCCGGTGTGGAAAGCATGCAGATATTCACCTGTTTTAATGGAGCAACGTAGGTGATGCTGTGTTGGGCATCTCCTTGTTCCCGTGTTTTCATTCAGCCCCATGTGTATCAGATCGTCCGGGCGGCTGTACGCACCTCGAGTTCATTGCGCACAGCCACCGTGGTGTGCTCGGTGCGTCCACACCCCTGCATGGTGCGCACCTCAAGTATATCTGTCCAGTCCCCTTCTCTACACAACACTGCAACAGACATCCTTGCAGATTCCCACTTCGGGACGCGGATAATACTTGGGGGCTGAGATAGACCCAGAAGTGAAATTGGTAGGCAGAGCCTGCAGCAGGCTGTAAATTACATAGCAATGTAATTTACTCAGTCTAAGAGCTACCAGATTCCTCCCTAGAATCACAGCTTCCATAAGGTTTCTCATATTTCCTGTATCCACTCCAACTCTTGCCATTATCCAGCTTTCCATTTTTTCCCAGCAAATTATGTGTAAAGTGCTTTTATTCCACTTCCTGATTCTTTTAGTCTGTATTTATCTGAGTATTTTTTTCTGTGGCCGATAGGCATTTGCGTTGCATATTTAAATTGTCTGTTTGCATCTTTTGCCTATATGCCAATAGTAGTCTTTTCTTTTTCTAATTGATTTGAAGATTTTCTTTGTAGAAACAAAGTATTCATCCCTTGGTGTTTTTATGCATTGCAAATGTCTTCTCCCAATGAGTTGACTGTTAACACATTTCTTGTGCTTCCTTCATTGAATAGAAATTCTTAATTCTGTCATCCTCAGTCATCATTTTTCCTTGTGCGTCTTGCTTTTGAAGTTATTTATAGTAATTCAAAAAATTCTTACCGAGTTCTAGTTCACAAAGACAAGCTCCGACATTTCCCTTTATTGATTTTATAATTTCACTTTTCACATTACGGTCTTAAAATTGTATAGAATCCAGTTTTGCAAGTGTCATTAGGTAGGGATCTTGCTTTATTTTACTCTTGATTTCAGATTGCTTTCCACTTCTCGCTGAGAAGGGTATCACACTGAGCCCATGGGGAAAATGAGGGCAGGGCGGGAAAGCTTGAACCTGACTCCATGTGATCAGCTCCAAGTCACGGGGCAATCTCAGCACTTGTTCCTCATGTTGATGGGGCATAGACCTCTTCCAGATTCCCTTGGCCAAACCCAGCCCTCCTGATACCCAGGCAGGGTTGAGTTCTAAATGAGCTCACAGAGCCATAAGCAAAGCTCAGAAGTCCACCTCGTCCGATTTCCCTAGTGTCACTCTAGAGAACCGCGACCCAGAAAGAGTGATACTGTCCGTTGCAGAATTCCCTCAAGGACAAGGCATCGGCCACCTGCAGTAGGTGGTCTGGATGGGGGGCAGCAAAATAAGACTTGCGTGCTACCTCCTGCCCCACCACCAACCATCACTAACTGATCACAAAATGGTCACCCACACTAGCTGTACTAGAAATCAACCAACTGAAATCTTTTTGTCTGGGCCTTCGCCTGCTTGGCAGAGCAGAACCAGTTGAGGTGAGTCTTTCGGAATACAGAAGATTCCCAGTGGGGTCAGGTGGTGCTTGTTTCACGCTGCTCCATCATCAGCCTGCTGACCAGCTGGAGAGTCACTAGCTTCTCTGAGTCCCCACATCTTCCTGAGGATGATGAGGATGACAGTGATGAGGATGATGATGGCTTGCATTCACACATGATTCTATGGGGAGTGTCTCATTTGAGACTTGTGACCATGCTCTGAGGAGTCTTTCTGTGTTACAGAGGAGGAAGCCAGCCAAGGGGGAGAATCAAGCCTGGACTGCTGCTTGCGTTTGCATGACGTTCTCAGCCACTTCTGGCCTAGAATTCTAGTCTTGTATAACATCTCCTCTTGAAGCCTTACTTTCCCCACATCTTAAATGGAACCCCATATGCAGGGACACTTTTCTTTGCAGGTGGAAGTGGGTGGTCTGAGTGAACCAGTGCGGGATGGAGGCTTACATAGCACAGAGAAGTGGAGGAATGCCAACAATTCATCCCAGACATCACCTGCCTCTCAGAACCTGAGGAATTCAGGTAGAAAAATGTTTAGAATAGGGAAGGGGGGCAAACTATTTGGAAAAATTAATATAGAATTTGACAGAAGTAGCCAATTTGTTTTCCAAAGATATGCATGCATTGCCTTGAAAGCGTGTCTACAAAATATTAACTAAAGTACAAAATAATATATATCCCACCACCCTACTGTATGAGAAAAACAAAAAAAAGTACAGATTTTTATATATGTTTATATAAAAAATAACAAACCAAGAATAAATTAGGGGAGAATATATAGTGTCTTTCTAAAATTCAAAAAATTAGTAATACCAACGTACATGGGAGAGGGAGAGACTGTGGATTTCACATTAGATATTTTATATTCTTTAGGTCATTCCAAAGAACAGGTATTAGGTTTATCATTCAAATAACTGAATGAAAAGGAAAAAAAATACAGGCTGGTTGGCATTTGGGTGGAGGTTTGATTGCTACAGATTCTTTCTGGTTTCCACACCGACTTACGAATCCAGGAGCCCTTTGGCAGGACCAAAGCTCCAGGTCCCTTTGACAGGACCTCTGGCAGGACCAAGCTCCCTTAGGTCTGGGTCTCCTGCTCTCTGTGTGCAGCAGGGTGCCTCAGAGATGGGGGGAGTGGGAGAATCAGGTGTCCTGGGATGGCTCAGGAGAATTTCTTCCTCCTGATTAAATTGTCAGATCCCTCCCCAGAGCAGATGGATCGTGCTTTTTCCTGGCCAAGACTTTTCTTGGGGGGTCAGTTGTGAGAGGCGTCACTGCCAGTATAACCGTCCCTGTGTGCACATGGCAGCGTCCAGCTTCAGAGCAGAGCCCCTGCAGCAGAGCATCAGTCAGCGTCGAACTGCTTCCCGGCAGCGTCAAACCCCAGCACATGGTACAGTGCAGTGCCCACTGCTCGTCCCCCAGAGTCCTTGGGAAATGGCCTCCTTTCTCTAGAAGTTGTCAGAAGATGCAGAGATTTGCCTGCTTGCAGGGCCTTGTCCCAGTGAAAGGCCTCATTGAGGAGAAGGCTCTGAGACCCAGCGAGTTCTGTCTTGGTTTTGTCTCTGGAGAAACGTGGCTTCCGTTTGGCCTCATAATGAATGAAAGGCTGGTGGGCACATAGCAGATTGCCAAACCAATCCTGACAATGTCATAGAAATATTGATCCTACAGCCACCTCTGATACTTGCCAGTGT
>NW_012105731.1:470481-480524 GCF_000951045.1 Mandrillus leucophaeus | reverse complement strand
GAAAGTCTGCATATGCTCCCACCACAGGCTAAGGTTTATACTTTCTTCTCCTTCTAAAGGGAGCTGGAACACACAGCAACAGATTGTAATCAACTAATACCAGAGTATGCTTACATAGAGGTACTAAAGCTCTTAGCCTCCTGGCAACCAAAGTAAGGAGAAGGATCACTGCTTTACTAGAGCCAGAGAAACAAAATTTCTTACTTGGGAAGGACTTTAGAAGTCTTCTGGTCCAGCTCATATATGATACACAAACCTCAGATACAACATCTGAGTCCAGATGTCAGGGAAGAGAAGTAGCTCTTTTAAGTGGTGGTTTTAGAAAAATAAAAGATTATCATTTGAAACGAGCTCTAGAAAGATATAGATGTTTCAAGTAGATTTGCATATTGAAAGAAAGAAATGTGGATTGACTTATTCTGCATGGCCCCAAGGGCTCTGTAAAGATTGAACGAGCTATCTCGGCAAATAATGAATGAGATTCCCATTACTGGAGTCATTCATGTAGAGAATGGATGGCATGGAATGGAAGCTGGATTAATATTGAAGAATATACGTTCTGGAATAAGTCAAACTGGTTTCCAACCCAGGGTCTGCTGTTCACCACGTCTGTGACCTTGGACCAGTATTCTAAGCCTTTTTCTTTATTCACAAATAAGTGTGATAGTTTATTGCTCTTCTTCTAAGGGGTCTTGTGAGTTTTCAGTGAGCTAACATATATAAAGTACATAGCCATGTATCTGGGTCAATAAATAGTAACTGTTTATTGCATTTGTTTATAATCACTTGGCAAAAGCGTTGTTGAAGGTTAGGATGCCAAGACCAGCAGATATTTCATATCCCTGGCAACACGGTGACTTCGCATTCACTAGCTGTTTACTGAGAGCCTGTCATGTGGCAGGCACAGGTCTGCATATGGAGAACTCAAGTGTAAATGGAGCTGATGTAACTCTCACTCCCAAGGAGCCTGCAGCCTAGTTTCTATGGCTGGCATTGTACATGGCAGGACAAGTTCTGACTTCAGCTTTGGGGCAACTCATTGGAATGGTGCTGAGAACTGCCCTCAGCTCCCTGTCCTGTGAGCCCTGCGTTTCTGTGGTTGGAGGCCTGCTGGGAGAGCTCTTTGGCACTACTCCTCTTCTGACCGGCTGGTCCACGGAAATCCATCATTCCCAGCACCTACTGTGCCCTTACTCACACCAGTTCTGTCTTTTCATTCCAGCCAATGCTGCCATGGTGAGGTTCTCGCAGATGCAAACCCAGAGCCCCTCACCTGGGCTGCACCTTGCTTTTCTGCCCCAGGGCTTGACTGGTACCTGAAGGAAACTTGGGAGCGCTCAGGTGTTAACCAGAGCCTGAGATCATTAAGAACCCATGACAAACGAGGGAAGCAGAAATGGAGGGTGTGTTCTTCCCCCTCCGTCCCTCAGGCAGGCAATGCTGAGGTGTATCTTACCAGGTTCTTCAGAAGGATGCTCAGGACTGAGCCTCACTCGAACCTCAGCTTCGCCGTGGTGACTCACTCAAGAGCTCTCTCCATGTTGGCTTCCTCCTTCCAGGTTTCACCGTCCCTTTCTCTCACACCAGTCACCCAGGGATGCTTCCAACATACTCTGTCTTCACACCAACCCTTGTCTCAGGCAATGTTCTCCTGGCTGAGATGTGCCACCTCAGTAAAACCAGTGTCACAAGGCTCAGTCAACGCCTCTACTAAATCTCTGCCGCTCACTCTTGAGTACGTAGAGTCCCCGTGTGTTTGATGGAGGGATGTGCAGTGGTGCACAAAGTCCAAGGCCACCAGGACACCTGTCCCTGATTACTCAGCGCCCAGTTTGTCCCCTCCCTATACCAGCCCTGCACTGAGTCAACTCAGTCCCGTCAGCCTGAACTCCTCTCCAATACAGGGCACACTGTCCTCCTCTAATTGTTGATTATGTAGTAGTGCCGAAAGATTTCATCCTTTATAGTCTTAGTCCACATCTGGTCATCAAGCAGTCCCTAGAGGTAAGTAGGGTAGGTCTGGGATGCATTTCCCTTTGGGTGTTATCCCACATGTATGAGTCAGAGATTCATTCATTTGTTTTACTTAACTGTATCTAGATTTTCTATTTTCTCTTTCTAACTGCTTCTACTCTTCCTAAAACTTACAAGGGAATTATGCCACCATTGCCTTTCAGTTATTTTAAATGTTTAGTCTCACTTATTTTCTTAAATGCAAAGTTCTTTAATAGCATTTTGAGTGATTGTCACAGTAGGTTTATTTTTAAATTGAGATATAATTCACATACCATAAAATGCATCATTTTGAAGCATGCAATTGAGTAGTTTTTAGTATATTCACAAGGTTATGCACCCATCGCCCCTATTTAATATTTTCATGGCCATTAAAGAAACCAGTACTCATTAGCGATCTCTCCCCATCCCACCCTCCAGCAGGTGGTATTTAACTTCCCATCGCATAACTTCATGTGGCCCATGCGAGTCTGAGCACTGTAAACAAGTGCACGATGATCATTTGGGAATCACTTGGGAACAATGGGTGGTACCTCCCTGCACATGCAGTCCTGACTTCACTACCGCCAGCTCGGTGACTTTGGGCAGCGTTTTATCCTTTCTGAGCCCAGTTCACATTTATACAATAGGAGGATTGGGCGATATCAGGAAGATTTGCTCTTGGATTTGCAGAATTTTAGGATTAAAAGTACAGGAGGCCCATGAGTGCTAAGTACTCAAATTTTAGAATGAATGTTTATAGTTGCAGTTTTGTTTGTTTGTGTTTGTTTGGTTTTTGGAGAAGACACCAAATACTTAGCTAAACTATAAAAGTAAACTCTCTCCATCACTTTTAAAAATGAACAACGGACTAGACAAGAAAATACTTGTTCCACCTCTAACCTCTCACTATGATCTACATTTACATTTGGGAAAATTGAGCGTCTGGGAGTGACTTGCCTACATCATTCAACAGGTAGTGCTAGCACACAGGCGTGTGTCTGATTCCTGGGCCAGTGATTTTTCCTTAAGCCCCTGCTATTCCTTTGACAAAATTTGCACTTTGGAATCAGAAAAATCTTCAAGACTCATTTATGCATCTAAATATACAACTATGTCTCAAACATAGGAACCACTCAATATATTGTACTTTTTACATCATTCCACTTGTAAGAAAGGGTCTCATCTATATGTTTCACACAGTCACCACCACCACACACCCAAATGTTGCAAAACCCTTTTGCTGAGTTAGTAAGAACCACACACACACACACACACACACACACACACACACACACTTGGATGCCATTTCTTTACTGGTTTCCTTGAAGCACAGCAGAGCTTTTGCCTGTCCACATCTATCTCACTGAGCTTGGATGGGGCAAAGCCATCATCTTTGATGAGCTGCCTGTCTTAGCCAGTACCTGCCTCACTCCAACCTAGTATATTTTATTTTAATAGATGAGACATATCTGGTTATATTTAAGAATATCCTCTCATTGTAGCCTCCAAGAATGTACCCTGCAGGGAGATCACATTCTCTCTCCCAAGCCCCCTCTGTAGGTGAACATCCAGATTCATCTCAATGGCTGGGAAAGGCCTTGCCTGGCTTGCTGGAGAAGGATGTGTCCTGTGTCTCAGAAGACGGAAGGCTGCCAGTAAGTTTGCAGAAACATATTCGAGCTCAGGGTATGAACTCTCCTGCCCACCCGTGGTCCTGACAGAGTCCGGGGAACCAACATCGCTTGATCCCCAGTCCCTGCTCCTTTGTCTTTATCCCTGGTACAATTTTCATTCATTTCAGCTGCCTGTCCAGACCACCCAGCCAGTATGAACCCAGGCAATGGGAACTAATTATAATATTAGCTTAGACACAACATAATTATAAAGAAAACTGCTAATAAAGAACTTGGATTTATGCATCCCAAAAATCACCTAAATATTTTCAGTTGCACCTTCTTTGGAATTAGCCACACCGTTGCGTTACCTCTCTTCGTGGGCTCTGAAAGCAGAGAGTGAAGGTTTGTAGCCAGGCCCCTTCATCCACAAGCAAGAGAATTGTGGGCCCGCGTCTGGCCACCACATCCCTGGGTGGAACTCAGCATTCACTTTCTCCCAAGACATGCTGGGTCGAGATTGTGAAATCTTGAGCCTAAATGGACCAGGGTGGGAGAATTTACCAACTAGCAGAAGAAGGGCCAGGGGGGTTCCAGGAGCTTTAGACAGGGACAAGCAGTGAAGCACAGCAAATTGACATTGGAAGTTGCCTGTTTGAAAGACACGACAGCCTTTGCTTGCTGCAGAGCTAATTATTATGCAAATTTATGCTAATAAACTCTGCCTTGCATGTTGTTGAGAAGCTGCCTTTTCCCGTTAACATAGCTGTAATGAGAGGTAAATTTGTAATGCAGATGCCCGAGGTAATATATCCTAAATCACTTTATGGTGGAACGGTCTCTCTCACCCCACCCGACACAAATGTCAATTTAAATTAGTTTTTGCTTTGCATATTTATTGAAGCTTTATTTATTGTTAATATGTACTAAGGACACCAACTAAACAGCCCCCACTACTTGTTAGAAGTGGAATTTAACAGGGAGCTGGGGATTGGCGTTTGCTCATCAGGAGATCCTAGAGTTTTTTCTTCTCCCAGCTAGAGCCACAGCGTCAGCTTGGATGGTGCCAGAATCGTTGGTGTGTCTCCCTCCTCCTCTGAGCTGGCTCTCAAATTAGGCTCGGCAATGAAAGAGCAATTCTATCATGATAATTATTGTATGGCGTTTCTAAGAGTTAATGGTCTTTGCCACCTCTGCCTTTGTGTTTGTGATACCACCCCGGCTTGCAGAAACATGCCCAGGAAACAGGCGTGCTGTTGAGACGATGCCATTTGTCCCCTTCCGAAACTCGTGCACACACACACACGCACTCACACACTCCTATACAGGTTTTAGGGCACACACGTAGCTTCAAGCCCCATTTGCATTCACATCTGTGTGGTCGCACACACACCTTTATTTCAATAGCGTCTTACACATCGTTCAGGGGTGTCTTCACTCAGGTTCGAACACACACAGATCGCCACTCGCCCCTGCACCCCAGCTACGGTCTTGTGTGTAACTGCAACTCTTCTGAGAATAGGAGGGGATGGCACTTGGACTTGGAAAAGTTCTTCCAAGCCATTCTGAGATGAATCTTCCACTGCTGGATGATGGAGACAGCACTAAACCATGAGTAATTTTGTTTCTAGTTTGCATTCTGTCACTTATATAAATAAATAAGTGCCTACCACGTATCAGGCATAGTGTTAAGAATTTTCTTGCATGGTTTCTTGGTTTCATTTTCACTTATAAATAGTTCAGTTTAGGTATATATTATTATTATCCCCATTTTGGAGATGGGAAGACTGAGGCTTTGCAAGTAACTTACCTCAGGTTAATCCACTTATGCCACATGGCAAGTAAAATTCAAGTGTTCTTTTTACTACACCATTGTTTCCTTGCTAATGTCTCAGTAAATCTGAGTTTGAGTTTCTTCTGCAATTTAAGATGTTAGATTCGATGATCTCAAATGCTCTCTGATCCATCTAGCTCCATATTATGATGTTCTGTGATAATGTAAGTAACTCTCTCCTGATTCTGTTTGCCTCTTTGCATCTCTTAACTGTGAACTAAGTTTAAGCTAGTCACCTGCTTTAGGACTCTTGACCGATGCCACCTACCTCTTTCATATGGGTAGGTTTCTTCTAGGGCACCTTGACCCTTAACCATTTTGTATGGAAAAAATGAGTTTGTGAAGAACTGGGGCTAACCCAACCAAGTAAGATGTCAACCAGATGTGCTAACTCATGCATACGTATATTCAGGGAACACCAAAATATCCGTCTGCTGAAAAGTATCTCCAGCATTTATGTGTCAAGTACCTAGAGTTTTCCTCATTAGTATAACCACTTTGAATCCAGTTACCCTGACAGGCCCTCCTGCTGTGAACATGTAAATTCACATTACATGAAGCAACATATCAACTGTTTGTGCCAGCTAATTCTCGAACACATGTTTCGTGCATACCAGAACCTAAACAGGAGAGCGCTGAGAGAACAGAGCAATGAATTTTGATGAATGTATTGGAAGAAGCAGCAGCGTCCCCACTGCTCACAAGACAGGCTAAGAGCCGGCCTTCCCCTTTACCATTGGGCATAGACGTCTGCTGGCAGAAATCTCCCATATGTAAATGAAATTCTAATGAATGAGGATTTTCTTCTGATCTATTAAGGAAAAAAAGTAGAGTTTAAGGGTTTCTCCATCTCCCCATGGCCACACCCACCATGCCCCAATTCTAAGCTCTATTCCCAATAAACCAGAAAGCCTGGGATTCTACCTTAGAAGGGCAGTGTTTTGGCTTAAGGAAATACACTAGCTTGTGATACTGAGCCTGGAATAAAAATACCATCTGTCAGTGTCAATCTTTGCTGCTTTAAAATAAATACATTTATTAGATCAATTTTGGTTGGAACAGTGTGCTGAGAAGAGGCCTAAAAAGAGGCATATAAATAAATGCGTTGTTATTGTTAAAATTTAAAAAGAAACATGAAAATACTGCAAGTGTAGAGAAGAAAATAGCAATCATCCATAACTGCACCCTCAAAGATAACCATCCTTCAGACCTCCCTAGATACCATGGGGCCGACTTGCTAGAACTTTGCACAAATATATGATAAGCGTTTTCCCCAGGGGAGGTAATTCTGAAAGGGAGGTTGGATAGCATTTTACTGTGGGAGTAGGCAGACCTGGGCATGAGCCATGTCAGGGATGAGGGATGATGTCCCTGATCCTGGGGAGAGAGGCGATGGCATAGGAAGGGCCAGTGAAAGAGGCAACAAGAAGTTTCAAGACACGAACTTCATCCACCTGGCCACTTTGCCCAGGTGGCCTTTGGGCATCAGGAAGTGTTTTATGCCATTGAGTTAAGACGTCTTCTCCCATTGGATGTGTCTATGCCTCAGTAAAATAAGAAAATCGGGCTAGTGCAGCTCCAAAGTTCCCTTCAGCCTATGGTTTGTTCAACTTGAAGGAGGAGTTGACGTTCTGCTTGCCCTGAGTCCTCTCAAGGATTCAGCCAGAGTCGGGCATGACAGCTCCCTGATTCAGAAGTTCCTCATTTCAACTCCCAGAGGAGTCCCACAAAGAGAGTATTCTCTGTTCCAGCGCTCTTGAGTAGTCCCAGTGGCTCCTTTAACATTGAAGAGTGATTGGCAGTGGGAGGAGCCTGGAGTCTGGATTTGGAAGACCCTACTCAAGTCCAGCCACACCCTTTACTCACTGCTGATCTCTGAGCAAATGACGGTGACGTCATCTCCTAGAGCCTCAGTTTCTTCGTCTGGAAAATGGCACTAATCACACACCTTCAAAAGATTATTGTGAGAATATGTGGCTGCGTATGGAAGAACTCTGCGAATTAGGCATGTTATGCCATAAGGGAGTGCTGGGTGTGGTGGTGCATGCCTGTAATCCCAGCTACTTGAGAGGTTGAGGCAGGAGAATGGCTTGAACCCAGGAGGCAGAGGTCACAGTGAGCCGAGCTCACATCACTGCACTCCAGCCTGGGTAACAGAGTGAGACTCCATCTCAAAAAACAAAACAAAACAAAAAACTTCGCAGGGACATGGGAGACAGAGCACGAAGTGGCAGCCTCATATGACATGATTTGAGCCTCAGGGTCTTCCAGCGACTTGCACCAGGGCATAGAATGACTTAGCTGTTGCTGGATGCCATAGTCAGAACCAGGAATTGGATTTCGCCTGGCATAATAAAAATATTGCAGGACTCAAGTCCGGACTGGAGTTCGGTTCCTTGAACTAACAAGGAACCTCCAAGTCCTAGTACTCTCCTTAGGCCTTGGGAACCTCTTCTAGGAAAGGGGAGGTTGGAGGAGAGGGTGGGGCGAGACTGGCATTTTTTTTAAGGCGTCTTCAGCATTGCTAGTCCATTACTCTGAGAGTCGAAGTAATGTTTCTGCAATTGGGGAAGTGGCTGTGGTTTAAATTCCTAGTCTGTTAACTGTCTGTAGAGTTGGTTTCCTCTACAAGGGCAGTGGCCATTGGCAGGAGTGGACATGGGGCAAGCCAGGGTCCCCTCCCTTATCCACCCAGGCCATGGCTCCTCCCTGGCAGGCAGAGGCGGGCAGGGTGCTGCTGGCCTGAGGGTCCTGGGCAGGCAGCTCTGTTCTAGCCCTCTAAGGAGACCAGATGCTGCGGGCACCAAAGTTCTCAGGCCCTCAGAGGATGGCGTTTCTCATGTCAGGAGGGGATGGGCGAATGAAGGTGTGTGCACTCCGGGGAGGGAGAAGAGTCACAGAAAGAGGTGGGGACAGGCAGGATGGAGCAGCACCCGTTGTAGTGGAATTCAGCCGTGTGATGGGTGGAGCCGGGAGAGGAGGGAGCTTCGGGCAAGGGCACGTTGGCAGTGAGTGTGCGCGGCAGCAGAACCCTGGGGTGCTTGTGGGTCTGTGCACGTTCTGGCCTAAATGACCCAGGCAGTGTCTCAGCTTTAACTCTGCAGGTGTTCAAATCCTATCCAGTGAATCCAAGCAAAGCACCCTGTCCATATGGAGGAGATACCCCAGGGCGAGGCTGACAGAAGGCCTTTGAGGTCCCAGTTACGTGTCTGGGCAGACCGCAGATAAATGTGAGACTGTCACAAACTGGAGAGCACTGGGGTGAGGTTTGCCGCAGGTGCCCGTGAGAGCCACATGTGTCCACTATACTGAGGGAAAGAAGGGACGCCCTCCCAAACATGGGAGATACCGTGTAACAACGGCTTGTTCACAGCCCTTGCCGGGCTCTGGGGCACATTTGCCTCCAGACAGTGCCTTGGAGACGACCATCTCCGAAGGAAGCCTGGCTAGGGGGCAGGTGCCTCTGCCCTGGAGCACAGGCAGTGGTGGGGTGTGCATCTCCAACCCAGGGGCCACGTCACCGGCACCCCTTCTGGAGCGATGGCTCCTTCTGACCTTGTTCCCTTGGTGGGCATCTGCACACACCGTTTAGAAGCGCCGTTTCCAGGGCGGATCCTGCTCCTGGAGGCCCCATTGAAGCAGCCCAGCCCAGCCCAGTCCAGCCCAGGCTCAGCACAGAGATGAATTTTCCAAGGCTCTGGGCCGCCCTCCTCCTGCGGGGCTTCATACTCACCCAGGTCTGGCCCTCACAGGGGTCCTGGGGCTTCAAGCACCAGACTGAACCGTTTCCTCTGCACCGTGCTCTCCTCCGGGTGACGCCACCAGGCACCTTGTCAGGGACACCGTTTTTTCCACTCACCCGACCCTGGCCCCTGACAGGTCCCCTCTCCCTCCTTGTTTTATTTTTCTCCTTTTCTCAGCCAGATAAAACGTGTACTGTACTTTACGTGTGTATCTTGTAGTGTCCTGTTTACCTGGTGGACGCAACCTAAGCTCCGTGGCAGGGACCTTTGTTTTGTTCAGTGTTGTGTCGTTAGCACATGCCAGGCTTCCAGGAAATGTTTCCAGTGAATGTATGAAGCCTTCTTACATTTACTGCCTGCCTGCCCCGTGCCAGGCCCTGTGGCTGCAGAGGCAGCGAGGACCTCAGCCTTCCCTTCCCTCCAGGCTCGCGGAAGCCTGAGCTCTCCTGACACTTCCCCTCCGGCCCGGCCCGAAAGTCCCTTCCCGGGTCTTTCCCCGAGGCCAGACCCTCCCGGACAGGGATTCAGGAAGCGCATCCCCCTCCCTGGGCAATCCAGCATGGGGAAGGGGCAAACGCACCAGGTGGCCCCGGAGCGGCCCCTGAGGACGCCAGCGACGGTCTCTGATGGCCCAGCTGGCCGCCCCTTCTCCCACTTGACCCTCCGCCTGGTCCACTGCCACAGATCAGCTGTCAGCACAGCTACCAGGGAAAGGGGTGTTTGCCCACCGGACTGTGCCCTGCAGAGGAGCTGTGCCCGGGGCCTCGCCGGGAGGGCGGCCAGGTGGGCTGCAGTACCAGGGACTGACCACCAAGCGGAGACAAAGCTCCACCAATGAGCGCAGAAGCCGGGCGGGCG
>NW_012105731.1:437478-469813 GCF_000951045.1 Mandrillus leucophaeus | reverse complement strand
AGTGAGCCAAGATCAAGCTATTGCACTCCAGCCTGGGTGACAGGAGCAAAACTCCGTCCAAAAAGAAAAAGAAAAAAAATCACCGACTGCTCTGTAAATGACCTTTTCTGATCATGAAACTGAAGAAAACCTTGCAGCAGGTTAATAGGACCCAAAGTCGTCATTCACATCCTATAAAAATAAGTGCAAAGGCAGCCACTTCACAGTCTGCAGTTCAGGCACACCACTGCAGAGCCCACGACTTGTGGCTCCTCGGGACCTTTTCTAAGAGCACAGCGTGGCTTTCCTCCTTTCTGACCCCATGGGAGGCTGTCTAGTCTGTTGGGTTTAAGAAGGAGACAGGAGGCTGGAAAAGCCATCCTTGCGGGCTAGCCGTGGCCCAGGGGACCAGTCCTCTGGTTGCTTCTCTTCGCCATTGTATGACACGTGTCTATTCTCACTCGGAGCCTGTGCCACTCTGGGTAACTCTTTTAGACTGGAGCCTCTATAAAGAGATGGGAAGGGACAGAACAGGAACTGAACTTCCACTGCAAATGTTGGTCTCTGGACCGACCGATAGAACTCACAGCACGTGCTGAGACAGTGACTGGAATACAATGGGAAAACCCCATGACCTCAAAGCCCTATGCTGGCCCCAGCCATGGGAGGCACTGGACAGACACAAGGAGGGTGCGGCTGTCTTTACACACAGTGGTGTCTTGCAGCGGATCCTCGGATCAGTCCCCAGCGCTGCAGCTGCCAGCTGCTGGAGCAAGGCAGAAAGCCGTTCCCAGGGAGGCTGCTGTGGAGTACAGCTTGCCAAGGCAGAGGCTCAGGGGTGGGAACAATGCTTGGGTCCAGTGACCAGGATTGGGATCAGTGACGGGGTTGCTGAGGCAGCCCCAAACCCCAGCTGGAACAGGAGATGAAAGCTGAACTGGCAGCAAGGGTGGGCAGCGGGGTCTCCAAGAATGCCGCTCGGGCAGTCTTGGGTGTGATGACGCATTAAATCTACAAGCAGGGCTCAGAAGACCTCATCTAAGGAGGGATGAAGGGTTGGAATCTAAGCAGGGTGCAACGTTCTGAGCCAAGACCTTTACCAAAAACCTTGACATTAAACTGGAAACTAATGTTTAACGAGCAAGGAGGACTCTTGAGCCTCGTTTCTATTAAATGATATCATTTGCAAATTAAAAATGTTTGGAAAACTGCTCAGCACTATTTGTCAATAGTGGTGATGCCAGTCAGAATCTAACAGGAAAGGCACGAGAAGACACTGATTTTGCCTACATGCAGGTGGTGAGGACCTGAGAGATTTCAGATAAGGAGGTGCAGCAGGGAGTCGTGGACTGCCTTTCACTTGGAGTCTGTCCGGTCTGGAAGAGGCGAGGACAGGTATCTGGGGTGAGAACTTTAGAATCACATTTGCGGTGGGGTCTGGTGTTATGGGTGGAGTCTGTGCTTTCCTCCCTGACACCGTGGACTCTTGGTGGGAACTGGCAGCTTTGGGCATAATTGAGATGAGTACAGCACACACCCGTGGAACGACTCGGAGCATAGGCCAGGCTAGCAGTTTCATTAGGAAAGGTGTCTTCACACCCATTGCTAGGACATTTATTCTAAAACCAAAGTTGGTGTCACCTTTTGCAGCTAAACAAGACCCTTTGCCTCCTTCCAATGGCTTCCTCAAAAGTTTCCAAGAAATTCTCAAACTTTTCAGTCCCCACCCCCACCTCAATTTCTGCTGCTTGTCCCATTTCTGCATGTGCTTACATGTGCTTGGGTGGAAAACATAAAAGAAATGGAACTGAGGGCCCTGTCTAATTTCACTTGTGGAAAAGTTTTTGAAAGAAGAGGTGAGAAGATCCCTTTTGCATAGCACATTAGAATAATTTATGGAGAACTTTCTCCCTTCCAGCTAAGGAGGTGGTCAAGATGAGAGGATAAATCTTTAAAAGAATAATGTTTTCAAAATCAGGTTCCTTGCCCTCAATCCTTTGATGTATGAGTGTAAGAGTAGGTAGGACACATGGTGAAATATACATGAGAGCTCAGAAGAGAATAGCAGAGTGGAGGAAATATTAGTGTTTACATCAAAACTCAATTGAAACATTCATTTCAAGATGATAGTTTATTATGTTGAATGCAATTTAGTCCCACAAGGATATTTCCTTTCCATCTCCAGGACTCTCCCCAGGTCTACACCCCCATCCCCACTTCCCACTTCCCTTCCTCCCCATATCGAGATGTGAGGAAGCAAAACACATCCACTGTGGAATTAGTTCTTTGTGGCTGCAGGCTTTGCAGACTGTAAAGGAAAGGAACAGGAAGAAGTAGAATCCTTTGGACTCTGCCGACAGTTCCCTAGCTTTTTGGAGACTTAGACAGTTTTAAACAGAGAATAAATTAACACAAAGGATTACCTTCTTGCAGAAAATCAACCGAAGTGATCAGCTTCAAACAAAACTGCCGTTCTTCTTGGGTGTGGTGATACACTCTTATAATCCTAGCACTGTGGGAGGCTCAGGCAGGAGGATTGCTTAAACCCAGGAGTTCAAGACCAGCCTGAGCAACATAGGGACACCCCCCAACACTAAAAATAAACACAAAAATAAAATCAAACAAATACTATTATCCTTTTTCTTTCTTTAGCTTGCATCCGTCTTAGACACACTTTAAGGAAATTCAACTACAGCAAAAGATAAGTGGAGGCAAAAGTGATCTTGTAGAGGAGGGCAAACTTGGAAAAGCAGCCTCGGCAGCCCTGGAGGCAATGGGCCCACTGGCTAATGCCCACCTGGGGTTCGGTGAGCCTGTCATCTCTGCATGCAGCCAGCCGCCCAGGCAGCAGCGTTCAGCCAGGGACTGCTGTGTGCAGCGCTCGCAGGCCTCCAGGTGGGCTTGACTTCTAAGCTGCTCCAAGGCTTTCTCAGCACCCTTCAGCAAAGCTTAGAATCTTGGATGAGGCACCTGCCTTCCCAGCAAGAGGCCTGTTTTCTCACCTGGCAGGTCCTGTCATGAAGCCACAGTAGGAGCAGGGACCTGGGGAGCCAAGGCCTGGCGGCTGCCCCTCCCCTCCATGCCCTGCCTGCACCTACTGTTTCTGCCCTTAGGAGTGACTTTGCCCTGAGCGTGGGACAGACAGGTCTGAGCTTAGACCTGCACGCAGGCACTGAGGTGTGTTTTAAGGCTGGAGAACTGCCTTCTACATGTGACTATATGTAACAGCATGAGGCTAGTGTGTCAGAAGCTTATGTTTCAGATGTTCTGCTGGTACAGTGCTCAGTGAAAATGAAGGAGAGAGGGGATCATTCCCTTCTAACAGCTTCTATGGTCTCTCTCTTTATGCCAGTAGTAAACACTCTTCCTCGATTAGAAGCTTCGAAGCTGTGAATCCTGAGGGGAGGGGCAGAAGGAGCGGGAGGGAGAGGGGAGGAGAGAAGAACAAGATTTGGAAGTGACCTAAAAAATCCTTTATTCTAATTCCCTGTTTTGAAGTTTAGTATTGTGAGATCCAGAGAGGGGAGTGGCCTTAAAATATTTTACGGAAAGTTTGTGGCAAATCTAGATTCGAAATTCTGTCTCTTGACTGGACATCACCACAAATCTCACTGGAAAAGATGGATATCAAAAGCTGTGAAGATAATAGTAACCGATTAAAGTTTTCCAAAATTCTATTCTTTACCTGAAAGCTCACATTTGAACACTGGCAGTGGATACTGCGAGTTGGTTTCATGAAGCAACTGACTCATCTCATTCCGTTTTGGGAAAATGGCTGCCAAATACCCAAGTCTAATAACAGATCGTCCATCCTTCTTTCAAGCACATATTGTGCTCCATGAAAACAGCGTCTAGCTCAGCTTGCAACTCAAACACAAGAGTGTTTTCTTGAGACAATCACACTACTTCATGGTGCAGCAGAAGTATTTTGGGCGAGTCTTCCATCTCACCAGCAACATTTTTAAAATTTGTACTCAAGATTTGAAATTTAATAAAGTCAAGTGTTCTTTGTGTAATGAGGGCGTTCTTAAGTGAAACTGGCTTTTGGGTTTCCCTGCGAGCGTGCGGAGGTGAAGAGTGCGGCGACTACTCGCGCGGTGAGCTGCGCGTGCTTGGGTTGTCCGTGGCTGAGGCTCCTGCTGTCTTACCCAGCATTGCTTTTGCCCCATCAGTGCAAATATCAACACAGTGAAGAAGGCAAAGAATGTCCTGATATTATCCTGGCAATAGTTCTGACCTCCCTAAAAGGTCTTGGGCAGTCGTGGAGATTTGTGGATCACACCCTGAGAAGCACCAGATTAAAGAATCAGCAGATCTTTGAGTACCAAGGCTCTGGGACCAGAAACCCTTTAGGTGTCTTCTTTGAGCTTTATCTGTAAGATAAGAAATGTCAAGGTGGCAATACAATTCTAGATAGATCCCTAGTACTGGTCTGTGCTGTTGCTGCCTTGACCTCTGAATGATACGACACAAAATCAATAGTTCGGACCATGGAGTCAGCCTGCTGGAAATCCACAAGGTAGTCCTGGAGGAAAATTTGATTTGTTTCAACAACAAAAGATAAAGGTCCTTGCAAAGTTACCGTAAGCCTGAAGCGTAGAGCAAAGTTTCCCTGGAATTCTCATTTCCTGGTTTAGTTACGACCCCACTGGCAGCGGCCTAGGTCAGGGAGGCTACCGCAAGCTTGGAACCTACCCTGTGGTTATCTTCACACGTCAGGCTTCATTTTTCTCCTGAAGAGCAAGTTACTTCCATCTATTGACTGTAAAGTCATCTTGCCAGATTATTTTTATCCTTAAAAAACTTAGGTTATATATAGACTCTCAGCAGTTGATGTTAAGTTGGGCAAAAAGTATAAATGAGACTTCTGGCCCCTACTGGGAGGTGCCGAGAAGTACAGAAGAGAAGTGAAAACACAGGCGCGGGGAGTGGTGCTCACTGCCTGATTTAGCCAGCGCCCTCCCAGATGCTTGGTCCCTCCAGAGCTGCCCGGGTGGGAGGGGCACTAGCTGCTCTCTGAAACTCTAGGCTCTAGGAGGTGCACCATAAAAACAGAAGTGGACGCAGGGACAGAGTCCCTAACTGGTCAGGAGTGGATGGCATGCTCAATGTGACACCTGCCCGCCCCGTTTGTCTGGACTCTTGCTGGAATCCCCATGTCTCTGTGTATATCAGGACGCTCACCGCGTGCCCCCACCCCAGCCTGCAAACGTGCAAACACGCCACGCTCGCCTGCATGTTTGTACCTGGAATTGCTCTCCTTTTGACGCCTTCTTTCTGGGGAACTTCTACTCATCCTTTAAATTCCACGTCATATGTCACCTCCTCTTGGTGATTTCTTTCCTTAAGTCTTTACGTAACCAAGTAAGAATCCAGCCCTTCCCCCTCCTCTATGGTTTGGTAACTTTAATAATGCTACTTTCAAACATTTGTCACATTATATTATAGTTAATTATTTGCCCGGCTTTACCACTCAGTGTAAAATTCTCCAAGAGCTTTACAAATGTAAACAAGCTCTGTGTCAGGTACCGGCCAGGAGCTGGAAATATATTAAGTAAAAGAGACATAGTTCTAACCCTGGCGGTATTCCTAGTCTAGTGCGGAAGGCAGATAATGCACCAGTAAAAATAAAGTATATTATGATGTGTTATAAAGAAAATAGAGGTACAGTGTTAGAAAAGGTAGGGTGTTTAATTAATTTCTTATATTGCAAACATCCGGAACGTTGTCTCTGGCACTGCAGGAGTTCACACATTTTTGCCTGGTGCCCCTCATTGTGCCCCGATAGTACTGAGGACTTGAGAGGGTCACACAGAAAACCCAATGGAATGAATGGAAGGATGTGAAATGAAGGGACGGTGACAGAGGTGTGGGCAGAGTTCACAGTTCACATGTGGTGGTGACTAGCAACAGTGGGAGTCATTTCTGTCCTTTGAAAAAAGGGCAGATAGCAGACCAGTTGCTGGGGACAGGGTGGGCTATGGCTTTGCAAGCAGAGCTGCCTGACAGGAGCCGGGTGATAGGACCCCTCAAACTCTCTCCTCCACCTCCCATGTCCTACTGGAGAATTCCTTTGGCCACACCCACCCTGAAGCAGAAGGCAAGGGAAGCTGGGGTGGTGGTGTCTGCAGAGAGCAGAGTCTCCAAGGCATAGCGCAGGACAGGAAGGGCAGAGACTGGAACTGGACAATCAGTCGAAGAGCTGCCAGCTGACCCAGTTAAACGAGTGGACCTCAAATTCAGCAGCCTTTGGCCTTGGACAATTCTGAATCAAACCCCATGCCAATCTATGATCTACATTGGCCCTCCTGGAGACAGAGGTTATATAAGGGGTATTCCTTTAGACTCTGGAGCCAAGTATTTCACATGTGATCCTGCCTACCTACATCTAAGGAACAGAACCCTGGCCAAATAAAATTAAAGACAGAGGATAAAAGAGTAAGAGACCTAGCCAGGTGCAGTGGCTCACTCCTGTAACCCCAGCACTTTGGGAGGCTGAGGCAGGTGGATCACCTGAGGTCGGGAGTTTGAGACCAGCCTGACCAACATGGAGAAACCCCATCTCTACTGGAAAATACAAAATTAGCCGGGTGTGGTGGTGCATGCCTGTAATCCCAGCTACTCGGGAGGCTGAGGCAGGAGAATCACTGGAACCCGGGAAGCTAAGGTTGTGGTGAGCCGAGATCGCACCATTGCACTCCAGCCTGGGCAACAAGAGCAAAATTCCATCTCGGGGGAAAAAAAAAAAAAACTAAGCGACCTTATGTCTCTGCCCTGGAGGAGCTGTGAATCCGTTTCACGAAGAAAACGATGTCCATGAATCAGATTTTATACTTACAGAACCATACATAGTGATTACAAATTAATATAAAACCATCTGAGTACTGCACATGCTTGAGGGCTTGGCAGAGATTAGGCATGATTAGAATCAGACTGAATTAATCAGGCAGTAACATCTTCGATGTAGGATAAAGTTCAGTTAAATGGAGTTTGGAGGAACGTTGCCTCACCTGTAAAAATAGACTTTCTTCCCCAGACACTTAATTTTGGGGAATTCCGAAATAACTAGTTAATTTCACAGTAGATTTAAATGTGTCCTGGTTTATTTCTGTTTTCACAGAGACATTCTGTCCACAATTAGAGATTTACTGAATCTGGGGAGAGATTTAGCATTGATCTGGCTTACCTGATTGATTTCCAATTCCCCAGAGACTCTAAGCAGGTATGGATTCAGATGTTTATGCAGCTAATCATTCTCTATTCATGTTCACTGGGCCTGTCTTAGTCACTCATTTTTCTCTTTAGGGCCACAGGGTAGTTTATGAAATGACAATCAATTTTACATCAGATATTTAGGAATGACCATGGATGACTTTTTAATAGATGCCACATATAGAATCACAATCATTTATAAATCATTCTCCGTCCCCCTCCATCTCCCAGTTTGTTTTGCTTCCCTTCCTCCCCATCCATAAGTGGGCTTTTTGAATCATTTGAACACCAAGTATTTAAATATTCTCTCTTTTACCATGGAGGCAGCGTTGTACGATAGAGGCAGCTCCCTCTTGGGACCTCCACACTTGGAAGTATGTTTCTCAACTTCAGGTCTCCACACCAGGCTGAGAAGAGGCAGTCGGACTCTCCAGGGCTTTATGGGGAGAGGGCAGACTCAGAAGTGTCCCCACTTCTGATGGTTAAATCGGAATCATCTTTGCTTGTTGATTTTAAATTCCTGTAAGCGTTTCATCTATGCCCCTGTGATGATGTGCCCAACCCGGAAAGGCAGCCAACAAATAGATGAAGTTAATAACGAGAAGCGTCTGTGAGGAGCAGCCCTGGGAGAGCAGTGTTCCAGGCAAAAGTAACAGCAGCAACAAAAGTTCTGAACCTGGGACCAGTGTGGCACTTGTGGAGACTCCTGGTGCACACTGAGTGTGGCTGGGGTACAGTGACAAGGGGCAGACAAGGAGATGGAGTCTGCAAGTGTCTGCAAGTGACTGTTAGAAAAGGGTGCATGTGTCACATGTGACATAAATGCCATGTGACATTTTTAAGAAGTCTGGGTTTGATAGCAGGTGTAATAGAAAGCCACCAGAGGTTTTGAGGTGACAGAAGTGTGAGCTGATCTATCAATGTGTAAGAGGGCCAACATGATTAGAGCAGGGCCAGTCAGAGCCTGCCACAGTGGTCCTGTGCCTGGACTCAGGTGGGAAGGGTGGGAAAAATGGGATAGACTCATATTCGGAATAAACCTGAAGCCAGAGCCTACAGTGCCTGCTGATGGGTGACCAGGAAAAGAGAAGAATCAAAGATGACATCTAGGGTTTCAGCCTGAGAAAGTAAGAACAGCAATGGAGTTTACCAAGATTGAGACCCCATGAAGGGCAGCAGATTTCAGGGGAGGAGAGTGGTGGTGAAAAGGAAAAGTCAGTTTTGTTCATTATGCATATTTAAGGGCACTGTTGGACATCCAAGTGAAGTTGCCATGTGGATGGTTAGATTGAAGGACTTGAGAAGAGGGATTGGAATAGAGGTGTGCATCTCAAAGCTAGTAGGGATGAGTGGTTTTCCTGGGCATGAAGTCAGTGAGATGACACAGGGAGTGAGAGCTGATCCGGAAGAGGAGGGACAACCAGCCAAGACTGAGACAGACGACGGAGGGTCAGGTGGAAGAAAAGCCTGGAGCGTGCTGTCCCAGAAGCCAGTTGAGAAAAGTGCTTCAAGGGGAAGGAAGGAGTCCTCTGTGCTAAAAGGTACTGAATAGAATGAGAGGAAATTTAATCATTGTTTTTTTGCACAGGGGAGTTCCTAGTTGATCTTGACAATGGCAATTTCGATAGCAAAATGGGAACAGAGCCTAACTGGAGTGGATGGAAACCAGGGGACAGAAAGTACAAAGTGCAAACCATATGTGATCTTTTACAAAGAGTTTTGTTTTGCAAGGGAGCAGAGAAACAGGGCAGTTAAAAGAGGGAAGGGCAGGGAGCCAAGAGAAGGTTTGGGATGTTTATGATGATGATTATGATAATGACCATGATCATCATAATCACAATGCACGCCATGCGTTGAGGGCTTACCATGTGCCAGGCATTGTGTCAAGCAGTCTCCATCATGAGCTCAAGGCATTTTTCAACAAACCTAGAAAGAAGGCTCTGACATTATCACCAGTGTAGAGGTGAGAGAACTAAGGATCAGGGTCCCAAATCTGGTGAATGATGAACTGGGAGTCCAACCGAGATGTGTCATAAACACAGCAGATGGAGGTGTTCCCGTTCAAAGGCCAGCTGAAAATGAATGAAATTCTTAACTGTTGTTAATCAAGACCTGTTGTGGTTGCAAGGGATAGAACACCACCTCAAACTGACTCAAGGCAGTAAAAAAGTGAGGGAGGTTTAATTCAGGTATCTCAAAAGCCTCTAAGAAGATCTGACTTCAGAATAACTGGATTCAGGGGCTCAAAAGGTGTAATTAGGTTCCTCTCCATCCTTGGGCTCAGGCCTCTGCTTTCCACTCTGTTGCCCTTAGTCTTGGGCAGGTTCCCCATGTGCTGGCATCTGGCAAATCACCGCTCACTTCCAACCATTTGGAAAATCCAGGAGTCAAAGTCTCATGTGGCTGGGTGGCTCTTATTGCATGACTTTGGCCACCTGCTCATCTGGGAAGCAATCACTATCCCCAAGGACATACAGGATTTTCAATGGGACTGGCCCACATGCTTGGCTCCAGAGCCAGCAGGACTGATCGGGACATAGAGGTTGCTCTCTAAAGGCAACATCCAGGTGCCACGAACAAAGGAAGGGACCCTGGGCTGGCAGTGAAGGGCAGATGTCCACTAAAGTGTGAAGCACATGGACATGAACTCTCATGCAGACAGTGTCAAGGTAGGCTTGCCAGCCTTCTGCCCAAGTATAAGCTCTACGACGGCAGTTATCTTTTTAGTCCTGTTTGTCAAGTACAGTTTCTAGCATAGTGACAGGCACACCATAGGCTCAGGTTTAAAAATATGTTTATTGAATAATGGAGTGACCTCAAATGATTCTTCTATAATGCTGGTCTGTTTCACTTGATTTAGTTACTGGTCATTTTAATTTGAGCTAGAGAGCTCTTCGTGTATTTGAAACTCATCATTACTTTTCCTAACTACAATTCTCCAACTCTCCAAAACCCTTAGTTTATTTGGAAATAGGGTATTCAATTAATGCCCTACTCATCAGAACAGTGTTTTGGGTGTTATTTTATTCAAAGGGGTGAAGAAAATGGCTTTAGTGTAAAATCTTCAAATCTCTTTGTGATGTCCCCTGAGGGTATGAACCTGGTGGTTTAGCCAGAATTGAAATCCCCACAAATTCTAAGGAAGTTTTGCTTTGTTGAACCCCTGGGGGTTTATCTCCTCCCTGCTGACTCTGTAAGGTGAGGCAGAGCTCTGGGGAAAGACAGATGCATGACAAAAAGCTGTTTGGGGTATATTTGCTTCTGATACTGAAATGCCTGTGGCAGAGCCGTCCATCTGGAAAATGCAGGCTCGGGCAGTGGAGAGAGGAACACCACAGAATCCTTGTACAGGATTTGAAATGTTGTCTTGTGTGCGGGTCAGTGGGAGGATACTGAAGGGCTTGGGCTGCCTAGAAGACATTTGAGCTCTGTGCTATGGTTGTGGGGAGAGGCTTACAGGAAAAAATACAGAATGCCAATCTCATCCTATGTCGACGTGATGCCTTCTTTCCCAATGGTCATCAGGAGATAGCCATGTGCTACTGGGGAGATATGTGAACTGAGGAGTGGGGCAGGCAAGTGAGAATGGTAGAGGGCTAAAAAACAAAAACCCAGCAAAACCTCCTGGAAGGCATGCCGAAGAGAAGCGTAGTGTCGTGAGTACCCTGAACAGGAAGGGGCGCGTTAACAATGACGCTCAGGGGCTGCAGCGCTGGACTGTCCGGGCGCAGACTCTTAACTTCTTCACTCTTCCTTTTTTCAGTTGGGAGACTTCAGGCAAGATCCAGATCATCTGTGTCTCAGTTCCCCTGTTGGTAAAATACGGGTAATAAAATAGTACTGCTTCACGGATGCTAGACACGCGTTGATATATTTAAAGCGTTTTAAACAGTGCTCGGCACAGAGAAATCAATATGTGTGGGTTTGTTTCCATTGTTATTAGTCTGAATGGGAAAAAGATGGGAATGTAAGTCTGAGTGTGCATGGGAGAAGTTATGAGCTTTGGTGTAAATATTCAGAGGGCATAAGCTCTAGAGGTGTGTGTGTGTGTGTGTGTGTGTGCGCGCGCGTGCGCACGGAGGAGGGATGGGAGGAGGCAAGGCTGGTCTGAGATGGATCTCTTCTGGCTGTATGCAAAATATAATATTTTAACATTCTGGGGACAAAGAGCACCTGTTGGGTGTCTCGCAAGTTTGAGAAGAGCAATTGCTCTGAAGTCAGAAATGGAATTAATGTCATGGAAAGAAGCAGAGGCTGATGTGAATAATTAAGCCTCCTAATGAGAGCATTAATATTTCCCCAATAGATTGATTTAGTGTTTCTTTCTCTGGGATTGTTGCACAAACTTACCTGAGCTGGCCATCTATCTTGATTGTTCAGGACAAACTGCACTGAAAAAAAAAAAAAAAAAAAAAGAAGGAAGAAGCAGCTGGTAGACCATTTAGTTTCACACTGCAATGTGAAACTAAATCTTAAGAAGGGAGGCCTACATCCAGGAAATGGTGAGCCCATGGCATGGTCCTGAGTGGGAGGACACGGACATTAGGACTCCAAAACAAGTCCTCACTGGGCTCCACCTCATTATTCCTTATTGATTTTTACGTTATAAGTTGGCTCACTTCATCAGCCCACTACCCCAGCATGTAATGTGCCAGACGTTGTGTCTTCCAAATGGACTTGGAAACTGAGGTCAACTTTTGTTTAACCATTAGAACACCCATGGGTAGAAATAATTTGCTCACTACAGGTAAACCACTGGACAAGCAAGGTAGGATGTGTCTCTGCCAGGGTTCAATCAGAGTAGCATGTATGTGTATATAAATGAAGTTACTGCAAGGAATGGTCTACCCCATTGCAGATGATAGCTAAACAAGACCAAAGTTCTTAGGGTGGACAGTCAGGAGAGGAAGATCATGAACAAACTAGAATCCAGTGGGCAGGAGGTTAAACTGAGTGTCTAAAGGTGGCAGCCAGGAAGGAAGGATTGGGAGAAGGAGAGCTGTGCTGGCCAAGGGGGTGTTTAGACTCTTTCCCTCAGGGACGGACTACGCTCATTTACAGACTCTCAACTTGCTAAGTCATGCTCACGGAAGACAATCTCCCTTTCGATTAATTTAAAGTCAACTGGTGAGGGATTTCCACCATAGCTACAAAATCCTTGCACAGGAGCACCTAGATCAGCGTTTGGCGAAATAACTGAGAGAAGAGGCATGCGTGCTAGAGTGGCAGCTACTGCCCTCCATCGTCCTGAGGGGGTCTCCCCTGTAGCCCAGCTAACTGGAAATACACTAGAATGTGGATTCCGGGGCTGCCATTCAGCCTAGCTGAGCTGACACATAAAAAAGCCCTCACAGATGGAGAGCACAGCACGGGAGTGAAACCAGCTTCCAGGAGAACTCTGTCCTGCAGGTTGACAGGTTACAAATCAGATTATAAGACTGCCCATATTTATCATACTCTGTGTGCACCTCATGTCATTGATATTAGCACTTCACATTTACATGCAATTTCATGAATTCCAAGCATTTCCTCATCTGCAATCAACTTCTCTTTTGTTTTGCTTTGGACTTTTTAACATTCAAATAGAAGTGATGGGTATTAGTCTTCCTCATTTTACAAACAAAGACACTAAGGGCCACAGAAGTCAAGTTGCTTACTGAGGGGTCACATGATTAGCTTGTGGGAAGACAGATGTGTCAGATCTTCCAACTCCAAGTCCAGGGCTCACTCCGCTATCCCAGGCTGCCCATAGCTGCCCGCCATGAGAGGCAGCTTGCTCAGTAGACAGACCATTCTCTTCCCTGGTGACAATTCCAGTTGCCACTGAGTCTTCTAAAGCAATAGGAGCTGACCTGAAGGGGTTATGTTCAGATTATGGCCGTGGGCTTCCCTTGCTGATGCGTAAGTTCCTTTTTATGTAATTAATAGTCTTGGAAATCTGAAAATCACATAGAGCCCAATGTTACGCTCACAGGAAGTTCCATATTTGAAGGAAAACCACTAGATTGTAAGCCTCAGAAGGCAGGGATATTTATGCCGTTTCCTGCTGTATCCGTAGTGGTAAGAGTGAAGTCTGCCACACAGCAGGTTTTTGGTAAATATTTTTGTATACATAGTAATGCTTAATGAAGCTGCTAATCTTGAATCAATGGAAAACATTTATCTGTTATTGAGCTTTTGTAAAGTAAGATCAACTAGACTTTCAAACCGACTGAATTTATTAATGATACTAGCTTGCTCGGTACTTTATGGTCAAAATGCACTTTATGTACACTGGCGTTCTGGGAAACATGTCCTAAATACCTTCAAAGAGCCACAGCTTAGAGTAATTCAAGAGAAGACAGAGTTCCAGACCTTAATCTTGAAAGACAGTGTCTCTCTGGGGCATAACAGCAAAGCATCTCTAGTATCAGCTCTACCTAGTACTGTATGGTTCTTTCTTCTGGGGTATCTTGTCAGTAAGAACCAGGAGACCATGGGGAAAAAAAATGTTTTATTGTTTTGTTTCTAAGTAAGTATGTGCCACAGACAAAAAGAGACTTTCATCTCTTCTCAAGGCAACGCAAAGTCACAAGATTAATTAACCTGCAATACACTGAGAACTGCTCTTTATCCAGTAGGTGCTCTCTGTCTGTTTAGAGTGTGTAGTTTCTGGCGCTAAGTGGTATGATGAGTTGGCTGCATTCTCATATGGGGTTTTAGACGTCTCTCCTAATGCAGTCAGTAGTCCTTGTGATGGGCAGTGGAGCACAGTGGTTAATCAGAGCTGCTCTCTAGTCCCTCTGCTTGTATTTGAAACTCAATGTTACTGTTTGTCGATTGAGTTCATGCAAGCCTGTGTCTCAGCTTCTTCTCTGATAAGATGGAGATGATAAGAGTACATGCCTCATAGGATTGTTGTAAAAATTAAAATGCATTAATTATGCAAAGCTCCTATGAAATTGTCTGGCCTCGGACAAATTTTTTGTAAGTATTAGTAGGGGAGTTAGCATCCTGCATGGAATCAGCAGGATATTCCATCTGGGGAAGCCGGGCCTGCGTCTTACCTTCTTCCTCAAGCCTGATGAGAGTGTCTGGGCAGGGTGGGGCAGGAGGGCGGTGGGCGCTGTGGCCTTGGGCCTCCGGGAATCCTCAGTTTCTGGACAAGGACAAATAGGGCAGAAACCCTCTCACAGTCCCCTGGCCGTAGCATGTGCCACATAGAAATGGAGAGTGTCTTGCTCTCAGAGGAAGCCTGGCTAATGTCTCCCAGGGGGTTCTTCGCATTCAGAATTCAGACAAATTGCTGCTTTTTAATTAACAGAGCCCCAACAACTCTGTTATCTGTCTTCTCATGAATCTATTTTCTCTCGAATCCTTTCTCCTTTTCCCACCCTGTCTGCTTCCGAGCTGTAATCTTTCAAGCCGCTCCCTGAGGAGTGGGCTGGGGAAGGAAGCAGCAGAGAGATGGAGGAGGGGTAGGGAAGTGTAGCCGGAGTGATGGATGGCCAGTGACCCCCGGCCAGCAGTCACCAGTCTGTCTGTGTACAGCTGCGGGAGACCTCAGCTGGAGCACGTGGGCCACAGTGCCATCCACAGCTGGGTGTTATTAAAGATCCGGCAGAATTCCCTGACAGAAACAAGTGGAGGAAGCATTCGGGAATGGATCCCAAATACCCCATTAATTTAAGTTTAATAGGACAGTTATTGAATAATAAATAACAACCGAATCAAGGAAACATATTTATCAAAGACTTATGGCCAGATAATGCAATTGCGGCTACACCAGTTGAGAAGCCACAGGACGAATAGCTGCATCATGAGGAAGACATGCCCCCAGTGACTGTCTGGATGAACTCAGAGGAACACTCATGGCTCTATCCTGTCCTGCCAACCCTCTGGGGTTTCCCCTAAAAGTGGCATGTTCTGCTCAGGCTGAGGTAGCCCCATCCGTGGAGAAGGTGACACACATTTCCACACTGGGCCACGTGAAGCCATGTTCAGATTTTGTTCTCCTGAGCTTCCTCCGTGAGGTCTGTGTGATGGAAATGCAAGATATGATCACCTTGTCTCAATCACCGTTTCAGATCTGACCTACAACTCTGTTTGAAGCATTCTCTGTTTCCAGAAAACAGCTTCTTTCCGGCTCCATTCCCAGCAGGGCACTTTAAAATGGCTTTTGAAAAAAAAAGTGTAAAGTTAAAAATATCCCCTTGCACTCCCCTGCTCCTAACTTATTAGAACAACGCCTAAGGCAGCAGGGGTGTCATTGGCAGTTCTACTTGTGATGGGTCTGGAAGAGTTGATATGTTTATGAATATTTACATCTCCAAGAGGAGACTGCTGTTAAGTAGATTTTTAAAAAAATCTGTAAATTTCCTCTTGTGGGATTAAAATGCTATGGGCCACAACGTAGGCAGAGGAAAGAATGCAAGGGGAAAGGAAGAGGGAACCATGGTATGGGCACCCCAATCCTGTACTCTACAGACCCCTACATGCCAGGGGCTATTCAGGGAAGAATGTGGGCAAAGCGTTAGCTGGTAGGTGCCTGGAGTTGTGCTGTGTTCTCCCAGCTTCCTTTTCCTATGATGCCTATGATGCTGTCTGCTGTTAGATGAAAAGCTCCTGGCATTGAAATCTACGAGCAGAGGACAAGGGGAGGGAGGCCGTGGCTCATTCCTGCAAGAGCAAACTGTAAGAATGGAGAGGGCAGAGGTCTGTGTGTCGGGCAGAAAGGGCGTCAGGATACGATGTTCTTTAGCGGAATGGCTACTCGGCAAATTTGATTGTTAGTCATTTTCACACTGTCAAATATGAACTACTGCTTCTTGCTTGCCTCCGTAAATACACTGCCTCCTTCCAAAGAACTTTAATATTTAAAATGTGGGAAATTTTTCAAAGGCATTGACCAAGTACAAAGGAGGTATGAGGTTCTCCTCCTTAGCTTTCCCGGAGAATCTAGATAAGTCACTTGAAAACACAGCGAGTCAAGAACTAGAGGGTTTACAGGTTCTCACGCACTTCCCCAGGTCAAACCTCGGGCTGATGTCTCCAGAGCGAGACAAAGGCAGAAACCTCAGCTCTTAGTCACATTTCATGAGGATGGAGAACAGGGCTATCTTTCCTTTCCACAAGCCCCTTGCCGGTGAGCATCTTGTAGCTTCACGTGCTAAGCAGTAACTCCTGCTGACTGTCAGGGACTTGGCTCACCTCTTGCTTGGCTACAGGTGGCCATCGGAAGCAGGTGACTATTGAGCCATTACAGTGCCCTAATTTGCAAGTTACTTTGAGAAGAAGCCTTCCTTTGGCAGGCTGTCTAACCATTATGAAGCTGTCTACCAGTAGGCAGTCTTGTGCACATCTCTCAGCTAATTTAGAGAAGCCCAGAGTAAATGCCTCTAACATGCTAGAAGATGCAGACATCCCTGGATGCACACTGTTCAGTGAATGTAAAGCCCAATGACGGGTGATGCTCCCAATTGGGAGAGGGAAGAAGATGGCAGAGACCAGCTCACAGGGCAGAGCTCTCCAGTGGGCAGGCGGCGCCCCACCTTGGTCAAGAGTGAAACCCTGACCCTTTATCATCTATTTTAGACAGACTGAATTTTCATTTCTCCTCTCCAATGACGGTGCTACATCACTGAGCAGCTGCCACTCCTTTTCAGAGCTCTGTCCAGAAGCCAGATACCTTGTGTTTTTGAAGGAATGAGAGGAAATCATCTATGACTGTCCCTCCGGGGTGGGTGGGTCCCTTGAAGACCATAGAGGAGGCCCTGAGAACAGGTTTCCCTGGCTTGAAGGGTCAACCATCTGAGGAGGGGACAAAATGCAGACGTGAAATAACGATGTGACATGAATTAGAATCCATCCTGCCAGCAGGTGTGAAAGAATACACCCCAAGGTTGGTGGAGGAATTGCTTAGGGAACCCCAGCTTTGGAGCAGAGCCGGGGGTATGCGTGAGGGGCAGGGTTTGGGTCTCTTGGCTGACTTCCTGGGCTTCTTTGACTGGGGATTTGAACCAGCTCTAGGACAGTATCCAACTTTTCCCTCAAAGATGACTTTTGTGGATTCTGAAAAACGTGGTTATTCTCTTGCTTATAACCAAAGATGGGAAAGCACTTGAAAGAGGAGCGGTTCCAGATCATCTTCTGAGATTCAGGGCTGGTCATTAGTGTCCTCATTTGGAAATGAGAGACTGGTTTCTGGGGCCTGTCTTTCACCAGGGTTTCATGAATCTGTGACTGTTCACTCCAGTTCTTTTGAACTGTAGAGTCTCGTTCCATATGCTCCCCAGTATGGAACAGACTTCCAAGAGCACAGGCTTCCTATCATTCTACCAGGATTCAAAGCCTGGCTCTGCTAACCACTAGCTCTGTGACCTGGGCAAGCTACTTCACCTCTCTGTGCCTCAGTTTCCTCGTTTATAAAGTATGAATCACCATAGCACCTACTTCCTAGAACTGGGTGTGGATTAAAAGAAGTAATACATACCAGGTGCTTGGCTGAGAGTAAACATTCAATAAATATGGCTTCTTATTAACATATGGCTGCTCGCCCTCGGCCTCTTTTTTGGGTTCTTCCCTTGATAAACTTTTAATGACTGGTGCGACTCAATCCTTTAAAGTGGGCTAGCCAATTTCCCCTTCCTTCTTCACAATTTAGCCGCTCTCCTTAGTGAGTTTATCTACTCCCCTGTTCTCTGTTCCGCATGCTAAAGAGTCACGGCTTACAAAGCATTGCATGATCTGGCCATTGCTTATCGCCTTTCTTATTGTATTCCTACAGATATTCTTTGCCTCAAATCTCTACATTTATTGTCTCTTACCCCTTTCTCTAGCTCCCACCTTCAACAGGAGGATGCACGTGGATGTGCACCCATGCACCCCTGTCCACACTCACATGCAAACACATGCGCACACCCTCCTCCCCTGGCTTAGTCCCACTGCTCTTTCTGACTTCATCTTACACCTGGCTCCCTTGTGGAAGGCTTTCCTGATCCTCTCCATAGGATAGCAAAGATCTCCCTCATAGCATTCAACACACAGGACACTAAGTATCTGGCCATATGTCAGCATCTCCCACAAGACGGTAAGCCTGGTGAGAACAGTTATTGTCTGCTGTGCCCCCCTCAATTCAGTGTAGTGCCTGGCACCTGGAAGATCACCAGTAAGTATTTATTTTAAGTGAATGCATGTACAAATGAATAAAGGTGTCAACAGATGAATTCCCTCTTGAATATACTCCTTTTGTTGAAAGCGTTTCTGGCTTGCAATTATTTGAGATCTATCTGCTATGAACAATTTGTCTGGCTTTAGCTCGTTATGTTTCTGTCCCCCTTTTTTTCCGGTGCTTTTCATCATGCACATAAAAGTAACTGCACACAATCACTCACAATTGGGAGCATCAGTGGATGTACAAAAAAAAAAAAATGCATGAAGGCGGCTCTGCATGGGCAAGGGCTGATTCTGTTTGTCAGGATGCATGTTGTCTAATCCTGCACACACCAAGGCTGCAGACTGTGGCACAGACCCTCCTAAAGCAATATCACAATGAGGCTGGAAATCTATTTCCCTGGGTGTGCGCAGCTGCCACCTAACACTTTGGAGAACAGCAGGTGGTTCATGAAGAAGGCAGAAAGGGAAGGCTGGCTAATTTCAGAGCTGAGGAGCAGAGGGGCTGATAGTGGAGCCCTTGGTCAGTCTGGCATCCTCAAAGCCAGAGGTAATGAGAAAAATGGCTCCTTAAGAACGGCTTGGTGGGGTTTCATATGTGCTCTCTCACGATCAATTCCAGAGGAAATTTAGGCCGGTTTCAAGTCAAAATAGGATTTTTTTGAACAACCAGAAACAGAAAACTGCACCTGGACCCACAGTCCCAGCTGGGGTCTCTCCGCCGCTTGTATCCACCCTGGTAATAAAGATTCTCCAACAAGAGGAGAGTGGACGAGGTGGAAGATGGAAGGGAATCCATGTGTGGTTTGCTTGAGCAGACCTGGCTGCGCGGGGGTCCACGTGTGTTTGTGTGGGGTAAGTCGACAGAGATGGCTGACGAAATGTGGAAAGTATGGCCTCTGAGACATGCTGGGCATCTGCCAGTGTTTTGCGGAAAGTCTTTTCAGTGTGGAACTGCACGTGGGAGACTCTTTTCTCTCTTAATTTCATCCCATAATTTTCTCCCTTGATAATTAAATTACAGTAGCAGGTTGATGCCAAAAATAGAGGAGGCGGCTCAGGTGTCTTCAAAATTAAGTTTCGCCCATGACAGAAATATGACTTGGTTACACTGAGGCTTCTTGCTTCTGGGAGTAGCTGAGGGTTCCAGTGTTAACTTTGGCCGTTAAAGGCACCCTCCGTTAACATTCGGAAACTAGCCAGCGTCTAACCCTGTGGTTCCCTGGAAGAACGTAACTGTAGAGCTAGCCTTGGGCAAAATCCAAAAGGACAGGGTAATAGTTAACCTGGACCACTCACGAACAGTGTTACTCTGAGCTTCAGGAAGCCAGCGTGGGAACAATGTTTGGGATTAGAGTCCCTCCGACTAGCCTATACGGAGAGTTGAGCAGTTGATTTCTGTGGATATAACACCAGCACTTACATTCCCTTCCGCACCGTTTGCGTCCCTCTCTGCCTCTCTGCCGGCCCACCTGTAAGGTGGCGGTCATGATGCGCCTCGCCGGCAGAACCGTCCAAAGACTGAGAATGCATCTGTCAAAGGGCTTGTACATCGTCCAGTGCTCCATGCACGAGGGCCACGTGTTTATTTGCTTTCTCTCCACCCTGTCCACGTGAGGCCATTCCTATCCATTAGGCTCCCAGGCCCCTTTCTCGTTAATGCTGGGAAAGGTCGCTGTGTGTGGAGGGTGAGGGCTGGCCACGTGGGCAAGGCCCTCAGCATTCCTCGAGTGCTGCAGCTGTGCAGTGCCAGGAGCTCGCCTTCATCAAACAGGAACCAGGGCCTTGTTGTGTTTCCATGTCACACGTGACTGTGGACCTAATGGTGGTGATTAGTCAGTGTCCAGCGGGGGAATGAGCAGGCTCCCCCACCCCCAGCTCTGCATGGCATGTTGAGTGATGCGTTGGATGAGGGGGATGGCAAGGTCGTTTGCCAACAGGACTGGATATTGATCCCTGGATCCAGGTCCTGGGATTTGGAGGCGACTCACAGCCCCTTTTGTGGAATACAGAACAGTGTTGCCTTCTTGAGGACTCTAAGCACCCGGGGGGCCAGAAGGGATGCTGCTCTTTGGGATTGGAGGGGCCTGAAGATGACCTATATAGAGTGATATCAGAAGTGTTGTGACTTTGAGGGGTTTTTGTCTTTTTAAATACATTCTTCCATCCTTTTCCATTCTTAATTCATAAAGCTGTATTCCCAGGGATGCAGCCCCATCGTGCTGATAGAAGATTCTTTGGATCAAGGCAACAAGGGGGTATAGGATGTTTCCTTTGAAAAACACGAAAAAGTCATCTTAGAGTTAAGAGCAAAGGGAATCATGACGCAGTTGCTGGAGGAGGCCAGGCTAGGATACTCGGAGATATAGGGCAGGATGCCTTTCTCCTTTCCTGGAAGTTATTCCTCATCTACTTCTAGATGAAAGTCTTACACAGCAATCGACAAGTGCAGAGAGACTGCAGAGGGTGGGAGAGGTAGCGGTGGCAACGGCAGCGGAAAGAGAGGCGAACGCATTGAGAGGCAGCTCCCGGCCATAAGGTGTCACTGCTGTTCGGAAGTTGGTTGAATCAATATTAATAACATGATGCCATCATCGAAGATTTATTGATACATTGAGCACTTACTGTGGGCAGAGGCTGTAGCCAAGTGCTTTATAAGCATTATCTAATTTTATCCTCCGCAGCCCTAAAAAGTGGTGGCGGTTGTTCTTCTCATCACACAGATTAAAACCAAACATGCACCCATGAGTAAGAATCCCAAATGGTGAAAGTCTAAGTAAGTTTTCCAAGGTCAGAGCTAAAAAATGCTTGGGGATTAACTAACAAGCTGAGATTTGAACTCAAACTCTCCAAAATAGTTAATCCTATCATCAAGTTTTTTTCCAGCTAACTTGCAGTATTTCTCAGCCTTTTATAGTCCAAGCCCCCATAAAGCTTCCTGATTCCTTCCCTGCTGATCTCTACCAGGTAAGAAGATGTTCTGTGTGGTTTTACATTCAGCTCTTTGTATTATGAAATCTACAGGTATCGTTGCTTTTAAACTGCACAAACCACTTCTCAGAGTGTTTGATGTGCTTCCCTGTACTTCACCCTTTCTCCTTCTCCCATCCTGGTGGTATTGACTTACATATTAATGCGAGAGCACTTACTGAGCTCCCACAGAGAGAGGCAGTCACGTATGTGCAGCTCAGAATGACTCACTGCCCTGCCCAACCAAGCAAGAGGCCCCTGTCCTGTAGCAGGTGCTCAGGTACTCATTCCTGATGGGGACAGACCTGAAGGATGTCCTGCCACGTCTGCACAAGGTGGATCCTGCCCCTCTTTCCCAATTCCTTCCAAGCCAAGTCCTCAGTAAAGCCCTTTTCAGACGTCCAGCCCTCCTCGTGACACATGTGTGCAGGAATTAAAAGAAAACATCCCCACAGGGGAGTCGTGGACAATCAGTTTGGAGGGACTGGAGGGGCCAGAGGGGAAAAGGCTTTGACTCATAGGAAAAGAGTTTGACGCTTTGGGTTGCTTTAACTAAAAGCAATGGGAAATGACTGAAGGTGTGTGAGGAAGAGAGCAGAGTTTCAGGGAGATGAGTGGAGGCTATAGGTTGTGGGGTAGGTTGGGTAAATGTTAGGAGTGAGCTTGAGAAGAGCAGGAATAGCTCAGTCGTGCAGTGTGAGGAGGAGGTCATATGAGGCATTCTCAGAGGTGAAAATATTTTTATTTAAGGGAGTCAAACAGTGTGGTTTAAAAATGCCATAAAATTCAACACCTTTTATCCAGCAGTCAAGATTAAGGAGTTGACTTGAGGATGACACTAATTCTGGACATTTTCTGCTTGGTTGCTGAGGAGGTGAGGAAATAGGAAATAGAGGGTCTGCCCTCCCCTATCTTTTTTTTTTTTTTTTTTTTTTGAGACGGAGTCTCGCACTGTCGCTCAGGCTGTAGTGCAGTGGTGTGATCTCGGCTCACTGCAAGCTCCACCTCCCAGGTTCAAGTGATTCTCCTGCCTCTACCTCCCAAGTAGCTGGGATTACAGATGCCCACCACCACGCCCAGCTAATATTTTATATTTTTAGTTGAGATGGAGTTTTAGTATGTTGGTCAGGCTGGTCTCAAACTCCTGACCTCGTGATGAGCCTGCCTCAGCCTCCCAAAGTTGCCCTCCCCCATCTTTCACATGAATGAGGATCCTTGCTTTCAGTCTGTGACATCTGCCTGATGATTGGCAGTTCACACGCAGGTACACCCACCCATGATTGCCAAGAAGGACGTTTTAGCTGATGTCGCTGGGATTCCTGAGCCGCATCTGCCTGGTCCCAGCACCTGGGGAGCTTCCTGTAATGGCCACCCGGACATTGGGAATGCAAGCACCATCCACCCCCTGTTCATGTGGGCACCACCATCCAATGGGTATACAGCCCACTCTTCAAATGAGTGCAGTGAGGGGACAGGGAGTGCACAAAGCACACTTCACTGTTCAGAGTACACCCAACCCAAGTGCCTCTGATCAGGGCTGGAGGACTTTGGAAGGCATGAGGGGGCAAGGACGTGGGGGACATGTAATAAATGTAAAAACTAGTCCTTGGTTCCCCGTGCCCCTCCTGAGACCTGCTGAGGTTGTCTTGAGCACAGAGTTCCTGACAGAAGGTAATGTGAGGGCAGGAGGTTGGCTCCTGCTGGAGCACACAGATGTTGCCTTACCTTTTCAGGGGCAAAGATCTTAAGGCTAAGCTGTGGCAAGGATAAAGCCTATGATCTTTTCCTCTCCCTGGCACTCCCCTGCCAATCCTCTGCCTGTGGAATGCGCTCTGAAGGCACTGAAAAGGCCCTGGAGTTCTGAAATCTTAAAACACATGGATGAGAAAACAAGCCCCAGCCAGCATAGGAAGTGGGAATGGGGGCATTTGCCACTTTACTGCTAACTGCTTTGAAAGAAAAGAGACAGGTGTGGGTCCCGCTGATTTCCGAAACTGTCACAGATGAGAAGCAGCGTGAGACGGCAGGACGCTTTGTAGCTCTCAGTCTGGCACCCTTGCCAAGATCACAGAGACTTGGGGGAGGAGTTGTTTCAACCAAAAACAGCAGTGGTTTTTTTTTTTGGCAACATAGAGGCAACAGTGAGTCGGAAGAACAGGAGGGGGATCAACCCTATTACAACCAAGTTTTGTTTTTTAAAATCTTGGCCTGAACTCACCTTAGACAGCAGAATGTTGTGGGATCATAACTCAGCCATGCCACTTGTTAGCTGTGTGACGTTGGGATATGTACTTAACCTCTCTGTGCAGCAGTTTCATCATCTGTAATGAGGGATAATAATGATCCCTATAAAAATAGGGATTTTTGAAGAGTTAAGTTATGCATTCTCTAATATCTCTGGGCTAGAGCCTGGCATTATATAATAACTCAATTTTAGTTGCCATTGTTTAGGAAAAAAATTAAAATCATGAATCTTTTTATATCTGTCAATATATATTAATGACCATGGTCTTCTGATAATCATAGCCCATGTTGGCTAACCAACAACCTTGAGGCAGAATTTATTACTTTTCTCACATTTTACAGATAAATAAACGAAAGCCTAAAGATGTTCTATAGGACTGTGAAAGGAACGGTGAGGAAGAGCTAGGAGATGAGTGTCCCACCCGAGCCATAAGCAAACTCAGAGGGACACTAAGACAGGTGCTGATTGGGACCAAAGGCATGGCCCACATAGCATGGCTGGATATGGGAAGAGACAGACAGGGCCAGTGCCCAGGGCTCCTAAATCTGCACCCAGAGCTCTCCCCACGCACTTGGTTCCCATGCATCCAGCCATGCAGGCATCAGAAAGAGAGGTGGCCACCACCCTATTTGTAGAGATATGGGCCAAGAGTGGAAAGGTTTCTAAAATCCTTCTGTTAAAACTTGCAGTTTAGCAAGGAGAACGATTGCACATCCTCCTCCTAGTAGTGTGCATTCATTTGATGCTTAGGGGACTAGCATACTGAGTCCAAGGGGACCCTGATCTCAAGGACTTGGCTCCAAACAGCCAGAAGGGGCAAGAGTGTGAGAGATGCTCAGTTAGACTCACCCATTAAGATCAAAGGTTATCTTAATTCACACAAATTCTAGCCATTTAAAATCTTGGCCCTTTTTCTGCCTACGGACAGTTTTATCCAGCATAGCACAGATGATGAGCTTGTTCTTCTTTAAAGGTAAGTGCTAATTGCAAGGTGACAGTGACCTTGCCAATGCAAGAGGGTGATGAGTCAAAGACAGCTGAGTTCCCTTCTTTTTCTTCAGTAAGATCTGAATTTCCTACCCAGCAGCTGTGGACACCTAAAATTGACATTTGAGCTAAGTATAAATTTCACTCGTTCTCTAAAAAGGTGGCAATATGATCTCATATACAGGAGCTTGCACTTTCCACTCCTGTGTAGCTCCAACTAAAATGTAGTCCAGCTAGGTTACAAGAAGACATCTTAAATTTAGAACATTAGAGGTCATTCTGACCCACCTCCTACCCAGTGCAATAATCCACTTTGAAAGACTCTGCAGATGGTCCTGTAGCCTCAACTTGAACACTTCCAGTAACAGAGAGCTCAGTACCGTGCAAGATAAATAAAGTTTTGAGCAATTTTTTTCTTAGATTGAATCTAGTCTTTGGTGTCTTATAACTCTTACCTATTGGGATTGCTTCCCAGAATGTGTATAAGTCCTCATCCTCGCGGTAGTGATCCATGTTACTTTGAAGTTAGCTCTATTGACCCAAATAAGTCTTGTCTTTTCATAGTGTTCATTTTCCATTCATTCAGCCATGGCTTTTGATTTTCAGCCTTTCACTCTCCTCAGTGCCCTCTTCTAGGGGACTGGGTAGCCTGGTTTGTATGCTTTCGATTGGGACCATACAGTGTGGTCAGGCAGGGCCCTTTGTCATCTAAGGCAGGGTGGCCGGGAGAAACAGAACTCTGTGGGGAGGGAGGACCAAGGTCGTGGTCTCGGAGCTCCTGCAGAGCATCACAGAGGAAGAAGCAAAGAAACAGGAGGGAGCGAAGTGCAGCAAATGGATTATGAAAGAGAAGGAGGAATAGATGTGGGACAACTGAAGAGCTGGGTCTGTCTTCACGCCAATCAACCAGGCTGCCCTCCTGTTCCCCACCTCACCATAAACTTAAGCCGCCGATTCTCTTCTGAATACGGAATGTAATCCTGAATCAATGTCATCTTTGTAGTCTTGGATTATTTTTCTCAGAGATCAAAATTTTTTTGAATCCTGATTCTGTCTCCTTGAACATTAACTATTTTTCTCAGCCTCGTATGCTCTATAGAATACATTAGGTTGCATTCCAAACTCTTTACCAGGTCATTGTTTAACACAACAGGGCCAAGACAGAACACGCTGAAGCACGTTAGTGTACTTGGCATGGCGTGTATTTGATATGCTTTAATAGACCTATTGCAATGTTTGATGATTGAATATGGGTTAAGGAGGAAATAACAATGTAAAAGAAATATGAGATCATCTAATTATAGCATGTGGGCATGTAAACAAATGCTAACAATAAAATTTAACATTTCTCTCACTAGACCGTGGAGAATATTTTATTGATCTTTACAACCTTGGCAGCTGAGCAGTGCCTGGCACATAATAAGAATTTATTCCATATTTATTTTTATAAATGAACACACACACGTTCACACCATCCTGGGAAAGAATTGGCATTAGGGAAGTTCTCAACTCGATATCATTGCACTTAAGCAGCAACCCTTTAAAGCAACCACCATTTGTTGTCCAGTAGCTGCTTCTGGACTCCAACTTTTCTTTTTTATTTCACTTTGACATTTTAAGTAGACTTTAAATTTTTAGTTGAGCTATGTCTCGACTACTTTGAGAAAACCGAGTCTTCACGTTGATGTATTAGTTTGCTAGGCTGCCTTAACAAAGTAATATAGGATGAGTGGCTTAAACATTAGAAATTTCCTTTCTTGTAGTTTGGGGAGGTGGAAATCCAAGATGAAGATGCTAGCAGGTTCAGCTTCTCCTGAGGCCTCTCTTTTTGGCTTGCAGATGACTTCTTGCTGTGTTGTCTGTGCCACTGCACCCGTGGTGTCTTTTAACCTTATTCATCCTCAAGGTTTTCATTTCTAGAATGGACATACTCCTTTTTGTGTCCAAATGTCCTCTTCCTATAAGGACACAAGTAATATAGGATTAGGGCCAACGCTGACGACCACACCTTAACCTAATCACCTCTTTAAAGATCCATCTCCAAATACAGTTACATTCTTAGGTACTAGGAGTTAGGACTTTGACATGTAAATTTTTTGGGAGGGCACAATTCAGCCCACAAGAATAGGGCGTGAAAGAGAAATAGCAGGCACAGGCTCAGAGATCTGATGTGGCACTTAGCCTGTGCCACATACTAGAAGAAATAATATGAGAACAGCCGAATACTTTAGTCTAGATCTGTTCTGGCTTGATTTCCTGACTCCTTACCACTAGCCTTTTTCATGTGAGGAGTCCTGCTGTCCATTTTGCTGTCCATTTTCCTCTCATCAGAGCGAGCTGGGAGGTGCTGTCTGTGCCTGTAGGTCCCATTTTCTCTTTCTCTGCAGCCTTGATCCAAGGACTGAACCTGAAGATGGAGTTTGTTGGAGAGATCCATGAACACGCACCTGCAATATTACTTTTGTGGTTGATGGAGTAGAAAGTTTCCCTGGGAAGAGGCAGTATTGCTGCTGCCTTCGGCGACATGACAGATAGGATGGCAAGCCGCCCGGCACACCTTCCCCTGTCGGGCTGACTGCAGTCAGAATGAAGATAATCTATGAGCAAGAGTGCACATCAGCAGTGCCCTCCCCTCTGTATGAATCAGGAAGGGATAATGCCTATTGAAGGCTACTCTCCCAGAGCATCCTTTCTTCCTACCTGGGGCATTATCCGTCTGGTGTTGAAGGTCACATCAACCTGACTGGGGAGAGGGGACAAGGCCTAAGAGGATGGAGAGACTGAGGATCACTGCAAAGAGCTCCCATTGCATCATGCCAGGATTGAGAACATGCCTCTCTGCTGGTGCCTGTGCGAACCAGCACTGTTAGAGCGTGGGTGAGGGGTGTATAAAAAAAGATCTGGGGTCCAGAGTGGAGGGTTCCTCCAAGTTCACATGAGGCTACTCCTCTTATAGGTTTAGTACGTGTGCCTTGATAACAATAAAAGCAAAAAAAGAAAGAACAACAAAATTTACTAAGCACTTACTTCTCAGTCACACTTCTAAATGTTCCTTGCGTCTCATTTAAGCCTCATAGCTCTCCTCTGAGGAAGGTATTGTTATTTTCATTCTCTACATACAGCAGCCTTCTTTATTGAAGAATGTTGAGGCACAGTAAAGGTCAGCAATTTGACCAAGGTCACAGAGTTAGAAGGAGATAAAGCTGGCATTCAACCCTGAACAATCTAAATCCAGATTTTATGCTTTAAAAGTGCTGCACGCCATATGAATAAACCTTTACATTTAGTAAGCACTGGATTTATGACAGGCACTGGCCTAAGGTCAAATAACAGGCAATTGGCTTTTCAGTGTCATATATAGCATTTGCGTGCATTCCCTGTCTCTCTTTCTCCCTCTGTCTCTCTCTCTCACACACACACACACGCACACACACACACACACCCCTGTACATACAGAGCTACTCTTCTGGTTGGAGTAATGACACTGGCCTTTGGGTAGCTGCTTGATAGCTGCTTAGAATCTACTGCCCCAAAGAGAACTGCAAACTTAGAACTAGTAAGAACTGAGGTATACTATTCGAGGCCCTCAAAGCTGCCCAGAGCCTGCTTACCCCTGTAGGAGCATCCCCTCAGCCTCTTTCTCAAAATATCACCACTGAAACCATGACCGGCAAGCAAGCTCTTTCACACCGTGCCTAAATTAATTGCTGTACTTGTTTCCGTCACAACTAAGTCATTTTGTTGCATCAAGGAAGTAATAAAGGGTGTCAGTTAAGATTATTGTTTTTGGAGACAAACGGATTCGGCCATCCTGCGTTTGGCACGTAGAGTTGGCCCTGTACAAATTACTTAAGTTTTGAACCACCGTTTTCTTATCTTTAAGTTGGGGATATTGTATCTACCTCAGTATTGCTGTGAGTTGATACCCATGACCATATAATTAGAAAGCCGCAGAGATGGGATTCAAATCTAGGTTTGCATGGCTGGATATCTGTAACCACTAGTTGCATGTTTTTAAACTGTGGTCTCAGTGTTCCCATTTATAGAATGGACATACTCATCCTTACCTCACTGATTTGTTAATATAACAAAATGCTATATTCAAAAAATAATGCAGTGCTGAGCACGCCAGCTTCAACTTGTCAGCTGTTATATAAAGACTGACAAAGTAAAGTTACAGGAACCATAAGAAGAGCTTTATTCCCTGGAAGTTGCAAATGAGAAGCTATGTATATACAATTTTCTTCTAATAGCTACTTTTGATTTTGATTTCAGGATGTATGGATAGGAGTGATATGTATAATATCTGGAGTGTCTAAGATTTCAAAATAGTCAAAGGAGCTAGACGGTATTGAAGACATCATGAATGCATAGTCCTAAATGAGCCTACTTTGTCTTGAATGTGGCCCCACCCCTGCACAGAAGGAGGGGTGAACGGAATGCTGCAGTGGGGATGGTGTTTGTTGTCAGCTTTGGAACAACCGAAGTACTTTGTCTTGTCAGCTTGCTGGTAATTCATCAAAAGGAATAAATGAATAGAATGCCTTGTGTGAATCTAATCTCTCCAACCTACAAGACTCAATTCCCAAGAAGGCAGGCAATGGAACCCAGACTGGAGATACAGGGTTTAAAAGATGAAAGAGCCTTTTATGGGTAATATCTGCGTTCTTTTTTTAATGAATCTATTTTTAGTTCTTGAACAAATGGACATAAATAATTCCAACCACTGACAGCTAAATATGGACAACCATTTCTGGATTGGGAGAAAGACAGACTAATTATATTAATGTAGAGTAATTATATATATTTATGTTCACTATCCTCATTGCAGTGCTGAGATAAAATTCTCTTCAGAAGGGAATTGGTGAAGTCAGAGAAGCAGTAGGTTGCTCAGCAGATGTTTGGGAAGTTTCCTGTGAAATGCCAGCTGTCTGAAAGTAGAAAAAACTATTTGTATTAGAGCCTTTGACTCGTACCAAATTCCAGGTCAGAATAATGCAGTAGTCACGGAGGATCCTGCCACAGGTGATAACTGGGGGCTGCTCAGGTAGATTCTGGGGTAGGCTTCTTTCATTAGTATCTTACGTTGGGATCTTGGTTTAAAACCAGAGTGGAGTTCTGTACCTACTTTGTGCATGTATGTGGGATTATTGTTGGAAAAATATATTTGAATGAAGTCTTTTGCCATTTACTGCTGTGAGTTCGAGACGTGTTATCCAGATTCTATCACACATTTGAGGTGTCAATGTCCAAATGATGTTCCCAAACTTTTACAACCAAAACCAATACGAGCACCTGCCTTTTTTCCCCTGGCGATTTGCAAGGGGAGTGAGCATGCTGAGCTGGGATAGACTACACATTCTGGATGAAGACTGAGCCCACCAGTAAAGTCGGTGTCTCAATACAGGTGCAGTGGTTTGGACCTCACCATTCTGTGCTGGTAGATGTACTGGGCTGGGGCATTATGTAAGGGGACAAGTGAAGGAGTTGTCTGATTGGCCAGATTTAAGTCATTTGCTCAACTTTAAATCCTTTTGACTGGAGATATTTAACCAGGTCAAGGTCACATGACCTCTGTTCTGTCTAGAGAAGGGCTAGCCCCACCGGAGCCCAAAGAATGTGGAAGGGTGAGAGGAAGCTTCTGTTTACAGAGGAAATTGGAAAAAGGGATGTTGGTAAAACTAAACTACTGGATATCCACTCTAGCCACCTTTCACCATCTGATTTTGGACCGAGAGCGTAATCTCGTTTAGCTCCAGATAAATGGCAATAAGTTTTTTGTTCATAAGGTTGAAGATTAAATGAGTTAATGTACAGAAGAAAACAAAGCACTGTGTTTGACATAGAGGAGGCACTCAATAAATGTTAACCCTTTGGTACCAAATAGAAACCTGTATTTTTATTCTTGTTGAGAGGTCTTGAAGTGCTCATTTGAAAGCTTGTTTCTAATGTTTCTGACTGGCCTGTGATGTACGGAGGAAAGACGGAGAAATTTTTTTTCTGTCACACTGTTCTATATTAGTCCCAATAACTCCAGAACTTCCTTGTATCTCTCAGCAACTCTCAGAGAAGTGAAAGCTATAGCCACTTTTTTATTACCATACTCACACCCTGGCAACTTCCCATCCACCCATCCATCCATTCATACACCATCTATCCCTCCATCCACCACCCATCCATTCACCCATCTACCCATCCATCCACCAACCATCCATCCATCCATCCAAACTTCCATCTATCCTTTCACTTACCCATCCAACCAACAATCCATCCATCCATCCATCCACCCACCCATTCATCTATCCACCCATTCATACCCCCATCAATCCATCATTTCACCAACCACCCCTCCATCTATCCATCCACCCATGCACACATTCATCTACCTATTTATTAACCTGTCTACCCATCCACCTTTCTATCCACCCATCCATCCATCCATCTATCCATCTATCCATCTATCCACCCACCCATCCATTCATTCACCTATGCACCCATTTATCCATCTATCCATTCATCTCTTGAAGAGGTACTTTTCGAGCACACGCTAAATGCCAGACTTTGTGGTAAGTGCTGAGTAAACCATCATGCTTTAACAAAGCCTGTGCTTACAGAGCTAGGTTGTGATACCTTTTCATTCTGGAAATTATATCCTACTCAAGCTATTTGTAGGGGGAAGGGAACCAGAAGAAACAGTAAAAACACATTTCCCCAATTTTCCCTAGTACAAGCTTTAGTGAGACTTTTAAATATGTATTGTTATAATGCCTTCTTTGGGGAAAAAAATGTCCAAACTCCGAGCACAGTGCAAAGGACAATGGAATGCTTGGATTCCCCTTCTTGGTAGGGCGAAATTCATTAAGAAAAAAATGGCAGGAGTTCAGACTTTTCTGGATGGCTTTTTAGGAGAACCAGACTATTGAAATCATCTCCAAATAGCCTTTTAAAACCTAAAATGAGCGGTCTTATTAATTAAATATTTCATGAATATTCTAGCTAACGTATTAATTCTAGGTAAAATTGATGAAGCAGGGGGTGCATTTTATATGCTGTCTTATTTTATGGCTGTTGTGAATATGAATAATACCTTGCACTTCACTCTTGTGGTCTTGATGTGGATTCTTTCCTTGAAGGCTCATGATGATTCTGTTAGACAGACAGGACACAGTGTTCTGTCCTTACGTACAGATTAGGAAAACAAGGCTCAAAGACTTTGAATATGTGATTCAGGAGAGAGACAAGGGGTGTCAGGGACAGAACATGAGCACAGACCTTTCAGGTTTAAGTTCTACATTATTTCTCATTTACCATTATCGCACTTGGGGGTTTGTGAGCATGTGGCAGGAGACGTGAGACACACATTTTTACCCATACTGTAAGCCTTGGCATATGATTGTGTTAGCGGCGTGTTTCAGGGATTCTACTTTGCCTTCTGGGTCATATTTAAGACATCTTTAATTGTTGACAGTTTGGTTAGGAGACTTGGTGGTGCAGTGTTTCTGTAATGAGAAAGTTCACTGACTCTAGGAATACCCACTAGGAAACAGTTTCTGGGAATGTAGTGTTGGCCCAAAGAGGGCATTTCTCCCCAAAACTACTCCTTGTGTTGAGGGGATGGGGTAGGGAGCAGCTTTCTGGAGTCAGTGGGCCAAGGGCTCAAACCCTAATTACCATCTCTTAAGATGATGGTGACCTTCTATTCACAGTAGCAAAGACTTGGAACCAACCCAAATGTCCATCAGTGACAGACTGGATTAAGAAAATGTGGCACATATACACCATGGAATACTA
>NW_012105731.1:433110-434265 GCF_000951045.1 Mandrillus leucophaeus | reverse complement strand
ACACACCACACACACACCACACTGTGCTCTCATTCCACCTCCACACACACCCCACCACAGACACCACACACACACCCCACACACACCACACATGCATCACACCATACACACACCACACACACATTACACTGCTACCCCACCTCCACACTCACTACCACAGACACCACAAACACACCACACACACATCACACTACACTCCCAACCCACCTCTACACATGCTCCACCAGACACCATCCACACACACACCACATACCATATATGCATCACACCATGCACACACACCACACCACACTCCCACTTCACCTCCACACACACGCACACCACCACAGACATCACACACACACACGTACAGGACACATACCGCACATGCATTGTACCATAAACACACACCACAGTACAGTCCTACCTCACCTCCACACACGCCACTACAGACACCACACACACACAACATGCAATACACATGCCACACGTGCATTGCACCATACACACACACCACCACACTGCACTCCCACCTCACCTTCACACACAATAGACACCACACAAGCACACACACATCACACATACCACACATGCATCACATCACACAAACCACACACACACCACACTACACCCCCACCTTCACCTCCACACACACAATGCCATTCCCCACAGGCCATAGCACAGATACCATACACCACACATACCACACATATCACACCATACACACACACCACACACACCACACATACATACACTTCATACACACCACATTTACCACACACACACCACACCACACACACACCACACATACCACACGTGCATCACACCATACATACACAACAAACACACATACACACCATACACACCACACCTATCACACATACACACCACACACATACACCACACTACACTCTCACCTCTACGTCCACACAGACACCACCATTACTCCACACACCACAGCACAGATACCATACACCATACACATGTCACACCATACACGTATACCACACATACCAGACATGCATACACACCATCCACACCACATGTACCACACAGACACCACACCACACACACAGCACACATACCACCCATGCATCACACCAACACACACCACACACACAAAACACACATACACACCAGGTATATCACACATACATGCCACACGATACCACCCAT
>NW_012105731.1:428820-431180 GCF_000951045.1 Mandrillus leucophaeus | reverse complement strand
GGGATAGCATTAGGAGATATACCTAATGTAAATGACGAGTTAATGGGTGCAGCACACCAACATGGCACATGTATACATATGTAACAAATGTGCACATTATGCACATGTACCCTAGAACTTAGAGTATAATAAAAAAAAAGAGATGATGGTGACCTTGACCAAGTTACTTCACCTGTTTGTGCTTCCCCTCCCTCCTCCGTAAGATGAAGATAATTATTCCCTACTTAGATTGCTGTAGATAATGAATAAGTTTTACTTAATTTTTTAAAAATTTTAGATTCACTAGGTACATGTGCAGGTTTGTTACAAGAGTATGTAGCATGATGCTAAGGTTTGGGCTTTTAGTGATCCTGTCGTCCAAGTAGAGAACGTAGTACCTGGTAGGTAGTGTTCCAACACTTGCCCCTCCCCACTTTTTGAATCCCTAGTGTCTATTGTTCTCAGTTTTGTGTCCATGTGTACCCAATGGTTAGCTCCCACTTACAAGTGAGAACATGTGGTATTTGGTTTTCTGTTTGTGCGCTAATTTGCTCAGGATAATGGCCTCCAGCTGCATCCATGTTGCTGCAAAGAACATAATTTCATTCTTTTTTATGGCTGTGTCGTATTTCATGGTGTATATGTACCACATCTTCTTTATCCAATTCACCATTGGTGGGCACTGAGATTGATTCCATGTCATTGCTATTGTGAAGAGTGTTGTAATGAACATAGGAGTGTATGTATCTTTTTGCTTGAACGATTTATTTTCCTTTGGGTATATGCTCACTAATGGCCTTGCTGGGTCGAATGGTAGTTCTATTTTTAGTTCCTTGAGAAATCGCCAAACTACTTTCCACAGGGGCTGAACTAATTTGCATTCCCACCAACAGTGTATAAACATTCCTTTTCATCTGCAGCCTTGCCAACATCTGTTATTTTTTCTTTTGACTTTTTAATAATAGCCATTCTGACTGGCGTGAGATGGCATCTCATTTTGGCTTTGATTTGCATTTCTCTAATGATTAGTGATGTTGAACATTTTTTCACATGCTTGTTGGTGCATGTATGCCTTTTTAAAGAAGTGTCTGTTCATGTCCTTTGCCCATTTTTTAATGAGATTATTTGCTTTTTGCTTGTTGAGTTGTTCAAACTCCTTGTAGATTCTGGATATTATTTCTTTGTCAGGTGCATAGTTTGCAAGTATTTTCTCCCATTCTGTAGGTTGTTTACTCTGTTGAGAGTTTCTTTTGCTGTGCAGAAGCTCTTTAGTTTAATTAGGTCCCAATTGTCAGTTTTTGTTTTTGTGGCATTTGCTTTTGAGAACATAGTCATAAATTATTTGCCTAGGCCAACGTCTGGAAGAGTATTTCCTAGACTTTCTTCTAGGATTTTTATATTTTGAGGTCTTACCTTTAAGTCTTTAATTCATCTGAAGTTGATTTTTTTTTTTTTGTATATGGTGAGAGGTAGGGGTCCTGTTTCATTCTTCTGCATATAGTTGCTAGACAAATGAGTTTTAGCAACTGTGTGGGGAGCTGGGTAGTCTGTACCATTCATTCATGAATCTCTCTCTCTCTCTCTCACACACACACACACACACACACATACACACACACACACACTCTCCTTACCAAACAACAGAAACTTTTGTGCATGTTATAAACTTTTGATCCTCACCCAAAACGATGTGCGTACTTGTCAAAGTGAATGGCGTGGTGGGATTTGGATGGATGATTATCTCGGGAAATCTCTTGTAAGCAGATGAGGCAAGAGTTAGCTCCTGACAACTACCTTCAGGAGAGGATGGTATGGACATGCAGTCTTTCCAAATATATGCTTCCCCAGGCGGCCACAGGGCCTGACATCCCACATTTAGGAATTATTCCTTGGGGCTTTTTTTTAAGACATGTGTGCCTTTTAAACAATTCTGAGAAATTAGACTCCAGAAATATTACAATGAGTGGTGCCTAAGTCTGCAAAGAGACAAGTGGCAGAAAATAAAAGAAATAAATAAAAATAAAGATTACTGGTTGAGAAAAGATGTGTGAGATTTTGCAGCTACAATGATTTTAATGAAAAGTGTTCAAACCTTACTTTTGTACCTGAAGGAGAGGCTAACTGCCATGTAACTAGAAAGTAACTTTTGAAAAAATGTGTTTACTACATGTAGAATTGCAAAAAGCATATTGACACTTTGTTGAGGTCTGACTTGGGTTGTAGCCATCTCCATCAGCTCTCCTTCACACAGGAAGTGTGTAATTGGCATGGAGGTAGAAAACCCACACACCACACTACACTCCCACCCCACCTCCACACACACTCCATCACAGACACCACACACAAACACCACACATGCCACACATACCACACATGCATCA
>NW_012105731.1:416527-427165 GCF_000951045.1 Mandrillus leucophaeus | reverse complement strand
CACGATACCACCCATGCATCACACCAACACACACCACACACACAAAACACACATACACACCAGGTATATCACACATACATGCCACACGATACCACTATGCATCACACCAACACACACCACACATACCATGCATACAACACACACACCACCCACAAACATGTCACACATACCACACACAAATTGCAAACACACACACTACATACCACACATACCACACACATCGCACCGTATGCACACACCAAACACACATACACACCAAACACACTATACATATCACACCAGACCACACAGCATACCCACATCACACCATACACACACACTGCATGTACTTTCACACCACAGATACACCACACATCATACAGCACACACACATACACCACATACTACATACATATGTACACACCACTCATACCAAACACATCACACCACACACTTACACCACATACATGTACGCACCATACACATGACACATACCACAAACACACCCCATCCCGTGCACACCACACCCCCACACATGCATCATGTTATACACACACACCACACATACCAAACACACACACCATACACACCACACATATACCACGCATAACACGCCACACACGTAACATACCCACTACACACGTAACACATTCACCACACACACCACATCACACACAGCACACTACACACACCTACACTACACTACACACACATAACACACCACACACACTACATAGAACACATATGACATACACACACTAGTTAAGTGACCATTTCTTTATTTTTGCTTTAACTAGCATGTCTGTGGTAAGTACCTTCTTTGTTACCTGAACTTAGCCAATTCATACAATAAGAGCTAAATTTTGCTTAGCACTTTCTTAGCACTTAGCATAAATTATTTCATAGTAACCCCATGTGGTACAGATTATTACTATTATCTCCTATGTTAGCTACAGAGAAAGAACCTGGTGGTAACCAACCATCTCAGCTTGCTCAAAGCTGAGAGGGTCCAGGAACATCAGATGTTCAGTGTTAAAACTGTGAAAGTCCCAGGCAAACTGTGACAAGTGGGTCACCACAAAACTGAGACACAGAGAAGCCATGTAACTTCCTGAAGGTCACAGAACTAGTGAGCAGTGGAGCTGGGATTGGAAGCTCCCAAGCGTTTCAGCTACAGACCCCTCCACCTTAATTTCCCATCTGCCTCTGTGGCCGGGCTCAACTCAGAATTCTCCACCATGATCGGTCGATTAAAATAACATGTATCAAGGTTAGTTATGTATCTCATAAAGTAGTGTGTATATCAAGACACTCTAACATATGTGTCCAAATGACATATCAACTATTAACAGGAAAAAATAATACATTAGAAATCTAATAAATTTTTTTAAAAATATGAAGCACAAATCCAACATATGCAAGCATCATATATAGTTGTCATACTTAGACACTGGCGGGAAACACAAAACTGATTGCAGGCAACTGTTTCAGATGGATTACTGCTAAACACATGTTCCTTACTGTAAGAGCTGTAGGAATCCAGGCAATGCACAAAGCAACAAGAGGCAAGTTATGAGAGAAAGCACCATGAAAATGTGGGACATTAGCTAGAAAGAATCACAGTTTCACCTAGACCAGATTTAGGTGTTTGGAAGGGAGAGATTTCTAGGTGGGAAAACAAGAGAAAAAGCCTATCAGCAGGACAAAACCTACTGTGTGGAGGATGTTCACGATGAGGTTGCAAAACAGGAACCAGGGATGAGAAAAGAGGATGCAAACAGGTTTCTGTAAAGAAGAGGCAGACAATGTGCTCACTCGTCAAACAGACCACCACCCATCAGGGTATTACATGTGGATAATTCTCAAAAAAACTATCAAATGTTGACAGCTGAACAAGCCCAAATTCCAAATCCGTTTTGACCCTTTTTTACATGTATGCATTTGAGTGTAAGGAGGGGGAATTCTGTAACTGATTTCTCTAACCTGGCTCGAAAGCTTTACAGATTACAAAGCTTCATCATGATTAAGGCTATTGAAACAAAAATTACTCAGATGGGTGGTATTTTTTAAGAGTTATTATGTGCAACAGAAAACTTGGACAGATATGCCCAAAATTCTCATCAAGTCACGATGAGAGAAACAATAATACAGTAAAAATCAAATTTAGGCTGGGCGTGGTGGCTCACGTCTATAATCCCAGCACCTTGGGTGGCCAAGGTGGGTGGATCACCTGAGGTCAGGAGTTTGAGACAAGGCTGGCCAACATGGTGAAACCCCGTCTCTAACAAAAATACAAAAAATTTGCCAGGCATGGTGGCGCACGCCTGTAGTCCCAGCTACTCAGGAGGCTAAAGCACGAGAAACACTTGAACCCAGAGGTTGCAGTGAACCAAGATCGCACCACTGCACTCCAGCCTGGGCGACAGATCGAGACTCCATCTCAAAAAAAAAAAAAAAAAAAATCAAATTTAAATCGGCAGGCACGTTGGCTCATGCCCATAATCTCAACTATTCAGGAGCCTGAGGTGGGAGGATTACTGGAGCCCAGGAGCTTGAGACTAGCCTGGCCAACAAGTGAGACCTCATCTTGATTAAAAAAGAATCAAATTAAAATGATAAGAAAAGAAATACCCAAATGAATCACTGTTTTTAAATTTTCAGCTTCGCTTTCAACAGAAGAATCAAGTGTTCCTGAGAGAGCTGACTGACCAGATTACCAAATAGTTGAGGGTTATAAAGTTTGGATTTCTTCAATCCAGTTACCCAAACTTCACCTGAGACACACATTTTGGGAATACTTTTGCCTAGTACTGGTTTCAAGCCATTAGGCAACAAGCTATATAATCAAAAACGTGATAGCCATAATCATCCGTGGAAATATCAACATTAAAAATGGACTGTCCTAGTATGTGGAGATACAACTCACGGGTGAGAAGAGATGGTGTACATTTGCACAAATAAAAATTATTTCCATTTCTATGAACTACAGAATATGTCACCCCATATTTACATATTCATGCTTACCATTGGGTTGTACTGCAGTCTAACATCCTAATTACTCCCAAATCAATCGCATTTTCCCCTGTATGAAGGAAAATGAGCTATAGGCTTATCGATACCCACTCTCCATAGATACCTCAGCACATCAGCCTGGAAGTGTTTCTTAAGGTATAGTGTGAGGATTTCCTGAATCAGACTCATCAGGGCTGTGTGTTAAAATGCAGATTCATAGGCCCTGCAGTACACATTGGTTCTGGAATTCAAATATATACAAATTTGTACTCTGTAGCTAATCTTTATGCACTCTCTTTTGGAAAATCACTGGCATAGAAGGGACATGAAAACAAGTCCTTTCCCTCACCAGGTCACCCATGGCAGTGATAGAACTGAGTCCTGGGAGAGTCATTTTACGCTCTGAGTCTTCCACAAAATGCTCTTACTGACCCACTTTCAAAAGCGCGAGGGCTGGCAAAGATGCCTACGATAAGAACCTCCCCATCCTCCACCCCTTTCGTAGACCAAATGTCTTCACCACTATCAAAATTGTCCAGGGAAAGTCTGAGACTTGCTTGACATGTTTTGCAAGTTGCAATTAAATATTCACAGGGCAAAAATCCCCATGTAGTTCTTTGTTGTACATGAATTACGTGCAAAGGGTGTATTACAGCAGGCAATGAGCGTTTCTTAAACTCTACATCTTATTACCCGTGAAACCTGCCCCTCTGCTGTGTGAGCAGCTGCTTCTCTTCTTCCTGTGTGTGCTTGACCTACAATTCCTCCATGTCCAAATCTCTCCAGAGGTCTCCATCCTAATGAGTTAAGTTCAATGGACACGTATGCTGTTTCACCTGTAAAGAACACACTTCCTTCCCAGAGCATGCTCCTAACTTCCATCAACACTGCACAACACGCTTGCTCTAGAAGCTTTTTCTTGCCTTCTCCCCCCAGCCCCCCACCAACCTGCCTGAGGTTGGTCTGATGAACTGGCATTTGCCTTAGCTTCTCCATGGACCATAATGATCACATGGGAGGCAGCTGTCTAGCACTTCCTGTGAAATATGTAATAAAACCCAACTCCACTTTCTGTGCAACAATTAGCTCTGGGCCTCTGTGCAGGGTGAGGGTTTGATCTATGCTGCTGGCTGCTCAGTGACTGTTTTTCTTCTTTCACCTTATGATGCATAGAATGGAAATGCTTCCTGCCACCCACAGAATGAAACTCGATTTCCCCAAGTGTTAATTTTATTAAAGCAGGCAAACCAAGCTAATGTGAGTCCATCACTATGAGTCAGCCTCATAGCTCACATCAGGTAGACTCATGCAGGCTTTTTGTTTTCTTTTATTTTCTTCCACAGCCTATTTTTAAAACCCTCTGTAAATACATTTAATAATCACTTGGTAGATTATCATACAAAACTACTCTTAACTAAATTTGAATTCAATCTTTATTTGAGGCAGTGATGGCTAATATTGACTGTTGCATAGAATTATGAGAAACCCCTGAGTAGTCAGCTCCAGCGGAGCCGAGATCTATTTTTTAAAACCAGTTATTGATTTCCGCAAATAGGCTTTCCTTGAGGCTCCAGCAGATCATGGTCTTTAGGTGAAGTGTGGTAAGGTGATGGATAGTGAGGGTGAGTACATTTTCCCTTTGTTCATCTACATTCTTATTAATAATAATATCTTTCATTTATAACTCCTTTCATCTCCGAGCATCGTGAAGTGCTTAGCGGACGTAATGATGCTGTGTGGAGAAATCCATCACCCATCCCGCAGGCAAAACACAGCAGTTGTCTAGCTATACTGCTTGGCTGCACTGCAGCTTGGGACACCAGGAGGAAGTCAATGGACAGCCAAAGCTATTTTAAGCAGATAATTACAGGGAACTAGATTGGAGTGGGGCTGAGCCCTTTGACCTAACACTCACCAGTGTTTGAAGGACTCTGCACCTGCTTATGGCACTGAGTCCTACAACTGTTGCACCAGGTCAGGGTTGCAATGGAGCAGGTTATGTTAAAGAGCTAACTCATCTGAGAACAGTGTTTCATTGCTCCCCTTCCAAACAATGAAGATGTCAAAATGCACGAGATAGCGTGTACAAGTACTCACCTGCCTTTCCCCATGGGCAGGCTCAGCAGCAAAAGCATTCCCTGCATTGCTAACAAGAGCCCACGATTCCAAGCATTTCCTCTCCGATGCTCCTGTTTCCTATCTCTCTTAATTGCAAAAGGAAAATATGACGGTCTGACTCTCTGGAATTGATGGGTAAGCCTTGAAGGGAAGAATCACTTTAGGTTAGGTCTCTTTGCCACTTATTGATTGTCTGACTTTGGCTTAGTGGTTTCCTGTTATTATTCTGCGGATGATATTTTTCCACGGTGAGTTACCAAAACCCCATCCAACAAGCAGAGGTCCATCTTTGAACTCCCTATGATGAATATGTATCTGGACTTTTGTTCCACCTTGGTTGGGTGGCACGTTATAGATATTAAAAAAATGTGTTGGAATGAGTACATACGTACGTGCAGACAGTGGAATAACAGACACTGGAGACACCAAAAGATGGGAGGGTGTGAGGGAGGTGAGGGATTTAAAAAAAAACAACAAACACCTATTGGGTAAAATGTTCACCATTTGAGTGATGGTCACACTGAATGCCCAGATTTCACCACTGCACTGTCTATCCATGCAACAAAACTGCAGTTGTATCTCTAAACCTACGTTTTTAATGTGTTGATAGGTTAAAAAAAAAAAAACACACACACAAAACCAGAAGAAAGGCATGAGTGGGAAAGAACGGTGAGTTCATCCATCAAGTTTCCCTTCACAAGAGTGTGTCATCAGGACTCGTAGGTTATTTCAAGTGTTTACTGTGTGAAGTCATTTTTCTCATCATTTGGACATCTTCTGAAACTCCACTATCTCCAGAAAAATTTGTCATCTCCATCAGCAAGAAAATTGCCAGCCCCTACACTCATAACCAAAGATCACATGGTGAGTTCCTCAGGCTCTACTGCTAAGTAGAAACCCAGATTCTTCCCACCCCAAGCAAGTCATTGGCTGAATACCCTGTAGGGTGTCAGTCCCTTTCTCTCATTCAGGACTTAACTTAATGGTTTTACTTTCCTTCTGTTTGACCTATCCATGTGTATTCAGGTCACTGCGTGTGCTTAGAAAGCAGCCCCTTAAAGACTGAGCATCCAGTCTGCTTTGCTCTGTAGCACGGGCCTCAACTCACTGCCGTGTCACAGGCAAGTGGAGCTTAAATGTCCCCTGATGCCAACGATTGAGGGTGTGCTAATTCGCTGTGCTCACTGGGTGCAGATTATTTTCGACCAGCTCAGTATTGGCTGTGTGAGCGAGACACTGGCTTAATTACCTTTCCTAATGGCTGATAAGGATCACAGGATGGGTGAGCTGGAATGCTGAGCGCCACCAGCTGCCATTTCCCATTTCCTTGCTGTCCCAAGCCTTGTCCGTGACAGACAAGATTAGAAATGACATCCACTTATCGCCACTTTTTCTTTAATGACATGTGGCTCATACCTTTAAGTGAGCAAGCATCTCCCTCCTGCCCGTGGCATAGGAGGAAGCCGAGTACTCCCTGCCCACTTGATTATCCTGTCTCCAGCTGATGCAGCAAAGCTCACTGATGTTGAGAATGTCTTACCTACAACCATGCTGACCACACAGAACAAATGAGTCTTCAGCTTGTGAACTGGGGTGTATCACGGAAAAGTTGGACTATGAAACAGATCTCCTTGAATAGAAGCATACCCTGGGGGCTCTCTCCTGGGGTGTCCACTTGATGTTTCAGGTGGGCTGTTCATGAAAACAAGTTTCTTTCCTTTCTGGACTTAGGAGTTATTTCTAAGAAAATGCTCTCGCCTAAAAAATTGGACAAAAACGTTTCACCATCGGAAGTCAGTGAGCTTCACACTGCATTGTGTTCATTCTCTTACCTGTATGTATCCTCTTACAAGACTCCGAGCTTCACAAGGACCATGTAATGTCAGTGCCTAATTCAGTGTCTCGTCCATGGGAATGCTTGATAAATGTCTACTGAATGGCCGAAGCAATGAAGTAAGGAGTGGGAGAGTTCTCCAGTAAACATAGAAATGAATACATCAATGACTGAGCAAGTTTGCATGTGTATCTCAGGTTAAATGGCCTGTCTTGTCATACACATTGATCAGTTAGAAGTCTCTGAGAGTCTAGGTATGCCAAGTGGGAAGGAGAAAAAAATTAAAATCCAGTCTTTGCCAAGGTCACTCCTGTGAGATTTAAAAAAAAAAAAAACATAGAAAAAAAAAGTTTCTTACTGGGATTTGTTGTAATTGGTATGTACCAATGTTAAAGAAAAGCATTGCTTTTCTATACCATTAAGTCATTTTTTTAAACATGAAATTGGTCTTATCCCATAGCTCAGAAACATTACTCTCTCATGTGTGCAGGTACCAGCCAAGAACTGACTTGTGTCAGCTTATTTTGATCCATCTTGAAAATTCCCCATCTTTGCTCACTTTTTCTCTAATCCTGAGTTCCCAGAAAAGGAAAGGAAGAGAAGGGATGCCAGCTGCCTGCCCTGCAGTACAGACAGCTTTGGAGAGATGGAGCCACTACTAAACTGCTTCCAGGGCCACTGGCCCTCTGCTCCTCTCAGTGCTGAGCCAGTATCTCAGGAGGCTTCTGAACTGGGATAATCCACTTGAAGTAGAGACTAAAAAATAGAAACAAGTTGAGTTAAAGACATTCAAAGGGGTTGAAGTGCGCTGTAGCAGACAGCCATGCAGCATGTCTGTGGGTGAAGGGAGGGAAGACAGATGGAGAAGGAAGCACAGTCCAGCTGAGGTGGGCTTGCAATCCGTTGCAATCCAGGGAGGCCACACCTCAGGCCTGGCTCATTGAGATGGGCCTACCGTTTCTGAAACTGTCTTTCCATGTATATTTATGTAGAATACCCAGCAGCCCTGCAAGGAGCTACTGCTTGTTATTTTGACTGATTACAGGCGAGTGACTGCATTGTAATGGCAGCAGCCACTCATTAGCTCTGGCGAGCTAGACAGAAACCATCAGCTCATTCCGACCGCATCCGCCCCTGGAGGTGAATATTCAACAGGAATTGATCTCCTTAATGAGAACACAGCCGCGCTGCTTCGATTAGCAGCAGTGGAATTTTAAATAGTTAATTATGACAAAGGGTCAGCATGTGCGTGTGTGCGCCGGGGAGCATGTCTGTGTGCGTGTGGTTGAGTGGACCCTCAGCCGGTCTGTGGGCCTGGGCTTCATAGGAGGGCAATTCCGGAGAATGACACTGGATTCCCAGTGGTTGCACCAGGAGCAGCCCTTCCTATCAAGGAATTCCTAGAAGGAAGCCCTGGAATACGCACTCTTCCCTCTGTGCCTGTAGGGATACCCAGGGATGCTCTCCATGGTACTCTGCCCAATGCCCCTTTCCTGTGACAAACCCGTGGAGCACTGTGGGTTGATGAAGATGGATGTTGTAGTCTAGGAGGGCAGATCTGTCTGTTCAAAATGAAATAGCTCCTTTTTTCTAAAACTTAGCTGAAAGACCTCCTTCCCTAAACCCAATGAACATAATTAAGAATAGGCTGAAATGGACAAGAAGACATGATAATTGATTGTGGTCTTTCTGCCTGGCAGCTGCACTTAATTAACCTTTAGATTCAAATATCAAGTGGTGTCTGCATGGAGAGACATGGAAAAGGGGCCGCCTGACCCCACTTCTCTCTGCTCACTGGAGGGGACTGGTTCAGCGGTCACCTTGGGGCTGGATCTCAAGTATCTTATGTCTGGTTTCACCCAAACGTCACTCAGGTACCTGGAGTTCCTTCTCAAATCCTGAAGGACACGAGAACCTCTCCCATGTGGTGGTTCTAGTGCAGTCTGGTCTGCAGCTTTATGTCACTGTCTTGCCAATGGGAGTCCACTACTTGGGTTCTTCTTAGCCTGGCTTTTCAAAAGGCAACCAAAGCCACAATCCACAGGCCAGGTGTCATGTGTCCGGGAAACAAAAGCAAGACAGTCCTGCTCTGGTCTCTTTTGTCTCACCAGCCTGCAGAGATCATAATCACTCACAGTAACATCATCTTTGAGAACAAAGCCCAGTGAATGTGAGGATTGTAGGTGAGCACAGGGGATTTGGGACTCTGTTCAAGCTCACTCCACAACTGAAAAAGCAGGAGCAGAGTGAGTGTCTCAGTGGCATCCCTGTGGCTCGTGGGAGCAGCACACAGAGCTTTGGTTTTGTCAGTCCTCATTTAAGGGCTGACCCTGGCGAAGCCGCATCAGCTGCAGCCGTCTTTGAGGCATGTTGCTGGGGGATGACACAGCGTGTGCCTCAGGGTACACGGGGCCATAGGTGATGCTGTGTGCCCCCGCACATTCCTGCCCTCTGGGATCAGGAAGAGGCTGTTTCCAGCACAAGCCCAGTCGGAGCTCTTTATACTGCATGGCTTCTCAAGGGCTGGTGTGAAACCAGCAACCGCACAATGGACTGGCTGACCTCTAGATAGAGCGCGGAGCACAATTCAGGTCCCTTTTCCTCCTATCGCATTGGCCATCTGGCTTCAAAAGGGGGTCGGATTTTCCGATCTACAAAAGGGCACGTCTGAATTGATGTACGTTTTGGAGAGGAGGCTGGTAGTGGTGTTTCTGGGGATGTTGTGCCTGTTCTGGCTGGCCACATTTCAAAAGAATAAAAGAGAGAAGGAAAGAAAGAATAAAAAGAAGAGGAAAAAGAAATATAAAAGACAAAAGAAGAGAAAGAATATGCACACACACATATATACACACATACACTTATACTGCACTTTCTTTCTATCTCCTGCACCCATTTTTGGCCCCCAGAAGTTTCTCTATTCAGTGTACATTTTAATAGGGGGCCGATTTCTTTGCTCCAGCTGAGTTATGTTTTCTGTTCCTTAATGGGTTTTTCAAAAGGAAAATACAAACCCTAGCTACCAGACTGTTAAATAAGAGAGAGATTACTTTTAACCCAAGGAAAACTATGGCAGGAGCACAATCTCACAGCCAAGAGAGATCCCCACCCTTTAGAAGACACCTTTGTGCCTGCCTGCGCAGCCCTCTCGCAGTGGCTGCAGGTATCAAGGGCTGACCCCGTGCTCCCAGAGTGCTACCAAGGAAAGGTCCTCAGAAAAAAATGCTCAGAAGGCAAGGGGGCTGCAACCCGTGACACAGAAAGCCAGCTCTTTCTTCGCATCAGTTGTACAGTTTCTGCAAAACTGAAGACTGACATTGAAAATGGCTCCTGGTCAGTTATTCCTTGATCACTCCTAGAGTGTGTGTGTTATTATTCCTCCAATTACTAGCAAGTATTGAGACTGGCAGACTCAGCTTTCTGCTGGAATTTGAGTATAACGAGCATCTGTATCATAAATAAGCATCAAAGATATAAAGTATAATCTAAAGAAGAGGCTGGGCGCAGCGGCTCATGCCTGTAATTTCAGCACTTTGGGAGGCCGAGGCGGGCAGATCACCTGAGGTCGGGAGTTCAAGACCAGCCTGACCAACATGGAGAAACCCCGTCTCTACTAAAAGTACAAAATTAGCCAGGAGCGGTGGCACATGCCTGTAATCCCAGCACTTTGGGAGGCTGAGGCGGGAGGATCACCTGAG
>NW_012105731.1:412552-416392 GCF_000951045.1 Mandrillus leucophaeus | reverse complement strand
AAAAAAAAAAAAAAAAAGAAGAAGAAAGAGGTCCCGATGGTGGTTCTCAAACATTAAATTAACTAAGAATTACCTAGGGAGCCTGTTACGGACTGACTATGTTCCCCCAAATATCACATGTCGAACCCCTAGTCCAGGTGTGATGATGTTAGAAGAGCCTTTGGGAGGTGATTAGGTTATAAGGGCAGAGTTCTCACAAATGGGATTAGTGCCCTTGTAAAAGAAGAGGCAGAAAATCAGTTAATGTCTTCTTTCTGCCAAGTGAGGACACAGAAGGATGATGGCTATCTGTAAGCCAAGAAGAGAGCCCCTACCAAGAATCCAACCCTGCAGGCACCTTGGTCTTGGAATTCCAACCTCCAGAACTGTGGAAAATCAATGTTTATTGCTTAAACCATCCAGTTCACAGCCTGAGCAAAGTTACAGCTTGTTAAAAACACATATTTCAGAGCATTACCCTCAAAGATTCTGATTTATTAGAACTGAAGTTGGGCCTAGTCTTTTCTGAGGACATTTTCCAATATCTCTTTGGACCAAGAACATAGGCCTCATTCTAAAGGAGCAGAGTGGGCCTGAATTCCCAGGATGTTATATGTTTGTGGTTGCCTGTGAGGATGTTTGTGTGCACATGTGGGACCAGTGGAAAGTACTGAAATAAGCTGTGGAGGCATCCCTTCTCTCTCTCCTTTTCATTAACTGTGGTACACACTGAATACAGCAGGCAAAGTTTCTAAAATGGCCTTCTAAAGATGTCACATCCTAACTCCAGGTACCTGTGAATATAATGAGATATCGCTCTTTGATTATATTATGTTCTAATGCACAGTTGACCTTGAAATAGGATGAACATCCTGGATTATCCAAGTGGGCCCAGTGTCATCATAGGAACCCTTAAAAGCAAGAAACTTTCTCCAGCTGATGACAGAAAGAGACATCAAAGAGAGTCGAAGTACCAGGAGGAATTGACAGGCCTTTGCTGACTTTGAAGATGAAGGGAGCCCATATCAAGGAATGTCCATGAGCAGCCCATGGTCAATAGCCATCAAGAAATCAAGGACTTCAGTCCCATGACTCCAAGGAACTGAGTTCAATCAACGAGCTTAAGAAAGTTGGAAGCAGATCTTCTGCAGGGCCCCCAAATAGGAATCCAGGCTGTTTGACCCCTTGACCTCAACCTTGCGAGGCCCAAAACAGAGAATCTAGCCAAGCCCACGGGGCTTCTGACCCACACACTTTGAGATAATAAACTGTTCTAAGCACTACATTTTTGGTAATTTCTTACACAGCAATAGAAAGTGACTACACTTCAGAAATGCCAAATGAAGAAAATAGAGCCCTGTCCTTTAGGATCTCACAATACAATAGAGGCTGAGGATGTACAGCCAATTAATATAAAAGTATTTGTTAAAGGAATAGGCACCAGGAGCCTTGGATATGGAAAAGGGTTCATTCTTGCTTGCTATGCTGGGGTGAAGGGAGCTCAGCAAAGCTGTCTCTGAGAGAGTGATGGGTGGGCTGGGTCTTGGAGGAGGCACAGGATTTGTTAGGGATGGGGCTGATATTATAGGAGGAAACAGCAGGAGCAAGGACAGAGTGGTCTGGAGGTGTTTGTCACAAGTGGGGAAGAGGAGCCAAGATCAGTTGCAGCTGGAGCTTGTAGTACATGAATGGTGACCAGAGATGATTTTGGAAAGTCAGGCAACAGTCAGTATGTGGAAAGATGTTTCACTCCAAGCAATATCTTGCTTTTGTGATAGGGAGTCCTAGGCGTTGGTAAGCAGGAGTGTGACTAGTCACATTTGTTTTTCTACTTGGCCTTCAGGCAGACAGAACCGGATTAAGTATAATTATGGGTTCATGTCACATTCTTAAGACTGTTATGTGCAATGACTTCCTTCCTTCCTTCCTTCCTTCCTTCCTTCCTTCCTTCCTTCCTTCCTTCCTTCCTTCCTTCCCTCCTCCCTCCCTTCCTTCCTTCCCTCCTTCCTTCCTTCCCTCCTCCCTCCCTCCCTTCCTTCTTTTCTTCCTTTCTTTCTTCATAATCCAATGCATGCTTTCTAACACCCTACCCAACACAGAAACCAAAACACTGATAATTTACATCTACTGGTGTGTGTCCTCCCTCTTTTATCCCTTATCTGTTGATCAATTGATCTATCACTCTATCAATCAATCAATTTTCCAACCTATCTATCTGGTATTGTCAGATCTATGGAAATTTATTACCTGTATATTGTTTAGGTTTCTTTTTTTTAATTTAGAAGAGAACATTATGCTGTTTGTACTCTTTTGTATTTGTAACTGGATTTGCTAACTTTAATCCTATGAGTTGTCTGTAGATGCATTTCATCCATTTTGATTGCTGTACATTATTCCATTGAGGGCACACACTGATAAATTTCTTCATTCCTCTATTCTTCTGTCTGTGGGAATTTGGGAGAATTATGCAAGAGTTCTCTTAATAGGAAATGTGGCACCAATACTAGGACAGTAGATGTGGGTTGGAGAAGAGAGGGAGGGCTTGAGACTTAGATAAACTGGCTATGACCAATGTTCAAAATGTCTGGCCTGAGAAATATTTGTGTTCAGTGTTCAGATTAAAACTGTGTACTTCTTTCTCTCTCCTGCTGGGCCATGTGTTGTTCTCATGCAAATGCAAGCTTGCAGCTTGTCTCCCCAGGACAGAGCAGAGCCTGTACCTCACCGTTGCAGGACATTGAATGCATCACTGAAGGCAAAGGACTGTCTCCTGCATGGACATACAGTCTGGGCTACAGCCTCTGGACTGTGTTGACAGAGGACTAGTGATACTTGCGTGAGCTGTGAGGCCTTTAGTGCTGCCCTGCCCTTCTTCATGGGGAAGGAGCCTGTAGTGGAAACGTCATCTTGAGATGTAGAAGCAGCAGGTACAGAATATCTTGCAGCCATTGGAGAGAATAACAATTTTTTTCTTCAATCCCCATAGGTTATTAGTTGAAACAGATCCCTATAACGAAAGACAGACTAACAAGAAAAAAAAAAAACCCAGCAGCTTAGCAACATGTGTATTTCATATACACACGAGAGCCACTTAGGGAATGAGCAGTTCTCCAAGAGGTGGCTTTTGAATTACAGCTTATATAGCATCTTCAAGAACAGTTAATTTTTAGAGAAGTGACAAGATAATGGAAAAGGACTTTGATTCTCTAGGGGCAACAATTTGTGGGCAGGCAAATACCTGACAGACAAAGGCCAGTTAGTAAAACTTGTTCATGTAGATTCCTCTGGTATCATCTCCAGTAGATAAGAATGTAAAGTTGTCTTCAGTGGTTAAGCTTCATTCTTCCTAGTGGTGGTGGTGGGAGGAGGAGCAGGGTTCCTTTTGTCTTTGTAAGTCTATGTCCTACTTTTAGGCAAATAGAGGGAGGGCACAGAGCTGTCCTGCATCTCCTTCCTCTTAATTGTCTTCAGCTCAACAATTCTTCACATTCTGAGGTGGCAAATTTTGGTCTCTTACCCAGCCTAATAGGTGAGAATTGGAATTGATTATAGCACTGTGCTTCTCTGACGCTGGCCCTAGACCAATTCATCACCTGCAGCAGGTACAAATAAATCCCACCTTGAGGATCCAGTGGGATACAGGGCTTTCCTTCACTTTCTGTCCTAAGTAATGCAGAAGAACCTGACTATACACTGTTGAGTGTGGTGTTATGAGGCGGTAGAATGAGTGGCACTTTTGACCATCTCCCTAAAAATACATTACAAACCAGAGTGGTAGTAGAGAGGTTTCTAATGCTTAATTTTTATTAAAAGTTATCCTTACATTTAATTTCTTCTGTCAAGTGGACCATTATGCTTACA
>NW_012105731.1:394970-411525 GCF_000951045.1 Mandrillus leucophaeus | reverse complement strand
CAAGTGACCAAGAATCAGTTACATAACCTCTCCTTGTTTTCTTGTTGCAGAATGAGGGGGTAGATTAAATAACTCTGGTGCCAAGTCCCAAGAGAAGTGCCAGACAAGTTTAGACGTGCAAAGTCCTTTGGGAAGGGAGCCACTGAAAGCCTGAGCAGAATGCTAGAAATATCCAGGATGCTGTGGGAAAGTCCAAGTACAGGCCGATTTTTTTGTTTTTTTTTTTTGAGACGGAGTTTTGCTCTTGTTGCCTAGGCTGGAGTGCAGTGGCATGATCTCAACTCACCGCAACCTTCACCTCCCTGCTTGAAGTGATTGTCCTGCCTCAGCCTCCTGAGTAGCTGGGATTATAGGCATGTGCCACCACACCCGGCTAATTTTGTATTTTTAGTAGAGATGAGGTTTCTCCATGTCAGACTATTCTTGAACTCCCAACTTCAGGTGATCCGCCCGCCTTGGCCTCCCAAAGTGCTGGGATTACAGGTGTGAGCCACTGTGTCTGGCCAAGACCGAGTTTTTTTTAGCATTAGAAAATATCTCAATTTACTTTTGCTTTTAATCTAAACTATGAGTTGAGTTTCTGTCATGTGCAACACCATTATTAAAGAAAATAAACTTCTTTGAGGAAGGTGTGCTGAGTTGTTTTACAGTTGATGTGAATTAACAGAGAGATTCACATTCCCCCTCTTTGTTTTCCAAGTGCTTCCAAACCAAATCTTCTAGAGTTCTGCAGTTCGCACTCGAAAAGCCAAGAGGAGGTTGAATTCGTTGCTAAGGACCTTGGATAAGCACAAATAATAATTTTATTTGTCTATGCCAGGTTTTCCCAACCTTGACACTACTGACATTTTGGTCCAGATGATTCTTTGTTGAGGAAGGCTGTCCTACGTATTATGGGATGTTTAACATCATCCCTAACCTCAAACCCCTAAATGTCAATAAAATAAAACCTTGCCCCCTCCGCGAGTTGTGACAACAAAATATATCTTCAGGCATTGCCTAATGTCCCCTGTTGAGTAAAATTGTCCTCAGTAGAGAACCATTTTTTAGACCAAGAGTCAGCAAACGATAGCTCATGATCCAAACACGGCCAGCCATTTGTTTCGTAAATAAGGCTATAATAGAACACAGCTATATTTATTTGTTTACAAACTAACTGTCTGTGGCTGTTTTTGACCTACATTGTAATGGCAGTACTAGCAATCATGCCAAGAACATATCAATCTTCTAGTATACTTAGTCAACTTTTCTAGAGCCTTTCAATGCATGCTATTTTATTTGACTTTTCAACCATTTTACGAAACATGCAGAAGAGGTAATGTTAGCCCCAGTTGCAGATAAGCACACTGGGCTACGTGTGGTTAAATCACTTGCCGACTTCCATCAGAGCTTGGACTGTAGCCAATGGCTCCTGACTGCCTGTCTTCCTGCTTTACCCCATAATCTTGGATGTTGAAGTGACTGTAAAGATAACTGACTCCAGCTTCCTAATAAATACAAGGATCACTATTAAAACAATATACCTGGGGAAAAAAAGAGAAATCACTGTTCATTCAGTTTTTAAATAACTTTAATTTTAGAAAGTTTTTCCTTAAATTGAGTATAGTCCTGCCTTCCGGAGTTTTATAGCATGTCAACTTTGGGTAAAATCATGGAATCTCGGGAACCTAAAAGGTCATTGACTCCAACTGTCTATGCAATACATGAATCTACACCAGAGGGTTCCCCATGGGTATTATTCAAGGTTGCAGCCTCAACACCTGCAGTAACCAGGGATCATGGGGCTCACTTCTCTCACACTGGCGCTCACTACTTTGCATAGCTGTGACTAAGAATTTCTTCTTCTGTGGAAGTTGAAATCAGGTCCTCTGTATCTGCTGCTCCCAAACATCATGCTACCACTTAGACTCCATAGAAAGAGCTTGATCCCATGTGCTTGATGCAAATTTTTCAGCTCTGCTTGATTTAGCCATAGACAAGGTCTCTGTTGAATATTCTTGTCTCCATGTTTACCCTGCCGGATTCTTATTTTCTTAAATAACACGGTCTTAAGAACTCTTGCAGGGCTTGCTTGTACTGCTCTGAACACAACTTGCAACAGTTTACCTACATCTTTCTAAAAAAAATTCCAGATACTGTACTACCAATTATGTTTCCTAAGTTTGGGTTAACTTTGTTTCAAGCTGTTTGATTATGTGAACTTATTATGAACTTACACACAACTGAATTCCCTGTTGATTGTTACAAATGCTGGAGTTAAGCTTCATGTTCCTCATCTTCTATTTTACAGTTATTTCAGGGTTTGGTGACTTGGCTTTTTATTTTTCTCCCTTGAATATCAACTTGGCAAGACCAGCTCATAATTCTAGCTTCTTGAGATATTTTTGCATCTTGCTTTTAATCTTCCAATTTATTTACTATTTCACTTGGCTTCATATTATCCCTACATTTTGATAATTATGCTTTTTATATCTTTATTCAACACATTGATAGAAATATTAAAAAGGATAAGGCTAAAGATAGAATCTTAAAGTTATCACTTCCTTCCATATCACCACTAATTCATTAATCAAAACTTTTGGTCACAGTTATTAAGTTAATTACAGATTCACTCCATAAAGCTATGATCCAGACTGTATTTCTTTATTGTGTTACAAGAATACTTTAATAATGCTTTAAATATTTGAAGACTCTTCCACCTCTTACAAGTGTTCTCATTTCCAAGCTGCCTCCTCTTGCATTTAGGATTTGCACATTCATTTGTTCACCCATTTATTCACAAATTATCCATTTATCCAATAATGACAAACACTTTCCATATAGCAAACATTCTGCTAGATGCTAGAATAACAAAGCTCTCATCCCTGGCAGCCCTCTTGTAGACTGCCACAGCAAGAGCAGAAAGAAGGACGGGAGCTGGGACAGAGATGTGAGCAAACTGCTCTCCGAGAAGCCAACTCCCCAGTGGAGAGTTGGGCTCACTATGGAGGAGACTTCCAAGCTGTTCCTTGAAGAGTGGACAGGACAGCGGGGATTCAAAATGCAAAGGCATCACAAGAAGAGCTTGGCTGTGGGAAACTCTGGTTGTGTTGCTGGATATGAAAAGGGACTAGGGGGAGTTGAAACTTTCAAGGGTTCCTCAAATAACTAAATTTCTGACCTCTTACCATTCTGGGCATTCTCCTCCGAATGCTTTCTAATGGCATCTAGAACTGAAGACAGTAGACATCCCAGGGGTCCCCAACCTCTGGGCTGTGGACCAGTACCAGTCCGTGCCTTGTTAGGAACTGGGTCACACAGCAGAAGGTGAGTGGCCAGCAGTGAGCATTACTGCCTGAGCCCCACTTCCCGTCAGAGGCAGCATTAGATTTTCATAGGAGCACAAACCCTACTGTGAATTACACATGTGGGGGATCTAGGCTGTGCTCCTTATGAGCATCTAACTAATGCCTGATGATCTGAGGTGGCACGGTTTCATTCCCCACACCCACCCCATTCATAGCAAAGTTGTCTTCCATGAAACCAGTACCTCATGCCAGAAAGATTGGGGACTGCTGCTTTATACTGTCCAACTTGTACAGTATAGAGTGGACTAATGTGTCACTTGGTCTGAATACTATATGGCTACTGAATTAAATTGCCTGGGTTCTTTGAACTTTCGATCAATCTTGTATTAGCACAGTTGATTTTAGGAACCAAAGTGCCAGACTTCCTTAATATGTTCCTGGAAATATCAACTCGTTGTTATATTTGAATAGACTGTGAACATCTTTTTTATTCTAGATTCTATTGTTTTGTTACCTTAGCCAACTCTTCCAAATATGTACCATTGCATTTTAACAAGCAAGTATTTATGTCCGTTTTCTTGCAACACTTGAAGTTCTCTGAGATCAGGGACTGTATCTACATATGGTAGAGACAATGTATATGTTTCTTTAAAGGATAAAGAGTGAATAAATCCAATCTAAATCATTGTTCTCTGTTAAATAGAATTTAAGAATGCATTCAATCCCACTAAACCTCTCCATACATGTAGACTTACGTAATCCGGAAGCGTAAATATGTTTAAGTAATCAAAACTTTTGAAACAGATGTCAAATAGAGATTAATCCATGTCAATCCATGTCCATGCTAATTTCCTCAGTAACGTAGAAAATTGCTCAGTCTTCTTGCTGTGACTCCTTAATTGGGTGTGTTTACGTGCAGATCATTCATATGACCAGATATATTAGGTTGGGTTCCACGAAAATTGACTCTGAGATGGAGACTTTTGTGCAGAACGTGCATCAGGGAGCACTGTCAGGAAGAACACCTATGAACAGGAAGGGGATCAGAACTGGCTGAAAGGAATGGGGGACATTGTTTCAGTCATATCGGAGGCCTCAGTCAGTCCTGTGGAGATTCTGGTGCAGTAATGACCTTCAAAGTTGCCACCAAACAAAGGGAGGATGACAGATCTTTCCACTGCCATATAGCCGTAGTCCTGGAAGTGGGCTGTCCCTGTAAAGTGGAGTGACCTCGAATGAGACAGCTTTTGTCCACTGAGGGCAGTTCCCAGAGAGAGGCTCAGCTGGGAGCCTTCCACAGCTAATATTCCTGGCAGCTGGAGAAATATGTGCTTCTTTCCCAAAGGGGAATCTGGGAACCGCATGATGGCATCCACCACATCAGAGAAAAAAATATCAGAAAAGGACCTCCTGAGCACAATCTTGGCTGTCTTCTGAAATTGTGCTCTGATTTTGAAGGAATACATTCCTTTCACATCTCTTTCCCATTTTCATTTTAGTTGTTTACCACACAGTAGTGAGGCACTGCAATCGATTGTCAGCTCTCTATGATTCACCCACTTTCTTGCTCCACTACGTCACAAGTGGCTAACCCTGTGTAGGGTCTGAGCTTAATTCTGTAGCCAATGGAATGACCCAAGGATTCTTGGTCACTGATGCTATTTTAAAGACATCTTTCTGCCCAAGAGGCTTGGAAAACTGAAGACCCACAGTAGAAAGTGAAAACCTTGGAGAATCTGAGAGCTTCCAATGCAAGTAGCTATACTACAAGATCCCAATGATGAGACAGCTCTATTGACACAGCACCTGCAGTGCACTTGAAGCATATGCAGACGTGTGCCTGTCCTCATGGAATGCTTGGCATGTCTGTGAATATATAAAACATAAATGCACAATGGACCTCAAATACAGGACAATAGATCCAAGAAAACCGTAAACCATTTTCCCCACCATCTTTTGTTCTAAAATTACCATCCGTCTATCAACTGCAAAAAGCTGAGTGATCTGGCCTCTGGAAGACATGATATATGTGCTAACTATTCAAAGTGTCTATGCCTGCGTCTTTGCACCAGTCTGTGTGGGCCTGGATCTGCTTCCGTCAGACATTGAACTTTTTCTGGCCTAATTTCTTCGTCTCTCTGTGTGCCTATTATTTCAATAAAAGACTGAAAGAGAGGCTGGGCGCGGTGGCTCACGCCTGTAATCCCAGCACTTTGAGAGGCCGAGGCGGGTGGATCACGAGGTCAGGAGATCGAGACCATCCTGGCTAACACGGTGAAACCCCGTCTCTACTGAAAAAACAAGAATTAGCCAGGCGAGGTGGTGGCCACCTGTAGTCCCAGCTACTCGGGAGGCTGAGGCAGGAGAATGGTGTAAACCCGGGAGGTGGAGCTTGCATTGAGCTGAGATCCGGCCACTGCACTCCAGCCTGGGCGATAGTGAGACTCCGTCTCAAAAAAAAAAAAAAAAAAAAAAAAAAAAAGACTGAAAGAGAATAGAAGCGAAAAATAAAAATAAGCATGTGCATCCCAGCTTCTACAAGCAATTCTAGAGTTTTAGATTTTACCTCTGAAGGCTCAAACACATTTGAATGCTCAGTTCCCCACCCTGCCTTCCAAAGGAACAGAGATTCTGTCTAAGGACAGGTTCATTAACAAATTAATAGAATAATCAGCAGGGCTTTGTGTGTATTTTGGAGATAAAAAACTGGTAACAGCATTCTTTGACTCTTTAATGGGGCGATAAGCACCAAGTATCTGCTCTGTGGCTGAGCTAATCACACAGATAAGGGAGGTTAAATCAATCCAGAGTTCTGCTGAGGTCATTTATAGATGGAGCTGTATCCTGCAGCAGCATAAATAGCTCAGTTATTTTGAATATAGCTATGAATTGCTAAAATAAATGGAGGGTGGGGGCAACAAACTCTAAAATAGATTGTACTGTGCTGTGTGGGACCAAGTCCCCAAGGCCACAATCTGTGGGCAGGTACCTGATAAGTTTGGGGAAAATAATGCTTTCAGGGATGTCTCCTCTTAAACTGGTTTGACATCTGGTCTCAAAGTCTGGAAAGAAAAGGACTTTTCTTCTTGTGCCTTTCCCCTCTCCTGTTTTAAATTAAGTGAATGTGATTGCTTTAGAGGGTGAAGGATTAACAGTTCAGGTATTTTGCAGACAATTATTAGGCAGGCCTCCTGCTTATGCCACAAGCACTACACCAGCCCAGGTGGCCCCGTGGCAGGTATATGCATGAGCCTACTGCATTCTGACATAATCTTCCTGGCCAGCACTTCATGCCCAGTTATCCTGGGGTCACTGCTCCTGCTAGGGTGGAAGGCAGGACCTGCAGTGTGCATGGGGCAGCTGTTGTCAGGCCAATGTCTAGGCGTTCACACCTCACAGTGCAGAAAGGTGCTGGAACAATTCTAGCAGAAAAAGTGGAAGTGGCAGACATGTGGGACCAGGGAAGGGCACTGACCACCTTCCAGATGGTGTGAGTTTCACATAGTTCTGGCCAGTGGGGCATAGTTTGGCCAGCAACTTTCGACTTTCAACACACCCTATAGCAAAACTTGTGCAAAGTTTCCGAGTTATTAGTTACAGTTGGGGTAACTGGAAAACAAGTTATGATAAAACTTTCTTTCTTGATCCTTTAAAGTAAAGAACTCACTTATCAGAGGCCTCAGTCTGAAGCCTCAGGTCTTCCAGTTATCATGGGACTTTTCTTTAGTTCAGTTAAAGATGGGTTTCTTTGTCCCACAGCCAAGAAAATTCAGGCTTGCAGACAATTTGAATGGTGCGTAAGACAGGGTTTTATTGGGTGAAAAGTAAGAAAAGGGGGAAACAGAGACTCTCTCTCGCTAGGCCAGAGTCCCTGCTAGAGTGCTTCCCACCCGCAGCTTGAATCCCAGGTTCCACACAGGAAGAGGAGGGGCCAGGCTCCTCCCTACTACAGATGGCGCGAACTTCCCAAGGCTCCCCCTCGGTAGGCAGGCTGGTTGGAGCTTCTCCAGGGATCTCTTCCCACCTGGCTGTCTCACAATGACCCCATGCCAGAAACCCAGGTCTCACTGTTCTGAGCACACTCCATTCCCAGTCGCTCTTAGGATGGCTCTCCCTACAAAGGCCACACTCCACTCAGGGCAAGGAAAAGAGGCATCCTCCCTGTTAGAACTTGTCCTGGAAGCTGCACACATCCATGAGCCTAAATTTAGTCTGAGGGCCACAGCTAACCCAAAGGATGCGTGGAAATTCCAGGATTCTACAATTAAGGGCAAATTAAAAATAGATCCTAGGCAGCAAACAGTAACCCCTTTCCCCATCTCCTAATTGAAGGAGTTCATAAAATAATGTGATTCAATTTTTAAAAAGAAAGAAAAGCTTTTAAAAAGGATAGAATTCACAGTAAAGATAAGAAAAATCTGGATTAGATGCATTTAATATATTGATAAGTATCCATACATAATAGTTTTTTTTTTTTTTTCTTAGATGGCTGAGCCATCAGAAAGGGTGGTGTGAAGATTAAGAACACATCTGTAGTCCCTAAGGAAAGGGTTATATTAAAATATTTTTCAAAAATATGTCTTACCTATGGAAATGCAGAGGAGATAAGCTGCACTCACCCTACCAAATATGACCTGCCCTACCTCCCCACAGGGAAAAACCAGTCCCCAACAGCTGTGGAGTAGCAGGGGTAGAAAAGGAGAACATGGGTGTTAGGGCAAAAAAGCATTAATGTAGACAGATATCTCAGAAATGGCATTGGCAGTATGTGTCTGCGTCACATTTACTGTCATGTTACTTCCAAGCAATGTGGGGGAATGGATCTAGCCGTTCATTCATTCATTCTGGCTATTGATTCATGCATGCACTTGTTCCACAATCAATCTTTTAAAATTGTCTCTCCCCAGGAACTGTGGTTGGCAGTGGGGGATATGGTTGAAAACCGGGGCTAGAGAGATTGGGTGGAGAGTCAGAGGTGCGGGAGCAGGCAGAGGTTTCATTCTAAGTTTGGATTTCATTCTAAATTTAGTGGGAAGCCACGAAGGAGTCCAAGCAAGGGTGTGGCATTCATGAAAGCTTCCCAGGCTTTCACGGCTGCCACCAATGCTGAGAAAGGAAGGATGGGAGGAGTAAGAGTGCAGGAGTCCAGGTGGGAAGGACCATGATGTAGACTAGCTCGGTGCAGTGGAGGGAAAGGGTGGGCATCGGAGAAGTCCACAATAGCTAGTGAGGGATAGAGTGGACCTAGACATCACGGCTCATTGATTTCTGTCTGGGGGATGGTGTTTGAACCAACTCCCATAGACGGAGAGGGGCAGGTTAGAGAAATGCAGTTGAAGGAAGGCAGTGTGACCTCTCTTCTGAGCCCGCATCCATCCATGCATCTGGTGTGGACCTTCTCAGTAGACAGCTAAAGTCAGCTAGCACCAAGGCAATCCCTGAAGCAGAGTGAGGGCATGGTCCCTCACCAGCTGGCCTTCCGAGCAGCTGTTAGCAGTGGGGGCAGCCACTGGATCAGAGGAGAGCAGACCCTTCATGTGGAGCAGCGGGTGGGCATTGCCAGGCAGTATCAGAATGGCTAGGAGGTGCATGGTCAAGGCCGACCTCGGTCACCTGCAGAGGGCATCTTCAGACTGGCCCCTGTGTCCCCTCCACCAAGCACACCTCAGCCTCCATGTTCTGCCTTGCTAGGACTTGGCTGTCAATGGCCAGATGACAGACAGGATTCCAACTGCCTCTGAAGAGACAGCGGAACCATTAATAAAACATCAACACCGCAGGAACCCAAAGAACCCACAAAATAAAATAAAAATTAAATGAGTCAGAGCTACAGCAGAATCACACTAGTATTCCTCTGGCAACCTCTAAGGAGGCAGTTAAGTCCCCAGGAGCACTGGCAGTGGAAAGTGGCTCTCAGGCAAGGCAGATGGAGGAAGCCTCAGATGAGATGGCAGAGGAGCGAGACCCCTCTCTGGGCTGCCTGCTCCGGCTTTTGAGATGCGTGGGTGTCCAACTTCCTTCCAAGCTAGAACACAGCTGCCAGCCCCTGCTCTTTGCCTCTTTGCCTCCTCCTTCCCAGCTGGCATTTCTGCCTGACTCCAGTGCGGTGAGAGACGTGTGCCGCTTCCTCGGGGTGCAGGGACTTCTCGAGGGATCGGCTGCCCATGGGACAGTGTGCTGGATGCTGCCAGCCTGTGTGACCAAAAGGCCCCCTGGGACTGGGGGGGATCCTGACAACTGTCAAAAGGGGTCGGGGACACACGGTGGATGGCAAGGCTCTGCATTATTCATTTATCCACTGTTTGGAAAAATCGTGTGTTGGGCCCAGCACAAAGAACACTCCGGGTAATCCACTGCTCAGAATTCAGCCTATTCCATGGCCTCGAGGAGGTCAGATATTCGAGAAGTAGGGACTTTAATTCATTACTAGAAGCAATAGAATACCAGGTATTTTGTTTGTTTTTTTTTTAGTATGTTCCACAAAACAATAGAATACTGCGGTCATCTGAAAAGTACTCCCCAGCCAATATCCAACTCCTAATTCCCGGAACCTGCGAATGTTTATAACAAAAAAAGGTCTTCACAGATTGATTAAATGAAGGAAATTGAAATGAGATCATCCTGGATTATCTGAGTGGGCCCTAAATACAGTCACTTGTTCCTTACAAGACGGAGTCCAAGAGATATTTTACAGCACAGATGAAGACAGCAGAGAGAGACTTGAAGGTGCTGATTTGGAAGGTTGGAGAGATGTGGCCACAAGTGAAGGGGGTGGGGCAGCCAGCAGGAGCTGGAAGAGGCAAAGAAAGGCTTCCGTGGAGCCTTAGGAAGGACTAGGAAGGCACTTGATATGGGCTCAGTGATGCTGAATTCAGACTTCTGGTCTCCAAACCGTGAGAGAATAAATTCCTATTGCTTTCAGCCACCACGTTTGTGGAAATTTGTTACAGCAGCCACAGGAAGCTCGTATAATACCATTGATGACATTATCTCAATTTAAATAAAAATTCACATAATGAATCAAATCTTCAAGTTTTCCACTGTATTTTTCTTTTCAATATCTGGCATATGCTACTGTTTACAGATGAATGAATAAATTGGATTTAAGATTTTATGATATATCAGAAAAGTCACTGTGACTTTTAGCTTGCATTCCCCTCCGCCACTGATATGAAAAAGAGAAGAACTACAATTCATGGGGTTGTTCTAAAGTTCAAATGAGGTCAAGTGGTGCTAAGGTCTCCAAACTGCCCAGCACTGTGCAAAGTTGAGGAAAAGTTCTTATCGGATTGGTCAACTGATGAAACAACCTATGACCAATCTCTCCTCTCTTTCCCCCTCCCTCCCTCTCTCCTTGTCCTTCTTCTCTTTCCTCCTTCTCTTCTACTTCTCCTTCCCTCCTCTCTGTCTCCTCATACACATTCCCACCCACACATGTATTATCCATAGAAAAAATTCCACTTAAAGGTGAAGAATAGCCTTATAATTATGTCTTATATTTCAGTACCATTTTAGAGCTTACTGAGAACTTTTATATCCATCATTGTATTTATTAATCCTCATTCTACCCCTGTGGGCACACAGAACTAACATCATCCTCCTCATCTGATAGATAAAGACAGCGAGAACCCCCTTGGTAGAAAGTGTTAAGAGGCTTACTCAGGGTGACATGGATGTAAGAGGTGAGACAGGATTCAAACACAGATCTTTATGAATACACAGATGCAGAACTGAAAAGGCATTCTCGCCTGTTTAATCAGCAAGGACTGAGCAAGGCGCTTTCCATCTATACAGACCTGGAATGAAAGTCTAGTCTTGCACCTCAGCAGCTCTGAAAAGCTGACTGGTGACCTGACCCTGTGGAACCTTCCTTAGCCATCAAAGTTTGTGAGGCTGAGTGAACATTCAAAGGAATAAGTTAAGTGAAAGTGCCTAGATCCATTCCTGGCCCCTAGAATTCTTCTTTCAAAAGCAAAGGGCTTTTGTTTTTATTTTATTTTTATTTTTAACTCCTGTCTAGATCTCAAGAGAGTCAATCCCAGTCTAACCATCTGACCTATTTATTGTATCACTTTCAAACCACTTGTGTTTGTTTTCTCTCTTTCTGTTTGTCAAAAGTTAAGTTACAATTCCAGCCACTTGTCACTTAAAAGATGACAGTTATTACTCACAGCTACAAAGGCACTTATTGCAATAGCAGCTCTGTATTGAAGCAACAGCACTCACTATAAATATGCTTGCCAGATCATGAGGATTTTGTCAACCACATCCCTCTTAGCCATTGCTGCACAATTATCATGGGTGCACCTAGAGTTCCGCTGAGAGACAGGGGTCAATACTTGAGTGATCCGAGGTTGAGGCAATCTACAGGCCTTTGGGTTTTCATTCCAGTTCCTTCACTGGTCTCCACTTTGGGCAATGTTTGACTGAAGTACACTGGGAAGGCTGGTGCTCCAGATGGCCTTCCCCACTGATTCTTCATTGCTCCCACTGAATATGTGACATGATCACTCTTCCACTTTCCAAGTGGTAAGAAAACAGTCAGTTATTGACTGGGCTTGGCTAGCGAGAAAGGCTTGGCCTGGACTGTGGCTGTGGTTCTATTACAACCAATGGCCATGGTGCTAGGGAAAGACCAATGCTTAAGTCACCCATGGTAGCGTCCAGGTGAAAAACATAGCCTTCTTCATCATTTGCTGAGATTCCTTCCATCAGTTTAGCTTAAAAACCAGAGGCCAGTTCTCTTGTTTTAAAGGTTCACTCTTAGGAAGGAAGGGGCCATGCATTGGTGTGTCTGTGTGTGTGCACATGTGCAAATGTGTGGACCTATGCATGTAGGCATGTGGGTAGTAAACATTTGAAATAGGGACTCCAACCCTGTTGAACATAGTAATTAGTTATCTTTATTATTTCTTTTTAAAGACCCCTGTCCAACCATGTATCAGTCAGTTTGCATTGTTATTAAGGAATACCTGAGACTGGGTAACTTAAAAAGAGGTGTAATTAGCTCACGGTTCTGCAGACTGTACGGGAAGCATGGTGCCCACATCTGCCGTCTTCTAGTGAGGCTTCAGGGAGATGTTACTCATGGCGGAAGGCAAAGGGGAAGCAGTGTATCCCATGGCAAGAGAGAGCAAGAAAGGAGGCAGGAGAGGTGCCATACGTGTTAAACAACTGGATCTTACACGAAGCCACACAGCAAGGACTCACTCATTACTGTGAGGATGGCACCAGATCATTCATGAAGGACCCGCCCCCATGAGCCAGACACCCCCCACCTGGACCCACCTCCAACACTGGGGATTACCTTTACATGAAATTTGGAAGGGACAAACCATATTAACCCAATCTATCATTATTTTTTTCCCAGGAACATCTTTTTTTTCTCTCTAATTGTGGTCATTGGCCTATTGTTTAAACGAAATGAGATTGTGGTTTCTATGCCTCCCTTGTTACTTCTCTCTTCCATTTTAGATCTCTGCATACTTCCTGGAGGATTTTGTCAGTGTGAGAAAGGATAAACCCAGCTGCAATTATACATTAAGGATTTCCTCCAGTAGAGGCCTTGCCAGGTGACATTGTTAAACATGGCATACTGCCTACTAAGTACTTGGCTTGGTCAAGGGTATTGTATGGCACATTTGTAACTACAGGTTTATACTTAGAAGTTCTAACGTACTTTCAGGATGAGTGTGGTGGCTCACGCTTGTAATCCCAGCACTTTGAGAGACCGAGGCAGGCTGAATGCCTGAGGACAGGAGTTCAAGATTAGCCTGGCCAACATGGCAAAACCCGTCTCTATTAAAAATACAAAAACTGGTTGGGTGTGGTGGTGCACGCCTGTAATCCCAGCTACTCGGGAGGCTGAGGCAGGAGAATTGCTTGAACCTGGGAGGTGGAAGTTGTACTGAACTGAGAGGCTGAGGCAGGAGAATTGTTTGAACCTGGGAGGCAGAGGTTGCAGTGAGCCGAGATCATGTCACCACACTCCAGCCTGGCCAACAGAGTGCGACTGTGTCTCAAAACAAAAAAACAGAAACAAAAATGAAGTTCTAAGATACCCTCTTTCTCGTCAGCTTCGTTTTTTATAGATTTGGCTCAGTGGTTTGTCCACACAGGAAAGACGGGTTTCCAGGCCTGGCAGGCTGAGTGCAGGCAGGCTTCCTGAAACAAGTTGCCTTTGAGGTGGATGCGTTTTGGGTAGAGGTTGGGATACTTTGGAAGAAGGTGGGAGAAACTTCCACGTCCTGCCCTGAGATAGACCCCTGTTGCCTTTCCACAATGTTGCCAACGGAACCACCTGAAGTTCTACTTTTTGCTGTCTGGTAGCTCTTTCTTTTGGAGAGACTCAAGCTGCGTACAGCCTGGCTGGCAGCCTCCTTGGCGCCTGAGCTCCTGACATTTCTGATGGCCGCCTCTGGCTGCACCACACAGGCGTGCTCATGGCAGCACACAGAGCTACAAGAAAAACCTAAATTTAAATGTTAAAAAGCTTTTGTTCATTACCGGTGGCATTTTTCCCCCCCATTTGTCACTTGGAGCGGAGCTGTGACTCTTTTAATATCAAACAAATAATAAGCTCCCTCTAAAGTGATTTTTCTGACAAGGAGCTCAATATATTAAACTTTATCTATATTTTAATAGCCAATTTCACACCAAACTGCCTTCTTAATAATGTATTTACCACCTGGGGATATTATTCCAACCCATCTGGAAAGAATTGGAAATTAACTGTCCCTAAACCGAGTCTGTGTGTGCTTTACACTTGCTGTAGGAAACAGCGGTGTCATTGCTAGGGAGGGGGCTGGGGCAAGAGGGGGCCTCACCACCTGGGGAGGGTGAGATCTGGAAGAGAAATGATAGTAGGTTTAGAGACACGAATTCCTTCTTTAGATAGGGCAGGACTACTGGGAGCAGGAACTGTTCCCACAGCATTTTCAAGAAGTATAGGACTTTCTTTGCTAGCAACCTGCAGCTAGTTGACATCACACACGTTTCCTATCATCTGATCTTTTCTTTCCTCATCTGTGGAGAGAGGGAATTTGGCTAGATGACTTCAGAGGTCTTTTGTATGTATACTTAGGGTTTGTCTTAGTGTGTTTGGGTTGTTACAACAAAATACCATAAACTGGGTGGCTTACAACAGAGATTTATTTCTCATACTTCTGGAGGCTGGAAACCCACTCTCCAGGCATCAGCAGATTGGGTATCTGGCGAGGGCCTACTTCCTGCTTCAGAGATGGGTTTTGTCACTGCTCTCACGTGGCAGATGGGGTGAGGTGTCTCATTTGAGCTTCTTTAATGAGGTCACCTATTCCATTCATGAGGGCTCCATCCTCATGACCTAATCACCTCCCAAGAGCCCCCACCTTCTAACACCGTCACCTTGGGGGTCGAGATTCCCACATATAAAATTTGGAGGGTCACAAATATTCAGATCATAGAAGGGTTCTCTCTGGAAAATGCCTTTTTTATGCCTCACCACAATGTGAATGGTGTTGGGGACTGTTTTTTCACCTTTTTGGTTATGAACATCTATGAAAACTGACAAAGATGGGAGGCCGTAAAGAAATTAATTAAAGAAAATAAGACACCTTTAGAGTAGACAGAAAAACTCACAGGGGTGGGGACTGGAGCATGAATAGGCCCACAGTAGCCATGCTAACAAGTAAACACAGGCTCCCTCCCAGTGAGAAGACAGGGAGAGAGTGCCCCTTTGCCTCATAGACTCACACGTGTAAGCCACTGGGCAAACTCTGCTCAATGCACTCGGCTGTATTCAGCAAACACTATCAAATTCACACTCTAATGTGAGGACGTATTTGCAGATTATCACATGATGGCATCATGGGTTCCATCATGAATGGACTGGGGATGTTTCTTGGGGGACTCAGCAGGGCTCACCAAGGAGACTGGATATTTTAACTGCACCTCGAAGGATGGGCAGGCAACCACAGGACATTCAAATCAGATGGCAGAACTGTGCCAAGCCCAATTTTGTGGCATCTGACAGGAGAAAGAATGTTTCTAGGGGTCAGGCAAGTTCTTGGTCCCAATGTCAGCAGGATGTGAACCTCCTGTGAGGGCTAAAACCAACCAACTTAGGGACCCTGAAGGGAAGACCTGGTTTTAATGACTCTATGGATAGAAAGTGTGTCCAGGATAACCCCAGAGAAAGTATCAGCTCCAAGATATGCTTGGTGTAGGTCAAGATTCCAAGAGTGAAAGAGGCAGCTAACTCTGTGAGGCAGGAGTTAGTGTTTGTGGAAAACACACAGGCTCTTGGACTCAGCCAAAATAAGATGAAACATGATGCAGCTCCTCTGAGCAGCCCCAGACAGAAGTCTTCTCTTGAGAGTCCATGGTGGATGATGATGAGGGTCCCTGCCGTCCTCCCACCGCCATCCACGGATCTTGCTCGGTTCCCAGCTGCCTAGGGAGCACGTGAGCCCCAGCATTGTGGTGTGGATGGCATGTGCATGGATACAGCACTATCTCTCCAGTTGTATCCCCAGTCATGTCTGGGATGTGTCAATCAGAGGCAGATGAAAAGGATAGCATTTCCAGGAGGAACAAATGACAGGGCATCAGCTCACTGGTGTTCTTAGTAGAGGGAAGTGTATTTGATTCACCAACTCAGAACAGAAAGATCTACATGGGAAGGGAACACCTGATGAGATATTTGGTGGCCCGGGCTGATAGCACGGCCACAGAAAAATCAGAAAGCAGTGTATTGGAAGGCTGCCCTATCTAATCCTGTGCCTCCATTCCCTTCCCAGGGCCTTGGGAGCAGGCAGTCGTGTGCAGATATGTGTGAGGGTGAGAGCACAGGAGTGATAGCTATCTCTCAGGTCCTGGGGACCTAGAGTCCCAAATTAATAAGCAGACAAGAAGACTAACTGTGACAGACAGGTCAAGGAGGAGAGGGGTAAAAGGCTGCTTTAATCCTGCAGTCGGAGGATGTGCAATGCTGACAGTTACCTGGGGACCCAGAGATACCAGGCTCCCTAACTTAATCAGACAGATAACGGGAGCTGCCTCGGTAGAGGCTGCACCAGGAAAAGTGGAACAATAGGAGGCGGCCCCTTAGGGCCTGTGCTGCTACAGAGATAATAAACTATATAGAAATCTGTCACTGAGCGATAAATGATGAATTAGAGTCAATTATATGTTTAAAATAATAGACATCCTTGTCTTCCCTACTGGAAGTGGAATGGTTTTGACTGGCCTCAGAGGTGCCAACAGAACAGGGACTCTCTCCATGGAGC
>NW_012105731.1:373970-393830 GCF_000951045.1 Mandrillus leucophaeus | reverse complement strand
ATTCTCTTCCTCAAAAGTTTTATCCCCTTAATTTCCCTGCTCTCCTTCAATCATATGAACACAGTCAACATCAAAGAAAAGAAGGAAAAAAAGAAGGAAGGAAGGAAAGAAGGAAGGAAGGAAAGAAGGAAGGAAGGAAAGAAGGAAGGAAGGAAAGAAGGAAGGAAGGAAGGAAAGAAGGAAGGAAGGAAAGAAGGAAGGAAGGAAGGAGAGACAGAGAGAGGGGGAAGAAGGGACGGAGGGAGGGAAGGAGAAATTTTAGCTTCTTTTTAGCATTTTGAATTCCAACTCCAACTTTCCACATTCTCTTTTATTGTTATCACTACTACTACTCCTGTGACTACTAATACTATTATTTAGTAAGAGCCCTAGCCCCTAGATGTAAGTTTGCCTTTACAAACGAGCACAGCACAGTTCATTTGGGTTGTCATATAATCCAAATCTAATATCCTCTCTGTGGCTCCTGTCTGCCTAGCAAACTTCCATTCATTCTTGAGCTACCCGCTCACGTTTAGTCTTCTTGGCAAAGCTCTCTCTGACCACCATTTCCCTCTATAATATGAAACATTCTCCCTTCATACTGTCTTAGTTGCAGATTTACATATTTGGTTATGCTGCACTCATCACAGTGCCCTGGTAGACAGTAAAGTGATGGCTACTTAGGGGCTTGGGTTTCATAGTCAGCTATTTACCAACCATGTGATCTATAAAGAGTTATTTGTGCTTTTAGAGTCTCAGTTTTCTCAGCTGACACATGGGTATGACAATAACTATCGAACTCCTAGGGGTGCTGTGCACATTAAACGAAAGGAGGCATGTAAAGTGTCTGTATCTACTAAGCGTTCGGTAAATAGTGGTTGCTGAGGTTCTTACAACCTTATATTGCTTCCATTCATTTGATTGTATGTCCGCATTGTTCACAAGAATGTAAGGATCTTGAGGGCAGGCGCTGTGTTCCCCTTCGCGGGTATAATTCCAGCACCAAGAACAGAGCCTGGCATTTGGAGGCAGCTCCGCACGTTTAATTTAAACTGAACTGAAATAACACAGAAGGCAGAGTTGAAGTCAGGTACCCGTGGGTGGTGCGTCCACTGGGACCATGAGGGATTGCAAACGCTGCTTACACGTGAAAATCCCTGCCCTGAGCCTTCACCAGACTCGGCACTGCCTTGGCCCGCTCGAAGCAGTTATTTGTGCGCGGTCGCTGGAAGTTCCTTCCCAGGCAGCCCCGATACCCGCGCTGCGCCTCCGCCGCCAGCCTCCAGCAGCTCCTCCCGTGCGGCGGGGGCGCCACCCCGTCCGCCGCCCCCTTTCCCCCAGCCCTTCCCTCTCCCCTCCTGGGCTCCGCCTCCGTGTCCTCACGCCGACCTGGTAGGTTTAGTCTTTTGTGTGGTCCTGTATCAAAAGTTTAATTAGAAAATCGCGCCTGGGCTTTTTTTAATAGCCCGAGTTCCGGCCGTAAAAGCCCTGGACGTGGTCCCGCGCGCGCCGGCTCCTGGCAGGAGCGCACCAGCCGCTGCAGCGCGGGGACGCCCGCCCTGAACCTTATTTACATTCGGACTAACAATAGCTCTGGAACCTGGCTATAAATAATTTCTGGGGAAGAGTTGTCTAATTAAACGTGCAGCAGCAAGGAAAGTGCTTTAACCACAAGGCTGGTGTCCTAATGAACGTAATCACTGGATGGGGACAGCTTAGGAATCGCATCCAGACGTCTCCCCGCGGAGGCGGAGTGATGCGGGGAAGAATACTCAGGGAGACTTTGCAATCAATATTTAATTGTGCAGTGTGTTCCACTCGTTAGAGGGCCTCTTTTTTCCTTCCCTTTTCCCATACCCAGAGGTAGAAAGGATTTCAAAATGCAATTTTGTGGGGCGGCCTCAGCCTCAGATTCCACGGGGGTAGTTGTCAGTGGTCTGTCAATGTCTAGAAATGATCTGAACACATAAAATGTATTAATTAATAAGTAGTGGCACTTATAGGTGCTGAATTTAGAGACAAGGTAAGGCTGATTCCAACTGATTCCAGATTTTTCTCTGTCCCCGTCTATGGTATTTCCAGACTCTGGGCTCGTGGAGGGCAGGGGCTTTGTGTGCAGTGTGTTCTGTCCTTTGTAAGTAGGGAGCTGGGCAGCGCATCCACCACCCTGGAGGGCATGAAGAAAATGAAATGGGTCCTTCCTGCCTGGTGTCATTCATGGAGGGGCAGCCACTCCTGCTGGCATCTCAACGGTGGTTAGCAAACCCAGAGGGATGTAAGCCCAAGGCATCCATGCTGGTTTCTGCTTCATTAGAAACAGACAATATAACATCAACCAGATGGAAAAGGACACAGGATGCAGGGTGGTTTTCCTTCTGTGTTCCTATTAACATGCTCCTGAGGACAGAAAGGTGCCATGGGAGGAAGAACAGCACACTGTCATACTGTGTGTGGGTGGCACAGGATTCACGTGTGTATACAGATTGACCTAGATGCATAGTAAGCACATGCATGTGTATGTAAACCTCAGGTGGGCAGATACGTGTGTACATAGACATGCACGTCCTGGTGCTGCACTAGGGATGACATAGTTATGTTGCTATGGTAACGGGCATGCTCTTGAAACCAAGGCAAACCAGTGGAAGGAGGGTGGGAAGCAGGAGCTGGGGAGGGTGTGGATCTGCAGAGGAGCCTGGGGCTGAACTGCAGCACAAACTCCTAACCAGCACTGCTAACCAGTGCTTGTATCCTAGCCCTCCTCCCATACACAGAGATGAAAGAGCAGGAGTGCGGGCACCTGTGATTAATCGAATTCACCACTGGATGTCAACGTTGCTCCAGCCAATTAGAAAACAAACAGCCATTCCAATAATCTGCTTGTAACAAGGAAGTTTGATCTTTAGGCAGCAATCAGTTTATGGTATGAATGTACTGGGGAAGGGGAGGGTTAGACAACAGCCTTCTGACAGAACCCCAAAGGGAAAATTATCAAATTCTAAAGTTGTCATTTTTGCCCTTTAATCATAACCTCCATGTTTCCTCCAGCACCCCTTGTTCCCCATTCATTATTCTCCCTCAGTTAACACTTCCTAATGAACCATCCAATATTTCCCTTTAGTTTGCTCATTGCCTGCCTCTCCCCTGATACACACACAAGAATTTCAACTCCATAATGGCAAGGAATTTTGTTTTTGTTCTGTCGCACCCTTGATGCTTAAAACACTGCTTGGCAAAAAGGAGATGTCTGATAAATATTTGTTTAAAATAGATACATATATAAGTAAATGAATTAATGAGATAATGAAATGTGGTCAATGAATAAAAATGGAGACAGATATTATTGCAATATGAATAGGAATTTCTCTTCTCTGAAATAAGTATATATATATACATTTTATATATATACACACATATATTTCAGAGAAGAAATATGTGTATGGATGAGTGAGTGTGTATGTGTGTGTATATATACATATATGACTAGAGAAAGAGCACAGAAGCAGTTGCCTAAACATCTGAAATACCAGGTTTGGAAGAGACTTGAAGCCAAGCCTTGGAGGGCTTTGTGAATTGAGTTATAGCTCTGCTTCTATTTTGTTTTGTGAACTTGGGAAGATAACTTAGCATTTCTGAACCTTAGCTTCTTCATCAATACAATGGCTTCATCATAATAATATTGGTCCAACCTACCCCTTAAAGACTTATGAGATCAAATGTTACAGTGTCAATCCACAATGTATTTTGCCTTGACTAATATATACCATATCTTGCCCAAGCCCTCTCTTACATGCTGTAAACACCGAGATCCTACACACACAGTATTGACAATGTAGATATTATAACCCTTTTCTAAAGATGAACATGGAAATCATAAACCTTTTCCAGATATTTCACTTAACCAAAGGTCTTAACTTGTAAGGTAAACTGCAGGGAAAACAGGGATCAGAAATCAACCTTGGAGTGGTCACATTTCCCACCCAACAAACGAAGGGACTGGGAGAAGAGCCTTCTCTTCAGAGGCGCGGGCCTCAGATTTGTGGCTGTTTCTGTATCTCCTGTTTCAGGGATATGTTGAAGGCCCGGGCTGCCATGGCAGCGAGCTAGCAACCTGCCAAATTTATATGTTTAAGTTTTAATAAATAAATTAAATTAAGCAAAAATAGGTCTGCACTGTAGAACCCTTTCAAATTATTTACTGTGCTGTCACTTTGGGCTCGTTGATGCTTGTTAATATTTCAAATTTAATGATAAGCACCATTTATAAGCTAAATAAGACATTAGTTGCACTATCCTGGCAGAAATGTACAAGGACACCGCTAATCTAAGGTGAAAAATGCATTATTGAGTGGAATTTAATTAGTAGATTTTGTTCTATTAGTGGCTTCTATATTGCATTTATGAAAATGAATACAAATATGATCCAGGCAATCTTTCCAGTGAGAAAATGTCACTGATAATCTAACTTCACTCCTACTCTTTAAAGCAGATGCAAGATGAAAATTGATGTCCTGATCTCTTGCCAGTCAAAAGATTTTCTAGTTTGTGATTCTAATAATAGCTAAATTATGGAGAGATGCCTTGTGTGACGCTGTGGCAGGTGTGAAGAGGTGTGTCCAGTGAGAATTAGTTTTAGACTTTTTTCTTATGGCAATCCTATGGGCAGTACATGTCAGAGAATTAGGTCAGAATTATGGTTTGCTTAGCTGGTCAGGTCTAATTTGTCTGCATTATCTGTTCTGATTCTTCCATGGGGCAACATGGCCTTAGGAGAAAAGGCAAGACTTGGAATCGTATACCTGTGATTTCAATCATACTTTCATCATTTATAAGCTTTGTGCAATTTATTTTCTTAAAGTAAGTACATAAGCTACCACATTTTATGAATCCACCCAGTAATTCAGTGAGGTTAGTTACCATTATGATCTCTGTTTTATAGATAAAGGCAAGAGAGACTCGGAATGCTTGAGCTACTTGCTCTAGGTCACACAACTAAAAACTTCAGTTCTCTGCATTTTCCATTTTCTTATCGGATGATGGAGATTTGCCATCTATTTAAAACGTGTATTCAATAAATGTTAGTCTAGACTCTGTTTCCTCCAGTTCCTTGCTTTCTGGTGGCATCTTGGAAAGGACATAGAGGGCCGGTGACCAGGATTCTCATTTCTAGGTGACGAATGTAAAGTCTTTCTTGGCCTCAGCTCTCTCATATGACAAATAGGAAAATAGAATGCTTACCTTTCCTACTGAGGTAGTTGTGAAAATCAGCTGGACAGCCATAGTGGGGTGTTGTACAAATGTAAAGTGTCAGTGTTATTAATGTGGGCAATCATTCTTTTGATTCTATGCTAAATTGCATTGACAGAAATATCGAGAGAGGAGATGGCTGAGATTCATACTGTAGGAGCATTTCTTTGCAATGAGTTCAGATCGAAGGTAAGTGCAGGCACTCTCTGAGTTACACGCATCTAATTTATGGAGATTCTGTGCATACAAAGAACTCGGTGCACCCCCTGTAGGAACCCACCATGACAAGCTGTGCTTGAGATTCTGTGCCTCTGGAAAGCATCTTTCTGGAATGACCCCGCCTGGTTTCAGTCATGGTTATGGCACTGTAGCTGGTATGGATTGCTGTCTGAGCCAAGCTTTCAGTAGCTCCTATGTTCCTACACAGGGTGGCATGCTCCTCTGCCTGAGTCTTGGGATTCAGCAAACCTCAGCCCTTCTAATCCACACATACCCCGCATGATGTTGATCCTTCTGCCTTTATTTTCTTTCTATGACTTTGATACATCAGGAAAATCATCCAAGGGTGATAAAATAAATGCATTTGTTAGGAATCTACCTAAGTTAACGGTACAGTGGAAGGCTTTATTCATTTTCTTTGAAAAGTAACCTCATAAGGGTAAGAGATGTTTGATAGTCCAAGTGTTTTTCTTTTTTAAATGAACCTCAGCTGCACAGAATTGTATTATTTATAACCAGTGGCCCATGATTCACTCTCAGTATTCTATGTTTGAGCCCCTTTTTTATTTTTATTTAAAAAATAGTGTCATAAGCAACAACAGATCCACACCTCCATCTCTGAACACACATACACACACACACACACACACACACACAAAAGCTAGGGTCTTGGCATCAACCTGCATCTCCAGCTCATGGTCCTCCCCCATCCATCCTCCTTCCTGCCTCCTACCTTAGCCATCATTCAGAATTCCGTGTGTATCTTCTGCTTCCATTTTCACACAATTACGTCACATACATATGAGTCTCGAAAATTATTTTTTAATTTTGGTATTTTTCATCTTCATAAATAGGACATGCATTTGATATATGTGATTTGGGGTTAGTTTTCACTTATTTATTTCTAAGATTATCCATAGTTTTGTGTGCTGCTGTAGTTCATTTGCGTTGATGGAATATATTATTCTAATTTATGAGTGTTCCTCAGTTGGTTTATCCAATGTTATGTTGATGACTATTTAGAGTGAACCAGTGATTTTTTCCTATTGTGAATGGGGTTGCTCTGAACATATCTTCTTGGGTCACAGAGTTTGGGAATGTTTAAATACGGAAGGTGTTGCCAAACTGCTTACCAGAGCAGCAGCTTCTCCTCTCACCAGCAATGGATGAAGATCCTGAACTTTTGCAGCTTCTCCAATACTTGGTAGTGCCCGGCATTTGAATGTTTGCCAATGGAGTCTGTGTAAAATGCAACGTCATTGTAGTTTTTAGAATCCACAGAGTATTTCTTCATAAGTGTTTCCTCCTCTCTGCTATGCTTGTTCATTTATTTTGCTCATTTTTCTACTGTATCGCTGTGCTCTTCTCATTGACTTATTATTAGAATTTCTTTAAATACTCTTGACATTAATTTTTGTCAGTTATATGAATAGCTCCATTTTCAATCTAATTGAGATAATTAGTCCAGAGACTAAAGGAAGCATGAATTTATTTTATCCTTTGATCAAATAAACCCACTATTCCTGACCTCACCTCATCGCCTTTAATCTTCTATTCTGCAAAACTAGCAGAGGGAGTGACATTGTGTCAGAACTAGAGAGAAAACTGTATTCATTAGTGGATTCCAAGGGGAACAAACAGGGCAAGGGAGACCTAAAGCAAAAGCTTCATGTTATTTATTCTTAAAAAAGGCCGAGCAGCCCTCCCTATTTCTGTCTAGCTTTAATTAGTGGACATTCTTGATGCCTTTACCATCTTCTCAGAAAGGGGACTATCTTTTTCCAAAGTAATCAAAGAATTACAGAGGAGTCTTTCTTTCTGTACTTCCCTTGGCAGAGATGAGATAGACATTGGAAAAAGCATATAGGGATACATTATTCATGCAGATGAGTCTCACAATTCAATGGAGCTAATTAGGAAAATGATGGAGTAAATTAGCACTTTATGCAAGTGTATTAATATTAATAAAACTGCCATTTTACCCTGAGGTTAAAACAGAAGAGGAGAAAAACACAGCTTTGACCAGTAAGTCAACTCTCAGCCTGGCTGCTTGCTGGAACGCTGACCACCCTCATCCATTCTGGGTGATCTTGTTCCTTTTCTGTCATCAAAATTGTCCTAATAAAAAAAGAGAAATATTTCAAAGGCACAGATGAGCTGTCCTTGTTTTATTGTTTTGGTTACTTGAAAGCAAATTCTGCATTTCCTTTCTTGTTGAGTCATAACTAACAGCACATTCTTGTTTACATGGTAATTTCAAATCCATAATCTGATTTAAGTTTTGCAACTAACTTATGAGGCGAAGTGCTGATATTTTCCCCATTTATAATTTAATAATTTGTCCACATGCAAGAAATGATAACCCTCTGAGGGGACTATGAGAAGAAAATTTGAGCATTCCTTGACAACAGTTTTGTGGGGGACCGGGGTGAAGGGAGGCCTTGGGGAAAGAATGATTTCTATGCCGATGCCCTCAGGAGCTAGTTGGTGGAGCACAGGGAAGACGCCATGCTTCCTTTTTCTCCATTCGTTCATTCATTTCTCTCCATATCCATTCTCATAGCCACTGCCTTGGCTCTAGCACCATCCTGGTCTCCACTCTTGCCCCCTAAAATACATTCTTTAACTGTGGTTAGAGTAGTCATTTCAAATCACAAATCTGATTGTGCCACCCTAGCCCAGCTATGAGCCTTTTGTTACTTCTGAAAGCCAGAATTAACACAAACTCTCTAGCAACGGGGCCTTCCATGAACCGCTAGCTTATCTCTGCATCCTTATTTCCGTCCGGTCCCACGTTCTCCATCTCATTTCTCATGTTCCAGACACACGGAACTGCTTGCTGCCCCACGTACATGCAGAGACCCCTCGGTCTTCAGGTTCTTACATCTACGTGAAAGCTGTCTCCCCTAGGCCCCATTGCCTGACTCCTCAGGCTGGCAGCGTAGAAGTCATTCTTTCCCCAGTGCTTCTCTTCATCCCTCTCACTTACAAAACTGTTGTGAAGGAATGCTCAAATTTTCATCTCATCGCCCTCTCAGTGGGTTGCCATTTCCTAATCACTATCCAGGCTTCTCCACAAGGCAGACACTTTCTAGAGGACAGGGATTGGGGCACCTAGCACATTAGTTGTCATGAAGTGTTGTCAAAAGAAGAGGTGAAGAGGGAGAGAGTGGATGGATCACATGGTTACTTAGGGGAGGAAGAGTTAGAAACCCATCTTGAAGTCCTGTGCTCCTTCCCACATTCACATCGTCCCACTGGCTCATGTTCACCTCATTTCACTCAGAGTGCTGACTTGGATAACCTGTAAGAGTATTCATTAAAAGGTTCAACTTTCTCAAGACTCATTATTGGAATTCATTCCACATCTTCTGTAGATTTGCTTAAGTTTCTTCCAGAGGGTCATGGAATCTATAGGGAACTTCCTATTTTAGTTTACTGGATATTGTTTTTTCCTGATGGTAATTAACTCTCTATTACCCATTCTCATTTTAGTATTTTAAATCCTAAACCAAGTACCAATTTCCATTTAAAAGAAGAAAACCTTTCTAAAGGTACACAGATGTAGAACCCTTACAAGGTTAACTTTCTATATGTTTTCCAAGTATTTCCAAATTATGTATTTGTTCAAGTAATCCTTGATTTCATTCAAACCTGTTTATTGAGAAGGTCACCTATTATGGTCAGGCGAAGTGTTAGGTGCTTATTCTCATTTAGGATTAACTATGATAATAATCATGCACATTCCTAAATCTAGGGTCCTGAGATGATCCTAAGTCTGTTAGAGACTGACTTCTCTCCTACTCTATTATTGAATGTGTAAAATTCAGTGACTTACTTAACCTTAATTGTCCTGTTTCTTCATCTGTAAAATGGTTATTATACTTTCTTTCATATCTACAGTATTTACTGTAAAAAACTACTTGAGGTAGTTTTTAGTAAGAAAAACTGAGATATTTTCTCTAATCTCAAGGAATCCAGTCAGCGTGATAGATGACTAAGTCAGTGATTTTTCTACAATGAAATAATGGCTAAGTTAGAATTTTCAAGGAATGCGATGGGAAGACTGGAGGTTTTATGGGTATTTCCATTAGATTGAGGAAAAGGAAAGTCAAAAAAGTTTTCAGAGTTGATGCTTGATGTGAGTTCTAAAGGATGAATGACAGTTTGCTAGAGAAAGAAGAAGGCATCACAAAGACTTTCCAGGCAGTGGTAAAAGCACGTTTCAACAGGCTGATGTATGATACAGAATGATCCTTTTGGAAAAAGTAAGTAGCTCAGCATAGAGCACAAAGAAAGAAAAACTCGTGAAAAAGGTAGAAATGAAAAGCCAGAGAGACAATTGGAAAACTAAGAGAAAATACATTCAGATTAGCAGAACAGAATGATTTACTGCAGGGAAAAGGAATAATAGACCTATTAGGAGAGGCAGAGAAAAGTAGATTTGAAAATATGGAGGTATGATAGGCTGAATTGTAAGATGGACCTAGTGCAGGTACCCTATATAATCCTCTCCTTTTGAGGGTGAATGGAACTTGTGAATATGACAGGATTTCACTCCTATGCTCAGGCTACATTAAATGAAAAGAATAGATTTTCCACATATGTGATTAGGTCCTTTACCAGTTTATTTTGAGTTAATCTAAGGGAATATTCTCTTGGTTAAGTCTGACCTAAAAGGTGAGAGCCGTTTGAAAGAAGAGAGAGGTTTGAGGTGACTGGGCTTTCAGAAGCAAATGACCAGGTTGTGATAAGCCTATGGAGGGTTCTTATGGCAAGAACCTGAGGATGGTGTCTGGAAACAGAATGGCGACTTGCTAACAACTGGTAAGAAAATGGGAACACTTGACCCACAACTGCAAGGAACCAAATTCTTTCAACCACCAGTAAGCTTAGAAGAGGACTCTGAGCCTCTGATGAGAACTACAGCCTTGGCCACCCCAGACCTTGATTTCTGCCTCGTGATATCCTAAGTAGAGTGCCCTGCTAACTCCTGCTCACAGAAACTACGGCAAAACAAACATGTTGTTTCAAGTTGATAAATTTGTGGGAATTTGTTCTATAACAATAAGAATTGAACACAGGAGGCCATGGGTGTCCTGGCTAAGGAAGTTGCAGTGGAACTGTGAGAATGAAAGCCGGATTATGTGTGCTGAAGAGTAAATGGAAGGTGTTGAATTCGTACTGGGTAGAGATGAGTAAATAAACAGCCTTCTTAATGTGATGGAAGGAGCCGGTGTTCTATGGGGGAACAAGGGACAGGAGGGTAGAGAAGTACTTGGTGGCTTGGCTGAGCCTATGAGCAAAGTTGTTCATCATGGATATACCACGCACAACGCAAGAGAAGTAGAGGAAGTGGGTGGCAGGGTGAGTAGAACACTACTGGGGTGAAAATGTGAGAAAGTGCAGGTAACTGAAAGCTCTCAGGATTCTTGCTGTAAATAGATAGTGTTTTCAAGCCATTGCTGGTGGTCTCTGAAGCTTGCAAGAGTTCACTCTTTGGGGTCCAATCAGCAGTCAGTGGTCTTTGGTTAGAGTTCTAAGAAGGATGCTGGTGTGAGGTTGGGAGGAAGTATACATGGTGCTGGAGAATACTGGACAAGGCTCTGGGACCATCAGAGTTACAGCTGTGGCTCTGCCAGTTAGAGCCCTTTACCTTGGACTAGTTAACATTTTAAGCCCTGTTTTCCTTTTATACTTACGAAAAGGGAAAATAATGATTAACAATATATATTACTAAATATTGCAAGGATAAAAAAGATAATAAATATTGCAATACTTTGTAAAATGTATTAGTACGTCTTATTCAGTGTGCCAAATAGTAAGTGCTAATCCTTATTTCCCCAAGGCCCCAGTACTGAGGAATGTATAACATGTTGATTGCAATTATGTTGTAAGTACTTAATAAATATTTGTGAAATTCATCTTAAATGAATAATTATCGAGTAGTTATAAGGACTCTAAGAAAATAATAAGTGTTCAATACAGCTTACCTCTAACTGCAAGTTGTCTTACGTCTCAGCAGACCTAAGCCTTGGGTTTAGATGATGGCATGGCATACCGGATCCTTGTCAATGAAATAGTCACTCAGCTTTCTGGCCTTGGGAAAGATCACCTGGAGGGTCAGCCTAAAGCCCATTGGAAGCAGATGCTTTCCTGAATTTCACTCTTCTGTAAAACTTAGTTCTAGTAGTAGAAGTAGAATTATGAGGCGTCAATCACAGTGTGGCCCTCCAGGAACCTTCTGAGGAATTCAGACAATACTAAACTCAATGGATTAGAACTTGACAAAGTGACTGTGGCACAAAGTCGTACTTACTAAGAAGGACATTACTTAGTGCCCTCTTTAATCTCTTTCTTTGTTTTCCTTCACTTTACCAGTAGAATGTTAATAGGCCATTAACATAATTGGCTTTGCCTCGGAAGAACACATAGCCATATGTGGGCAAGATGTGCTGATATTTTTATTTTAAAAATGTATGTAGATGTGTGCGGTGCTTTGTGGAGGACTCCGTATAAATAAATAACTTTCCTGGGCGATACGGGAGACAGGGAAGAAGCAATAGCAGACATGGGCCTTGCTCTCAAAGTGCTTGAGCCACTCCGTTTTGTTTGGGGATGAAGTGATAGAAAAATAAGATGTGATCTGGGTTCTCCAGGAGCTTACCCAGTAAATGAGGCAGGACCATAGACAGTGCACAAAGCAGCATGAGCAGCGAGAACAACAGGCATGCAGTGCTCTGGGTGGTCACTCACCAGTCCCACCAGTGAGTCAGGACCGCGCCGCTTTCTTCTTGCACTGCTGGTACCTGATGCAGTGTTGACACAGGAAAAAAAAATGAAATATTTATTGCTTGAGTAACTGAGAGGCTTTTATTAAAGTGAGAACTTGATGAAGTTGGCACCAGGCCTGGACCAATCCTAGAGGCATTTACCCAGCATTGCACTTTGGTGCTGGCTCGGGCTCTGTTTTTCTCCCAAACTGTCTTCGCCGACCTGCTTGGGCAAGGTCACTGGGCCATGGCTTTAGCAGAGATTTTGATGTGGAGAGATTCTGGGGTGACTGCCTCTTGAAAAGCAACTTTGCAAGCTGGAGGGGGCTGTTTTCCCTGTGGTGGTTGAAGACCAAGCATAGCACCAGCAGCTGTTCAGAGACAGGAAAGGCAGCTTCATTCAAAAAGCCATCATAATTTGGCAAGGAGTGCTCCAATCAGTAGCCTTCCTAATGCGTGTAATTGTTATGCAAATAAGCCACAGCACATTACCCAGACCGGGAACAGGAGCATCAACTCTGTGATTGACAAGGGGCCAAGGCGCCCAAGAAAGCGCTGGCGTGCATCCCACACTGGGGCTCAGTGGAGCTGTCCTGGCGCTGGGCTCATAGAGAGAGCTGGCTTATGGAAGTTGATGAGTGGAGTGAAGCTCATTCTTTAAGAAGTGAAAATATTCGAGTTTAATAAGATGATCAAGGTCTGGATTTTGATTTTCTGCCTGCAAATATCAGTAACAGAATATTACAGCTGAACATGGTTTTAGAGATGACCACATATCCAAACCGCTTATATTTCAGCGGAGGAACTGAGGTGAAGGGTGAAGTGACATATCCAAAGAACCCAGCTCCCCTTGCCTCCAAGTTCAGGGTCAGTTGATGTCAAACCCCGCTGTCTCTTAAGTTAGTGTAGCTACAACTTTTTTTTTTTTCTCTAAGCCTTTTATTGTCTCCTTTTTTACTTTCTCACTTTCTCTCTTGTCTTGTCCAACAAATTCCTATTGTGAAGGAATTACGAAGATTGTTGGACACCTAAAGAGTCTTATTTTCAGGAAGGTGCCATCTGATATTATAGATGAGACAAACCCCTAAAGAACTGCAGTATAAGAGTAAGGAAGGAGAGAATGGTAGAGGTGTTCAAAGCAGAGAGGGATCACACACATTTGGGGGAAATGGAAGAACTTCATACAGTAGGTGATATTTACAATGAGCTTCAAAAATCCTAACAGAGATAAGGAAAGGAGAAAGAAGCAGGGGCTTGTGGGAGTCTTAGCAGCAAAGGCAGAAGAAATGGGGCCTGCACAAGGAGCAAGAGAGGCTGAATTGGTCTGGAGGTTGGGGAGGTCTTAGCAGAGCAGACGTAAAAAGCTTAAGGGCCGGTATTCGAGCTGTAGAATCCAGGACCAGGCTTGGCAGAACATTATGCATTGGAAAGAGTTCTGGGTTTAGAGCCCAAAGGCCTGCTTTTGCATCTTTCACAGATGTTTGGATATGTGATGGACACAAATAACTTAAACTTGTAAACCTTCATTTTTCTCCTTACAAGGTTATTGTAGAGATCACATATGATGACAATGTGAAACGCCTAACACAGAACCAGGCAAGTAAAAATGAGTTTCCATTTGTTTCTTCATTCTGTTCATTTGGAAACTTCAACTGACTCAGCTATCATAGTTTTCTGTCAATGCTTATTTGGTGATGTCACCGATTTTTATGTTTAACCCTTTTTCTAAAATAAGCCGAGTCTAAGATCACCTGGTGAGTCAAGATGGCATCCGTCACCGTCTTTTTGTTTCCCTCTGTAAGATCTCTCCTCTAGTCATTCGTATGTGTAATTGTCAGATTAATTTTCCCTGAACACCTCTTCAGCCAATAGTCAACTGCGAATGTTTATAAATGTGCAGTGGTTCCTGTGTGAGCTTATTGTATCACATTCATGTTCCTCCCTCAAGCCCTTTCCCGCCAGCCCCCCGTTATCCCTCAGTGTTCTCCCAAAACCTCGTCTCAGGCTTTCCAGTAGCTTCCATAGCCTCCCCCTCCATCGACAAATCCCAACAGAACTCCGCCCTCAGGACCCAGCGCTGCCTGCATAGTGGGCCCCTGTCACCCTGGGCTTCGCCCTAACCACCATGTGGCCTTATCTACAGAAACCACATCCTAATCATCTCACTACATCTTGTCTGTCTTATTGTTGCTATGGGGCTGGAAGTGTTCTAAAAATGATTGTCTTTTCTATTTCTTCTGTATCCTCCCTGGTGCCTAGCACTGTGCAGGCATAAGATAAATGCCCAACACAGTCATGCACTGTATAATGACGTTTGGATCAATAATGAACTGTGTATGTGATGGGGGTCCCACAAGATTATACCACCATGTTTTTTACTGTACCTTTTCTGTGTTTAGATAGGCTTAGATGCAGAAATACTTACCACTGTATTACACCTGCCTGCAGTACTCAGTATAGCAACATGCTGTTGCAAGTTTATAGCCGATGGGTTTGTGTAAAGTGCTCTCTGATGTTTGCACAACGACAGGATTGCCTAATGGCGCATTTCTTAGAATGAATCTCGGTCATTAGGTGACATGGGACTGTATATGCTGTGAAATAAGTCACCGTACACCCCAAAATTCACAGCAGACTTTCCTTTTTGCCCACAGGGAAATAGTTAATTGAAGGGAAACCCTTGGGCCTGTTTTTCTAGTTCCAAACGGAGTTTGAGGCTGTGCCATTTACCGAATTATCTCTTGTCTATGAACTGAGCAGAGATGGCCCGGAAACCACTGAGGGAGAAGAGATAGAAACGTACGTCCTTGTTTTTAGTGTCAATTTTCTGACTGCATAACACACTTAAAAATTAAATTTGCTAAAGGCACTTCAAGTGCATTCCTTGCTAACACTTTATTACAAGGCACTTATCAGTAATAAATCCACAGGGCCTATGTTTTTTAAGAAAATAAGAAATACTTAGAACAAATACAGAAACCTTGCTTTCCTCCCACTTCCCATTTTAGTTCTAGGGAAAACAAATAATTTCTAGTTGAATGGATTAAAGATGTAAGACTGTTGTTAATATAGGACTTGAATAATAACAAAATGCCAAACTTAAATTCTTCTTTCAGAGATTTAATATAAACTGGCAACTAAGAAAGTAAGGGAAATATTTTGCTGATGTTGTACATCTACTTATTATCCAAGAAGGATCTCTCTCTAGTTTTCTTTTTTCGTAGTTCCAGCTAGAGGTTACTGAGACCTCAGGAAATACCTCATCTACTCATAGAGCTATTCTTTATTCAGCATCCATCTCGTCTTCCTTTGTCCCTTCGTCAAGTTGGTGAATATATATTTGCCATCCATATTTCTTTTATCTCTTATTCACATTTTGAGGCACTACAGTGTGGCTTCTGCTCTCTCTACTCAACTAAAACTAATTTCCTTAAGGGCAATAACCTTTTTCTAACATCTAGACTCAAGATTCAGCACTTAACTTTTATCTTACTCAGCCTCTTTATGACATATGACCAAATGGCTCAATATTTTGTTTCAACACTCTTCACCCTTTCATTCTGAATAGTCAGGCTTCCTCCTGCCTTTATAATCCCCCGCCTTCTTCTCCATCAGCGTCCCTTCCTTCTCAGTCTCTTACACGCTGCCCTCCCAGCAACTTCTCCTGGTTAAGCACTCCCTCTCCGAGGGCCTCAACTGTTACTTTCGTTCTGAAGACCACCAAGTCCTCTTTCCCAACTTCACATTCACCAAGTCCTCTTTCCCAACTTCACATTTTTCTTTAGCGTCAAGATATTAAGCAAAGTTTTGTTCTAGTAGAAAAGACAATAAATGCATTAATTTGTAAACACATAAACAAAAACCCAGTATGCTAGATGGCAACATGCTCTAGAAAAATCAGGCTGGGGAGGAGAGAAGAGACCTTGGGAGGGTGTGGAGAGGAGTTCTCGCCGAGAGGACACTGGAGCAAAAACCTCTTGGCAGAGGCCGTCCTGTGGATACTTGGAGAAAGAGCTTTTTAAGAATATGCAGCTGCCACTTCATATGCCATAGGAGGAGTGTGACCAGGCTGTCTAAGGAACAAGGAAGTGTGGCTAGAATGGACTTGTGGGAGAGGAGGAGAGGTCAGACGGGGATGAGGAGCCACGTCACACGAGGCTCTGCACTCTGAATGAAGTGGGGCCAGGGGAGGGCTCGGGACAGAGGAGTGACATGAACAGACTTGTTTTAAACAGTTGTTCCTCCTGCTGTTGTAAGAATTTATTGCATGGCAGAAAGTGAAGAGTGTTCTGGGTGTGAGACAGAGGTAGTTTACAGCAGGTTGATATGAATGGAGGGAGAAGGGATGGGATTCCGAATGTGTTTTGATGGCACATCTGGCAGTGGTTGTTGATGGGCTGGGTATGAGATATGAGAGGGTGGAAAGAGTCAAGGCTGATTCCAAAGTTTTGGTCCTGAACAAATGAAAAGATGAAGTTGACAGTTGTTGAGATGCGAAACATGTGGGAGATGTAAGTTGGGAATGGGATAACATGAGGAGTTGGGATTTGCACATGTTCAATTTTAGATGCCTACTAGAAATTCAAGTGGAGAGGGTTACTAAGCAGATGAATATTCAATTCGGGAATTCAGATAAAGGTATGTGTATGTGTGTGTGTGTGTCTCTGTGTGTGTGTGTGTATATATATACACACATATATAATCTACACATTATGTATATGCATGTATTTGAGTCATTAGCATAGCAATTATATTTAAAGCCATAAGAGTAGATGAGGTCTCCAAGGGGGAACATGGAGACAGAGGAGGACAGAGATCCAAGGACTGACCCCTGTTCTCTCACTCTGGATATTTCCTTGGTTATAAAGTCTTGCCATCGTAATCCCAGAAATATCCTTTATTCATACCTTCTGCAGAGTCACACCTTGCATGGCCCCGGGGTAGCCACCCACATGGGCGGTTTAAAGGGAAACCCTCTGGGACACAAAGACAGTGTGAGCATCACTTCTCTTGGAATGATGCTGGGCCTGCTTCACCGCTGGATGAGATTCAGCTCCTGTCATTTTAAGCCTTTTCAGTGGAGAAGATACCTTAACTGGCCTCCCTGCGGCCAAACTCTTCTCTCCACTGTGACATCAGAGGGACTATGTTAAACCAAAATCTGATCACACCATTCCTTTCTTAAAAACCCATGTGACTTCTCATTTATCAGAGGTTGAAAGTCAAATAATTTTAAAGGCTTCCCAAGCTTGGTGCACACAATTTTCCTACCTTTTATCTCCTACCTCAGCACCCACCGGTCATCAACTACTTGTGTTTCTTTGTACCACCTGTGCTATGAAGGTGATGTCCCTGTCTGCCACTCTCAGACAGAGGTCCTACTTAGCCTGCCTGCATCCAGTATTTATTTCTGCCTCCATCAGTTTCTCAACACCATTCCTCCATTCTTTCTTTTTTTGTCAGAATCTTCCCAAGTCCACAAACCATTTTCGGCAGCTGTTACATTTTCCACAGGACTTTTGTGTCTCCTCTGGCCCATTTCCGCTCTTAAATCAATTCTGTATCCAATCCTGATGTTCTCCAAGGACTGTGCAGATCTTATCTCTCCAATGAGATTATAAACTCCTTCATGGCAAAAATAAACAAATAAATAAATACATACATACATACATTTTTTTCTCTATTCTCCATAGCACTAAGCAGTTGTAGAGCCATTTTAATAAATACTTTTTTGAATTGAACTAAATATATTGAACCTGCTTCCTATTTTAGCAAGTTTGTAGATCAGGTGGGTCACCAAAGACTCTTATATGCACTCTAGATAATTCTGTCTGCCAGCTGTTGTTGGATACAGTAGCTCCCTGTGCTCCTAAATATCTCTTCTTAATATTTACAATTCAAGGACCAGATGACATAGGTTCTGCCAAAGTGTATTTATAAGAATATGAAAAAAATATGGCCACATGAGCCACGTGAGTGAACGTGTGGCTGCATTTCCAGTGAGTGTGACACACATGTTCCTGCGATTTTGTGACTGCAATATGAGTAGATAGCTATCTGTGAGCTAAAGCTAGAAGGAAGCTGGCCCAGTTCCAGATTCTGGGTATTTTGGGATATTCTTTAGTTGTTATTGACACAGTTGAGAATCAGCTCAGAGATCCAACAGAGAGAGGTAGGCCTTCCTTAGGAGCTCAGGGCAGGGGGAACAAAGCAGCTGTGAATAGCTTAGCAATCAGGGCCTCCTATTTTGAATAAGTGTTTTCAACAAGCAAAAAAACAAAGCCCTTCATATAAACAAAAATATCTAATATCCATTGAGCCTGACAAATTACAAAACACTTTCACATGTATTATTTTATGAGACATACCAACTACCTTGCCAATAGGCATTGAAAAGAGATGATGATCCCACTTCTGTAAATGAGATAATTAAGCTCTCAGATGTGGAGAAAGTAACCCAGTGTCGTGCAGGCAGGGAGCAGAGGCAAGTGTGTGGGACAAGGGTCTTCACAGTCAACATCTAGTGCTTTCTGCTATGCGTTACACTGTCCGTAAGACAATGAAAACTTCAAAAAGCTCCCTATGGCTTCATCTAAATATTCTGCCCCTTCTCTCTCTAATCCCTTTTGAAACAAGGAATTCCGTGGAGACACTATCACTCATTCATATATGTGGCAGCCAAGTAAGAACAATGTTTTCTTTTTCCTTGAACTTTAAAAGGTAATTTAATAAATAAACGAAAAACTAACCGAGAAGAGTAGCTGAACTAGGGCTTATGTTTCTAATAAAATTATAAATGCCAGAAAGTGCTAGGAGTGATTTATTATCCTGTTATTATAAGTGACTGGGAAGCTTTCAATGGAGTCCTTGCTAATTTCTAGCAGCTGCATTAAATCAGAAACTCTATTAGCTATTATAAAATCATCATTCCAGTTTTCTGCAAATCAACCTGAACACCTGATGGGAGCTTGGAACTGGTTGCTGCTATACATGCTAACCTCATCCTTGGCCTCCACAAGGGAAATAAACACGAGTCACAGGTGGCATGATACTGGTCACATCAACTGTTAGGGATTCATAAATGGCTGCCTGTTTTTTATAGGAGATCTTTCTGATGGGAAAACAAATAGCTTCTTTCAGTAAATACCACTTCATTAAGAGAACAGGAACTGAGATAGCATCGAGTCCTGTGTTCTGAATTTTAACCCCTCCCCCTACCTCATTCTATCCAGCTTTCCACCCTAGTGCAGCAGCTGTCCACCCTTCATAAGAACAGAACAAATAACTGACGACAGACAAATCTTCTGGAAATTGCTGGCATTTCTACCCTTTATTCTGATTTTCACAATAAAATACACCTCCAACGACCCACTCTATCATGACCAGATAAGTAACACCTTATGTTGGACAAGGAAGAAAAGTCAAAAGCAGATATCAGTAAATCTTTGCAAGCAGCTTTAGTTTTATGTTTCAAGAGATAGCTAGGCTGAGGCGGGCAGATCACGAGGTCAGGAGATCGAGACCATTCTGGCTAACATGGTGAAACCCTGTCTCTACTAAAAATACAAAAAATTAGCTGGGCAAGGTGGCAGGCACCTGTAGTCCCAGCTACTCGGGAGGCTGAGGCAGGAGAATGGCGTGAACC
>NW_012105731.1:364061-373890 GCF_000951045.1 Mandrillus leucophaeus | reverse complement strand
AAAAAAAAAGAGATAGCTAAACAGGTATGTGATGAATGAAATTTGATGGGAGAAGACAGGAGAAGGTACTGTTTAGAAGATATGCCTACTGTGTGGACAAATCTTGGCATAGGGGACGCAAAGTACTGATGACAGGAAATGACTAGGAAGAATAAAATAGAATTTCCAGAAAAATAGATTTTACAGGACTTAGTAAGAGGTTGGATATGGAAAGTGTGCTTTTTTTTTTTTTTTTCTTGAAACCTGGGTGAGACATCCAGGCTGGAGAAGTTGGGTAAATTAAAGGAATCTGAAAAGTTATTTTTTATGTTGAGTTTATGCACCCATATACTCATATTATATGCTTCTTCCTCATTGCCTTTCTACTTGCTATTTTCTCTGCCTGGCATTTTTTCCTCCAAAACTTTGCATGGTTCATTTGATGAAATGTCACTTCATCAGAGAGGACTTCCATAACCGTACAACTGAAAACAAAACTTCCATCATTTGTTATTCTTTTATCTGCTTTATTTTTCTTCAGGATACTTACCACTTCCTATCATCACATTATATTTGTTATATTTCCTTTCTTTCTTATTTATTATCCTACTGCAATCTTAAGTTTCATGTGTCAGACTTGGTCTATATTATTCACGTCTGTATAATCAGTGCCTATAGTGGCATCAAGGTAGGTGTGCAGTAACTGTGGAGAGAAAGAATGAATGAGTTCCAGAAAATATATTAAAATTGCACATACATATATATGTACCCGGCTCCAGACTTAAGGGACTAATTAGTGAGTTATTAGCATATAGATAATAATTGAAGCTATAGACTCTGGAGAAGGTATAAAGTAAACAGACGAGAGGGCCTTGAACAGGGCCTTGAAGAACGCCAACATTCAGAATCCAAGCGGAAGAAGGTAATCTTGCGATGAAAACAAAGAGAAAACAGGCTTAGGGCTAGGAGGAAATCAAAGGAAAGTAGTGTTTGAAGGAAGAGAAAGTGTTGAAGGATACAGAGAAGTCTCGGGAAGTTGAAGGTTTAAGAATACCCAGTGGATAGTGCTGCAATAAACGTATGTGTGCATGTGTCTTTATAGTAGAATGATTTATAATCCTTTGGGTATATACCCAATAATGGGATTGCTGGGTCAAGGGGTATTTCTGGTTCTAGATCCTTGAGGAATTGCCACACTGTCTTCCACAATAGTTGAACTAATTTATACTCCCACCAACAGTGTAAAAGCATTCCTATTTCTCCACATCCTCTCCAGCATCTGTTGTTTCCTCACTTTTTAATGATCGCCATTCTAACTGGCATGAGATGGTATCTCATTGTGGTTTTGATTTGCATTTCTCTAATGACCAGTGATGATGAGCTTTTTTGGTGACCACAGGAAGAACTTTGGTAGTGACAAGTTAAAAGCTGTATTGGTATGTGAAGTGTGATGGGGAGATGAGAAATGGGAGCGAACATTTTGGAAAACTCCTTGAGATACTTGGCTGAAGTGAGGATGAAACTAATAGAGAGGTAGTTGAAAGATGAAGGACCAAATTAAAAAGTTAATTTAGTTTATGTTGTCATATATTTCAAAGCCAATAGAAAGGGTACGCTTGATATAGTGAGGCTGAAATACAATAAAGACAAGAAATGCTTATTAGAGTAATTTTCCTGAGACATCAAGATGGGATAAAACCAAAAGCATGGCCAGAGACATGAGTGATTATGTGAGGAGGGACAGCTTCTCCATAGCAGCTGGATGGAAAGAAGACCCATGTCTAGATAGGTCTGTGTGCTTGGTAAGGGGCAGGTTAGGCCAGATCCACTCAGTGCTTTCTCTATTGCTCTTAGGTAGAAGGTGATCATCTGCTGAGAGCAAAGGGGAGAAGAGTGGGATTGGAGTGGGATTCTCACTCAGGGGAATGAGAGGATTGGAGAAGGTTTGAAAAAGTCACTGTGGAAACTAGGTGTACGAACTAACCAAAGATTAGCTGGAAAATTGTAGGGTAAGGCTGAGGGGCCTTTGCCTTTGGTGAGCATGAGTTTATTAAGGAATCAGTCAACTTTGTTGTGTCCTTAACTGTGCTTGACTTCTCAGCTGCAGACTCAGAGAAAACGGAAAGCTGAGTTCCAGGTTTGGAATTTGATGACAAGTTTGTGATAAAAAGATTACTGACCAAAGAAGTCTAAGGTGTTGGAGCAATTATAATAACAAACCATGGAATCCAAGCTAGTTTAGGAGGAAACTGAAGAAAGTAGAAGTCTTCTGAATTGAGTTAAAGTACAGGATTCAATGGCCAGGAAGTCGCAAAGCAGTCAAAGATGCATTGTGGTGGGAATAGTTGGAGAAGCAAGCTGACAAGAGAGGGATTGTGGTATAAGCATGGGATGTTTGAATTAGTGATTTTGGAGGTGGACGGGAACAATTATATTTTGTACAATATCCACTTGCACAGAGCCTCATCATGAGCTCCATAAAATCCCTTAGAAGGAGGAGAAGGAGGATATTTATCTTAAAATCTAGGCCAGGATGGAGCCAGAAATTGAGGATGAAGAGACCTCATCGATGAGCAGAAAAAGGTTGTCAAGTCAAGGTCTGGTACTAGCACAAAAGTTGATTAAAAACAAACAAACAACACAAAACTGTCATACTTGCTGACACTCCTTGGTGCAGGGAGATAGCTGGAGGCTGAGTATCAGGTATGGGCCGTGTGAGGCTCTTCTCAGACCTGTGTACACTCAGGCTTCCTAACCTGGGGTTCCAGGTGCCAGACGGACGTAGGTGGTGAATGGTGCTTTTTTCCATCAACAACATTATGCACCAACAGTAACCAACCTCTGGTCTGTGGAATGAGTACAGCCAGCCTCTCAGGGCCTCAAGCAGAGGGACAAGGGGGCTGCGGTTTCCCATGAAGATCACAGAACTCACTGAGAACAAGGAAGGGCCTGTTCCCAGTTCTGTTTTTGTTCAGCAGCAAACAGAGCCACTTGTCAGGCTGACGGTCCTTGCGCTTTGCCACTGTGGCAATAGTCTGAAAGAGGGTAGAGGGAAATGGAGGAAAGAGACGCTAAAAGGAAAATGTCACCATTTCCAAATGCCATATTATTTGACAGTTTCTCTTTTTGTTGCAACAGCTGCTTAACATGACAAATGATGGCTTTAATAAAAATGCACACGAGGAGATGCAGCCCCAGAAAATGAATAATGGGGCTTTCCATCCTGACATGTTGTGGAGCGTATTCACTCAGCAATGAATATGACCTTGGTAACTGTGTGTTGCCCGTTGCTTTCAGACAACCCCTGCTAGGTGGATGGCCCTCGTGTCAGTCAGGCTGCAGTTGCTGTAAGCCCAGAATCCTTTGCAACTGGTTTCAGCAGAGAGGTGTTTAGTGTGGGATGTTAAATGGCTTGCCCAGTCATCAAGAGGGTAGACAAAACAGGTTGAATTTTTAGAAAATCACACCATAGAACTGGGGCCACCAAGACTTCCTGTTTTACAATGAGGAAGCTGCCATCTCTCCCAGTCAATGCCACTCAAAATCAGGAAGGCATTACTATCAGGAAACTGCTGCCTCTGGGAAGCTGCCTGGACCAGGAAGCCACTCCGTGTCTGCCTGTGTGACCAGCACCAACAAGAATGCCCCATCCCTGTCTCTGAGTACCTGGGATGGCAAGTATTTAGGCCCTTGGATTCCTGTTAATGGTTCTGCTGTAAAAGCAAATGACTCCACATTGATGCGTGCCAAGAGGATAACAGCAGCAGCAGTAGCCACAGAGTGGTTATTGTACAAGTAATTGAAGTATAGTTAGTTACATACAAGGTATCAGGCTAGGCTGAGACCAGTAGGGTCTAGTGGTTTTAGGGTCCACACATCTAGATTTGGGAGTAGATAATAAAGCCAGTACTGGTGTGGTTTGCAGGAGGGAAGGAAAGAGAGTAAAGAAGAGGGTGGGAAAGGTGAGAGTGTAATGACCACACAGCCTGTCCTCAGCTCCAGGACTGCAGACAGGGCCTCCCTGGAATTTTGATAATCATGTGTCTTCACACTTCACACTTACTGTCTTGTCACCTCTGCACAGCCGCATAAGGAGAAGAAAGCTCTTTGCCATTGAAGGTTTTACAAAGAGGCCATTCCAAGTCACTGATCAGAGCTAGATGTATCAAGTCAAGAAAAGCTATAGTGCAAAGCACATCAGTGCTGGAGAAGAATCAAGAATGGGGTGGGGCTGAACACATGGACTTAGCTGGAATGATGTAAAGAAAGGCTGTGTTTGCAGGGAGCTTGAAGACTTGCACATGTCACTGATAAAGTCATGAAAATCTGTTGTTCATTTTAGCACGTTAGAAACACACTCATTATTTAGTGGAAAGCAAAAGTCAATAGAAGAAAAGTGGCACAGCAAACTGTACGAAAGCCACCGGGAAATTTTAGTCGATATTTACTGATCACCTACTACGTGCAAGTTATTATAAAGAACGAAGTAATATTTTGGCTGTGTACTCAAGGAATTAAGGCATTCTTCAATCTCGTCAGAGCCATCAGCTAGAGGAATTTTAAAAGCTGTTGTTTTTCAGCTTTCCTTCTTACTCAACATCTAGAAGAAAGGCTTCTTTGTGACAGTCGGTCACTGTGTATAAAAGGTTAAAGTCCTTTTAGTGCTGTGCTGTAAGGGATTGAGAGAGAACTGAAGGCTCTGCCACTGTAGCCAAGGAGGTGATGGTCTCCTTGAGGAGCTAGAACACCAGGAAAACGATGCACAGTTTAACTGGCAAGAAGTTAATAGAGTAGAGAACATAAGGTAGGGAATTTCTAATTGCCAAAGGAAAGATAGATGAAGTAAATTCTGTAGTAACTAAGAGAAATTTAAGATGACTTCAGCTATGGGTACTGCAGAAGGCTTTTCTTAGAAGAAGGTAAGACTTAAGCTGTTGAGAAGAAAAGACAGAGCTTACCCTGACAGAAAGGAAAAGTAAGATTATCCTGAGTAGGAGAAACAACATAGGCCAAAATGTATATGGAGACGGTGAATGACATTTGACTGAAATGAGGGTTTATGTGATATTTATGGAAAAACGACTTTATTAAAAATAAATTTTTCATAGGTGGATAGAAGTAAAGTTTTTATTATAAAGAACCATGAATGCCACAATAAATAATTTGAAATATACTCTACAGGCACTGATGCTACGAGATTCCAAAGGAGATCAGCCTGGTATGTGCAAAATCAAGTAAATATGATTCTGGACTTTTCAAAAACTGTTATAATAGCTTGATCTTGTTTTAAATTAAGGAAAAGCTGGTTTTGGTTTTTTTGTCCTAATATTTCTCTCCTTTGCATTTTTATTTGTATGATTCTCCATATTCAAACACAGCCTTCCCAAAAGGGTAATTAGACTTCAGGCAAAACTTCTCTAAGTATAAATAAAATATTTTGTATGTGCCTATATAATTCTTTGAGGATGTTCAAACAGTAAAATGAATTTAAAAGTGAAGAAAATGTATTTTGAAAACACCTAATGAAGGGTATGTGAAAGAGGAGGGACCTTGATGCACTTGGCTCCTGTAAGGTAGAAGTTGAGGGGGCACCATGACCTGGAAACCATGAAGAGGGAAATGGATGAATCACTAAACAAACAAGCAAATGAGAGAGCGGGGAGGGTCAGTGTCCGGAGTTGCTGAAATTATTATATAAAATATTCAGATTTCAACAAAAAAATTATGAGACATGAAAAGAATCAGGAAAGTGTGACTTTTCACAAGAAAAAATACAGCAACAGAAACTGCCTGTGAGAGGCCACAGATGTCAGATTTAACAAAGGCTTCAAACAGACATAATAAATATGTTAAAAAAAAACTAAAGGGAATCATGCTTAATGAAATAATGTAAAGCTATGATGACAATGCTTCATCAAATAGAGAATATTGATAAGACATAATTGAGCCCAAAAAGAAGCAAAATGTAATTTTGTATTTGAAAAATATAACCTAAGTTTAAAAAAATTATGAGAGGGGCTCAGCAATAAACTTCAACTAGCAAAAGAAACAATCAATGCACTTAAATATATGTTGATAGAAAGTATGCAATCAGAAAAACAGAGAAAAAAGGGTGAAGAAAAGTGAACAGAGCCACAAGGACATATGGGATACCATTAAGTACAACAACTTAAACACAGTGGGGCCGGGGCGCGGGGTTGCGGGGGGAGGGGCCAGTCCCAGAACAAGAGGAGAGAAAGAAGAAATATTTAAAGTTGAGAACTTCAAAAACTTGCTAAAAAAAATTAACCTACACATCTAATAAACTTAACAAACTCTAAGTAGGATAAATGTGAAAACAGCCACACCCGTAAGCATCAGAGAGAAAAGGCTAAAAGACAAAAACAAAGTAAATCTTGGAAGCAGCAAGAGAAAGCTAACTTATCACATCCAAGGACTCTCCAATAATATTAACAGAGGACATTTCATTAGAAACAATGGAGACTATAAGGCAGTAGAATGACACATTTAAAATGGTATTTTTGAAAGAGTCAATGAAAAATAGTTTATCAAGCAAAACTAACGTTAAAAAATGAAGGTAATGCAATAGCATAAGAATGACACAATGGACTCTGGGGACTCGGGGGAAAGGGTGGGAAGGGGGTGAGGGATAAAAGACTACAAATTTGGTTCAGTGTATACTGCTCTGGTGATGGGTGTACCAAAATCTCACAAATCACCACTATAGAAGTTACTTAGGTAACCAGATACCACCTGTTCCCAAAAACCTATGGAAATAAAAAATAAAATAAAACCATGAATTTATAAAATGAAGGTGAAAACTAGAAGCTTTTCCACTAAGATGAGAAACAAGGCAAGGATGTCCTCTCTCACCACTCCTTTTAAACATTGTACTGGAAGTCCAAGACAAGAAAAGGGAAGAAAAGCATATTAATAGGAAAGGAGGAAGTAAATCTATTTGCTGATGACATGATAGTCCACATAGAAAATCTGAAAGAATCAACAACAACAACAAAATTCCTGGAACTAATAAGCAGTCATAGCAAGATTGCAAGATAAAAGATTAATGATATGCTTAAATTATTTGTCCTCTCCCACACTCGTGTTGAAATTTAATCGCCAATGTGGCAGGATTGAGAGGCGGGGACTTTAAGAGGGGATTGGGTTATGATGGCTCTGCTCTCATGAATGGACTAATTCATTCGTCGTTTCATGGATTAATGGGTTTACATAGGGGTAGTACTGGTAGCCTTATAACAAGAGGAAGAAAAGAGAAAAAAAAATACTATTTGAAGCTGAGAATTTCAAGGAGGAAGAGAGATGCAAGCGAGCACGCTCATCCCCCTTTCCTTGGATGCCCGGCCCCACCAGCAAGAAGGCTCTCACTAAGTGTGGCCCTTAACCTTGGACTTTCCAGCCTCCAAAACTGTCAGAAATGTTTTGTTTCTAAAAACAAATTATCCAGTTTTAAATATTTCATTATAAGCCACAGAAAAACAGACTAAGAGAGTAAACATGCTAAATTTAACCACTCTCATATATACCAGTAATGAGCAAGTGGAGTTTGAAATTAAAAGCACAATATTATTTACATCAGCACCCACCAAAATAAAATACTTAACTAGAAACCTAACAAAATCCATAAAAGATAAATGTGTCGATATATATCTGTCAAATCTATAGAATGTAGAACACCAAAGGTGAACCCTAATGAAAATTACGAACTGTAGGTGACAATGATGTATCAGTGTAGGTTCAGCAATTGTAACAGATGAGGGAGGCTCTGCATTTGTGCCTTTGTTTCAAGTTTGTTGTGAACCTAACCATACTCTGAAGACATTAATTCCTTAATTTTAAAAAAATGAAGGTGAAATAAAGATATTTCTAGGCAAACAAAAACCGTGAGAAACCTTGGTTGCAGACTACCTTACAAGAAACACTGAAGCATAGTCTTTAGGCTGAAAGAAAGCGACTCTAGAGAATAATTTAAATTGATACAAAAAAGCAAATATTACTGATAAAAGTAATTATGCAATTATAAAAGGCAGTATAAATGCCTTTTATAGTTAAAATAAATAATTAAAAATAAAATGCCTTTTATAATCCTTTCTTAATTGATTTAAGAAAACAATTGTAGAAAGCGATATGTATATAATTGTATTGTTGTGCTTATAATATACAGAAATGTAATTTATCTGACAATAACAGCAGTAAAAGTGGTAGGTGGGCCCAAACTTGTATTAGAGTAATGAAATAATACCAGATGGTAACTTGATTCCACAGGGTCAAATACAGAAAACAAGAAATGGCAAATAAGATGGTTAATACAATCAACTCTATAAATACTTGTTTTCCTTTCTTTTGTCAGCTTCTGTAAAAGTCATATAATTAATGAAATAGTAGTTTATAAAAATGTATTGTTGGTTTGTAACAATACAGTTGTAATATGTATAAGAAACAAAAAGTGGGAAAAGGGCATAAAGCTATATAGAAGTAATATTTCTATGTCTCATTGAAACTAAATAAGTATAAATTTGAAGTAGATTCTGATAAGTTAAGACATATACAGTCAGCCCTAGAGCAATCACTAATAAAATATCTCAGTAAAATAGAGTGAAAAATTATTAATATTAAAGGGATTGAAATGTTGCATATAATATGGAAGAAAGCAGCAAAGGACAAATAGAGGAACAAAAAAGACATGTGACATGTAGTAAAAAAGTAAATCAAGTACATCACTAGTAACATTAAATGTGACTAGATTACACAATTCAATCAAAAGGCAGAGATTGTTAGACTTGATAAAAATGATAAAATCCAACTACATACTATCTATGGGAGACATGTTAGATACAAATAGGTTGAACTTTAAAAAATAAAAATATATATTCCATGTAAACAGGAATTAAAATGCTGGAGTGGCTATTTCAGAAAATATATTTTAAAACAACAAAATTTACGGCAGATTGAGGAACATTTTACTATGATAAAAGGGTCAATCCATCAGGAATATACAAAAGTTATAAACATAAGTGCAACAAATCACAGAGCCTCAAAATATACCATGCAAATATTGATTTAAAAGAAGAGGGAAATAACCAATCCAACAACAATAGTTGGGGATTTTAATACTTCATTGTTAATAATATATATAAAACTAAGCAGATGATACAGGGAAACAGAAGACAAGAACACCATGATGAACCAAGTATAACCAAAATACATCTATGGAACACTCCGCTCGACCACAACAGAATATAACCAAAAGACATCTATGAAACACTCCACTCGACCACAACAGAATATAACCAAAATAAATCTATGAAACACTCCATTCGACCACAACAGAATATAACCAAAAGACATCCATGAAACATTCCGCTCGACCACAACAGAATATAACCAAAAGACATCTATGGAACACTCCACTCGACCACAACAGAATATAACCAAAATAAATCTATGAAACACTCCACTCGACCACAACAGAATATGACCAAAAGACATCCATGAAACACTCCGCTCGACCACAACAGAAGATACATTATTCTCAAGTACATATGGAGCATTCTCCAGAATACAGCAGATGCTAGGCCATAAGACAGGTCTTCTTAAACTTTAAATGATTGAAATAATAGAAAGTATAGCATGTGACTTGATCAAAATCATACAGTGTAGTATCTGACCATAATAAACCTAAAATAGAAATAAATAACAAAAAATTGAGAAATTAAAAAAATATAGAAATTAACACATTCAAATACCAATGAATCAAAGAAAAACAATCACAAGGGTAATTAGATAATATTTTGAAACGTATGAAAATAAAGACACAACATAGAGAAACATA
>NW_012105731.1:342519-363554 GCF_000951045.1 Mandrillus leucophaeus | reverse complement strand
AAAAAAAATTGTGTGCCAATAAATTAGATAACTTAGATGAAATAGCTAAATTCCTAGAAATTCACAAACTACTAACACCGACTGTAGAGGAAATAGAAACTCTAAATAGGCAAGAGGTTTAATTAGTAATTTAAAAATCTCCCACACACGCAACACAGCCTAAGACCAAATGGCTTCACTGGTGATTCCTATCAAACATTTGAAGAAGAATTAACATCAACTTTTACAAACTCTTGTTCCACCTCCTCCCCGCAAAAAAGAGAGCGAGAGAAATGACAGAAGAGGTAACACTTCAGTACTTATTTCCAGATGAGGAAGATGAGGCCGACGAGGATGAATAAACTTCCCGAAGCTGCGCAGCTTACAAGTGATAGGGTGAAGGTCTGAACTCTGCTTATCTAATTATTTTCCTACTTTGTGTCACCCATGTAGTGAGAGATACAGAAAAGTATAGAAAATGGTTACGGTCTCCAAAGACACAAACTGTCTAATTAGACACATAAGAATAACATCTCAGGAAAAAACATGCAAAATATAGTGTGTTGCAATATAAGGAATGCAGAGATTTGAAGTCAGTGACCGAGGTCTGAATCCACCAGTTTCTGCTTGATGGCTTTGGGCAAGTCACATAAACTTTCTGCGCCTCAGTTTTCTCATTTTCAAAATGGGCGTATAACAGCTTCCTCTCTGGCCCCCATAAAGGAATGATAGAATCTACACAGCAGGTAGTAGTATTACCCACTATTCCTTGTCCAAATGTGTCATCCACATGTGCCTGCTGAGGGGATCAGAGGACCCGGTGCTAACTGTAAGGTCATGGAGAAGTGGAAGTTTGGCAGAGCCTTGCAAGGTAGCGACTGGGCAGGAGGAAGCGGTAGGGTGCAACAGGGAGGACTGGTGAGCAGGTTCGGAGGTTGAGAAGGAACAAATGGCTTTCTTAACAAACGTTTCTAGACATTTTATGTACTCTCGCATGCAATCACTTCCTAGCCAAGTAGGGCCATCATCATCCTCATTTTTCAGATGAGAAAATAAGGCTCACACAGGTTGTGGCATTTATCTTCAGTTCATAGTTACTCAGGGGTGGAACCAGGATTTGAACCCACATCTGCAGGATTGATTGCAAAGTCCAAGCTCTTACCATAATGTCATGCTAACATCTGTTACATAACATGTCTGCTATGAAAAGCAGCATCATGAAGATGGCACACCCAGCTTGTAACTGGAGATTCTCTCTGTTGCTTCAAATAATATTCCTATGTGTTTTTGAAGTCAGCATGATTCAGACACGCACAGAAAAGATTCTTCTCTTTTACCCATGTATCCTCCTTCTCTCACTTCCTTTGCCATTCCCTCTACACCTTCTGGTGTTTCCTGGACTTTGACTTTCCTCGCAACAGCGCCATTAGGTGTGTCTTGCCCTCTGGGTTCCGCACAGAAGGATTTCTCTGCCAGCCTCCGGAGGCTTCCCTCCTCTACACAATGGCTGCCTGCAGAGTGGGCACAAGCTTGACCTGCAATATACATTCGCTCACCTGAACTGATATCGAATGAGGAAATGACTAAACTCAATTCCAACTACAGAAGGGTTCAAGAAGCAGCTGGTGGCTCTGAAATCTTAGATGCGCAACCCTAACGTGCAGCTAGGATATAGGTAGAATGAGCACAGAGACAATGTCCGAATGTAGAATAATAATAAACAAAAAAAAAATAAGACCAGCAACAATTAATAATAATAATATCGTAATAAGGATAGGAAGAAGAGCTAATATTTGCTGACAACCTAGACCTGGGCACCCTCTGCTCCCTCAGTGTTCTCTTCCTCTCTATCAGAATGGTGAAGGAAGTGGAAGCAGGAAGGACATCCTCACCGCAAGTGCTACCAAGTTTTTTTTTTTTTTTTTTTTTTTTTTTTTGAGACGGAGTCTCGCTCTGTCACCCAGGCTGGAGTGCAGTGGCGTGATCTTGGCTCACTGCAACCTCCTCCTCCTGGGTTCAAGCGATTCTCCTGCCTCAGCCTCCCGAGTAGCTGGGATTACAGACCCGCACCACCACGCCTGCCTAATTTTTCGTATTTTTTAGTAGAGGGGGTTTCACCATATTGGCCAGGCTCATCTCGGACTCCTGACCTCGTGATCCACCTGCCTCAGCCTTCCATTGTGCTGGGATTACAAGCGTGAGCCACCGCGCCCGGCCTACCAGTCAATATTTGAAGACAGTTTGTGGCGTAGTGATTGTTGTGTTCCTGGAAATCTTTGAGCAGAACCTGAGGGCCGGCCATGAGTTGGGAATTGCACATGGGAGATGTTAACGTTAATGCATTACAAAAATGGCATCTAAGGCCCCTTCCAGATCCTAAAGTCTATGACACAGCGATTTTCAAAGTAACCTGAAGTCCACCCTGCATGCGTCTGGGGTTCTAGTGGCAGAGTAGATAATGACATGCCAGTTTCCCATGTTGGAGCCCAGGGGTAGTGTCAGGCTTCACAGCTGCAGGTCCCCGTTCAGAGATTCCTCTGTGCTGTGTCAAGCAGGCCCCCTGCTCTGTCTGGCAGAGAAAACAGTCTGTGTCTTGTCTTCTTATCTACTGGGGGAAGGCAGGCTGGTGGAGATGAAGTGCTTCTGAGGTTGGAGGTGCTGAAGCAAAAAGCTAAGTTGGAGAGCTCCTGGTGTAAAGTAAATATTGTACGAAATACAGCAAAGACTGAAAACCCAAATGCAGTGAAGTGCCCGCCCATGAATGGATCCAAATAGTGCCTCCCACAACCTTAGTCACAGCCTTCTTTCCCAGAGGAGGGCTTGAAGGTGGGGATGGTACAGAGCACAGCCAAGGCTGGGGTCAGTGGGAAACGTGGTTTTAAACACAGACTTGCCCATTCAGGGAGTGTGTTTAAAGAAATAAATGACATGTTTTTAACTGGGTGCCCCTCTGTGACAAATATGAGAATAATAGCAGGGTTTTCCTTTGGTCCACAATTTCTGTTCTCTCACGCGACGGTCTAGACTTTAAAATCTTTTCCTCAAGCTCTGAGTGGAAATCACTGACTAGGCAAACTGATGATGCACAGGCAAAATTAGTCTGTTTACCATGTGGGAGCTTGCTAATTGCAAAGGAATGTGAGTTCCCAGGCACACTCTTGGTCTGCAGATGCTGTGTTCATGACGATGGGGGAGGGTGTGCAGGCGGAGAGAGCCTGGGCTGGGATTGGCTGAGATAATGGGGCTGGTTTCTGTGCCATGCTTTCCCCTTGCTCAGTTTTCTTCCTGAGATGATTCATCAAGAAGCTTCCTTGGGCCTCTGTTGTACAGTGTTACAAGCATCCAGTTAAAACAAATGCCAGGATGAAAATGGACCTCCTATGGAAAAGTGTCACACTCATTCATTTAGCAAACACGCATTGAGCGTGGCCTCTTTGCCAAGCATTGTGCTTGGTACTGAGAATAGAGAAAGACCTCAATATAGTAGCAAAGAGAAAGTGTCCTGGACTCAGCTAGGTCAAATATATTGTAACAAGATTACAGTGCGGAGGGTAGAATTCTGAGGACATCCAGAAGACAGAGGGACTGCTTTTGCAGAGGAAACTGGGAGACTGCCCAGAGAAGGTAACTTCTGAGCCTGACCTTAGAGACAAGACTTGTAATTTGGCTGGCAGAGGAAGACCTTTCATAAGGCAGAAGCAACAGGGGCTAATGCAGAGAGAGATGGAAATGTCAATATTTTCCTAGAAAGGCCAGTGGTTCGGCAATGGCCAGGGATCTGTAGGCTCTTACATCTGAAAGAGGCTTTGCAAATCATCAATCAAAGGGGTTCATTGTACAGATGAGGAAACTAAAGGCCACAGAGCTGACGTAACTTCTGCCAAGTCTGAAACTATGATTTTTTTCAGTTACGTACCCCGGTCCTGTGGGCCTATTTATATTTACCATTCTTCACACTTCTTTAGGTAATAGAATTACATCTCACATCAGTGTGCTCGGCACTGACTTTTCTTCCCCTTGCCACATCTACAAATAGCATCGCTTGACTCTTCTACCTTAAATGTGTCCATCATCCACCCATCATTGAGACTATCTTTCAAATATGTATCCAGAACTGCCATGTTAGGCACTCTATACACTATTTGCTTATATCTCGTGCTCTTTAGAGCTACACATATCTTTGTGCTGCTTATCCTTAAAATATATCTTTTTAAATTTAAGATGTAAAAATCTTAGAATCCATTCTTCTACTGTGTCCATGTGCTTAGAAACATCCTGTTTCGAAGCTGAAAAGACGCTGGGCTGCAGCTCAGCTCAGGGTGCTGCTCATGTGTCTGTGTCAGTTTCTATATCTCCAGGAAAACTATCTTTGGGATTCCCTGCCCAGCACTATTTATTAGTTTTCCGTTAATTAAAATGAGGATGCTGAGGGTTTATTTCTGACAGACCCTTGCTACTTGAAGAAGAAAGTCACTCATGCCCTTTTTCAGAATCTGGCAGCTTTGCTCTAGATGGAGGCTGCTAGATTCAGCAGCAAGGAGGAGGGTGTTCATCGCCATCCCTGCTGCTTCTCCCCTCAGCCCCGCTGTGTCCTCAGCATCACTGCAGCCTCACCCCAGTTACAAGGTTGTCCAGCTGCAGACCCAGTCTCCAGTATTCTCTTCGGGGCCTCAGTAACACGGGTTGATTGCATACACGAAGATGTCAGACCAAATCACCACGTCTGGGAATTGTCGGGAAAACAGTGTGGAGAATGAAATGCGCACATTGCCAAAGGGTGGGGGAGATTCGAAAGCGGGATATCTTGACAGAGAGAGAAAAGTGTTGGAATTAATTCATAAACGTGTCGGATGGAAATTAGCAGCAGAAGATTTGCAAAGGGAGAAGAGACAGAGGGAGAGAGAAAAGGGAAGAGACAGACAGATGGAGAGGGGGAGGGAGATGGTGGAAAATAGAGCAGAAGAGGCAGTTTTATTTCACAGCCCTGCTTTACTCTCCACTGAAGCAGCCTGTGCTTTTGCAGGGACCCTGCCTTGCCTCCGGTTTTTGTTCCCCTGTTGACCTCCACCATCCGCAGCCCCCGCTCCTGGCCTCGCCCCAACCTCGCATTTCCATCACAACAGTTGTGCTTTTTACACACGTGGGATTCCCACTTTCTTCAGAATGGGATTCTCTCTGTACTAAGCACAGCAAACTTCGACGTGCCCATAGTAAGAAGGGAAGGACTGGGGCTTTCGAGGGAGATCTTGACTCTTGATAGTCTAATCTTATCCTGGGCCTCAGTTTTCTACACATAAAGTTACGATTATTGGGCCAGCTAAATGAGATTATGCGTGTAATTCATTTACCTTAGAATTGGATATGCTGTGTGCGCTCAGTACGTTCTTTATTATTATTATTAACAGTGGCAGTAGTAGGAGTAGTGAATTTTAAATTCTCTCTCTCGTGTTTTAAACCTCCCAGTTCAATCTTTGTGGTCAAGGTCAAGAGGTTCAAGCACCTGTTTAAGCTGTTTTAGAGCCAAATATGTTTCCCAGATTCCATTTCTTAATGGAAGATTGGAGTTTTGCCCTGTAACAGTGAGTGTTTTGGACGGTGTTCCATTTTGGAACATAATACAGGCAATCACCCAATTTCATTTTGAAAGAACAATTGAGATTACTATGTGTGAGATGAGACAGGTTTGGGTGTTTTTCCTCCTCAGGCTGCCAAGTTAGCAGGGTGTGTCCTGAAATATTCTCTCTTTCCAATTTCCTTTCTGCCTCCCAGATTTAAGGAGCCACTTCTAAATCTGAGCCTGTGTATAGTAGTATTGTATAGTGTGTAGATCCTGATTTTTTTTTCTGAAGTAGATGTAGGTAAATGGAAGCCCTGTGAATCACTATGATGCTTACAGAGCTATTTTTGGCCTCTCTGCATTCCACTTTCTTTTCCACTCTCTGTGCCATCTAATCCCTTGCACTGTGCCCCACTCTTCCTTTCCCGAAAGATTGCTCTGTAGCAAGTGATGCTGTTTGATAGCATTTTACCCACAATAGAACCTCTTTCATAATTGGAGACAGTCCTCTCAAATCCTGCCGCTGCTTTATCAACTAAGTTTATGGCATATTCTGAATCCTTTGTTGTCGTTTCAACAATGTTCACAGCATCTTCACCAAGGGTAGTTTCCATCTCAAGAAACCACTTCTTTTGCTCATCCATGAGAAGCAACTCCTTATCTATTCAAGTTTATTGTGGGACTGTCACATCTGTAGCCTCCACTTCTAGTTCTAGTTCTCTTGCTGTTTCCACCACATCTGCTGTTACTTCCTCCACTGAAATCTTGAACCCCTCAAAGTCATCCGTGAGGCTTGGAATCAACTTCTTCTAAGCTCCTGTTCATGTGGATACTTTGGCCTCCTTCCATGAATCACAAGTGTTCTGAGTGGCATTGAGCATGGTGAACCTTTTCCAGAAGGTTTTTGGGTTACTTTGCCCAGATCCATGAGAAGAATCACTATTTATGGCAGCCATAACCTTATAAAATGTGTCTCTTGAATAATAACATTTGAAAGTTGAAATTGGTTTTTGATTCATGGGCTACAGAATAGAGGTTGTGTTAGCAGGCATGAAAACAACATTCATCTCTTTGTACATCTTCATTGGAGCTTTTGGGTAACTAGGTGAATTGTCAATAAGCAGTGATATTTGGAAAGGTATCCTTTTTTTTTTTTTTTTTTCCTGAGAAGTAGGTCTTAATAGTGAGCTTAAAATATTCAGTAAACCCTGCTGTAAACAGATATGCTGTCATCCAGGCTCTGTTGTTCCATGTATGGAGCACAGGCAGAGTAGCTTTGGCATAATTCTTAAGGGCCCTAGGATTTTCAGAATGATAAATGAGTATTGGTTTTCACTTAAAGTCAACAGCTATATTAGCTCGTAACTGGAGAGTCAGCCTGTCCTTAAGCTTTGAAGCCAGACATTGACTTCTCCTTTGTAGCTATGAAAGTCCCAGATGGCACCTTCTTCCAACACAAGGTTGCTTCAGCTACACTGAAGATCTGTTGTTGAGTGTAGCCACCTTCATCAATGATCTTAGCTACATCTTCTGGATTACTTGCTGCAGCTTCTACGTAAGCACCTGCTGCTTCACCTTGTACTTCTATGTATAAAGATGGTTTCTTTCCTTAAACCTCATCAACTAACTTCTGCTAGCTTCAAACATTTCTTCTGCAGCTTCCTCACCTGTCTCAGCCTTCATAGAATTGAAGACAGTTACAACCTTGCTCTGGATTAGGCTTTGACTTAAGAGAATGTTGTGGCTGGTTTGAATTTCCATCAAGACCACCAAAACCTTCTCTATGTCAGCAACAAGACTGTTTTGCTTTCTTATCATTTGTGTGTTCACTGGAGTAGCGCTTTTAATTTCCTTCAGGAATTTTCCTTTGCATTTGTAACTTGACTAAGTCTTTGGTGCAAGAGATTTAGTTTTCAGCCTATCTTGGCTTTCAACCTGTCTTCTGCATTAAGCTTAATCATTTCCAGAGTTTTATTTGAAGTGAGGAATGTGCAACTCTTCCTTTCATTTGAACACTTAGAGGCCTTTGTAGGGTTATTAATTGGCCTAATTTAAATATTTCTGTGTCTCAGGGAATAGGGAGGCCTGAGGAGAAGGAGAGAGACTGGGGAATGGTTGGGTGGTAGGGCAGTCAGAACACACACATTTATTGATTAAGTTTCCTGTCTTACATGAGCATAGCTTGAGCTTGTGGTGCCCGAAAACAATTAAAATAGTAACATCAAAGATTACTGATCACTACCAGATATAATGAGAAAGTCTGAAATATTGCAAGGATGACCAGAATGTGGCACAGAGACAGAAAAAATGGTGCCAATAGACTTGCTTGATGCAGGGTTGCCACAAACCTTCAATTTGTAAAATACCTAATATCTGCAAAACACAGTGAAGCAAAGCACAATAAAATGAGGTGTGCCTGTACATGCAATATATATGTATGTGTGTTTATTTATAAATAAATATGTATCTAACTATATAAATTTATTTATCTCTACCTCTGTCTTGGGCTCTAGCTCTATAAAATCTCCCCTTGGCCGTGTTTCCCTGGAGAACCCTGATTATATAAGAGCCCATCCTGCTTCTCTCCCGTGTTATGCCCCTGCCCCTTTCTTTCCTTTTCTTTTGCTTCCTCTTTACCATTTTCTTTACCCCCATTTTCTGGAGACTTTCTAATGCCTGGAGGACAAAGGAAGGAGGATGAGCAATGGATTCTCCATCTCCTTCCTTCCCAGTCCTCTGAACTGCATTTCCTGCCATCATGGGAAATGTTGAGCCTCATGACCCAGAGGGACTGTTTTGTTTTGGTTTTGGTTTTGGTTTGAGACAAGGTCTTGCTCTGTTGCCCAGACTGGAGTGCAGTGGCATGGTCATAGCTCACTGCAGCCTCAAACTCCTGGACTCAAGTGATCTTCCCACCTCAGCCTGTCAATCAGCTTGGACTACAGGCATGAGCCAGCACATCTGCCTATTTTAAAAAATGTTTGTAGAGATAGAATCTTGCTATGTTGCCCAGGCTGGCCTTGAACTTTTGGCTTCAAGCAGTCCTCCCACCTTGGCCTCCCAAAGTGCGGGGATTATAGCTGTGAGCTCCCATGCGTGGCCTTGTTTTGTTTTTTCCTGACTCTATCTTTGTAAAACTGATTCCATCTAGCCAGGTGACAGGAAATTAGAGTTGCTGGGAGGAGAAGAAAGCTTTTAGGGTCGAATATAGAATACAATGTCAGTGCTGGGTTAAGGAGCGGGTGTGGGGCATTAGTGGATGAAAAGAGGCTAGTCAGAGACAGATCCCAGATACTGTTGTCTAACATAAGTGTGGTGGTGAGAACGCACATAGCCTGGCAGAATTTTAGAAACTGTCCAATCCAATCTGGTCAAAACCCAATTTATTGTGGGTTTCTACCAAAACGTTTGAGGTTTTGGTCAAAACCTACAATAAAAATAATGTGTCAAGCATGCCCAGAACGCAAGAGCATATGAGGGATCCTGAGCGTGTCTGTGAATAAAGGCGGGGCACTGTCATGTAAACATACGTTATGAGAGGCTTGCTCTCTAAGCTGAGTTACAATATATCACAATAATTATGTGAATCACAAGCTATGTTTCTGATAAATCTGGCTATGATTTATTGATTAGAATCCTAATACCTGCAGCTCATCTTCATTGCTTGTTGGCTACTTGGTATGGCTACCCACTTTTCCACCGTGATTAACTTCTCACCATGTAAATAACAGCGTGTTCCAACATCAGTAGTGTATGAGCACAGAGGTTTTAGAGCAAGACAAACTGAATCACTCTAATTCTTGTTCTCCACCTCTAGCTAATTTGCCACTGGTAAAATCCAGTGTCCAAATGTGGACAAATACCTTTGATTATTTAATATTTGGTACATGAATCTTGAATAGCTATGATATCTGTGAGACTGGAGGGTACGGGTTAAAAATACATAATTATTTTTATTATTAATTGAATAAATATTGATTGGAAACCTACTATATGCCAGGAATTATTCTGGGTGCTGGTAATACAGCAATGAACCTTGAGGGGAATAGGAAAAGGTTCAGCATTTTCTTTTTTTTTTTTTGAGACAGTGTCTTGCTCTGTCACCCAGGCTGGAGTGCAACGGCAGGATCTCAGCTCACTGCAACCTCTGCCTCCCAGGTTCAAGTGACTATCCTGCCTCAGCCTCCTGAGCAGCTGAGATTACAGGCGTACGCCACCACACCCTGCTAATTTTTGTAATTTTAGGTGAGGTGGGGTTTCACCATGTTGGTCAGGCTGGTCTCGAACCTCATGATCTGCCCCCCTTGACCTCCCAAAGTGCTGGGATTACAGGCGTGAGCCATCGCGCCCAGCCAGATTCAGCATTTTCTACCTTGCACTTCTAGAAATGACTAGGAGTAATCTTTCTTCTCTATATATTGCTTTATCAAATAATACCTTCCTTATAGAGGTGTTAACAGGATTACATTAGATAGCATCTGTCAGGTGTGTGTTCTAGTGTCTGAGCTGCTAGTAGGATGGTGATGATGATGATGACAATGACAACTGTCACTATTATTTAAATATTGATTGGTTGGTCTGCATCTGAATGGGTCCAGAGATGGAAATTTTTTGACCTTAAACAATTCATGCTGTATATATCTTTAATCATCAACAGTGTACGAAATGCTGTGATGAACGCAGGCAGCTGTAGAACACCTTCAAGGAGCTCTTAACTTTCAGAAACATTAAAAAAGTATTCAGGACTCTCATGCTGAAGATGAAATAAGACAAAACAGTACCAGCCTCCCCCAGACCCCCATCTCCATCCAGCATTTCTTCACAGCTAAGCTTGACACCCTGGACCACATTTGTTTTCCCCACTCCTGGGGTTCCACTCATTCCTCAGCTCACCACTGCCTCACTTCTGCTGCCTCAGCAGTAAAACAGCTTCTGCAGAATTCATCAGTGCCCTCCACTGTGGCAGATCAAAAGCATATGGCTGTGCATCCTCTGCTAGCCTGAATCCTCTCGTAGTGGATGCCGCTGGCCGCTCTTTTCTTCTGAAAGGTGTCCTCCCTGATTTCTGTGTAGGCGCTGATCCTGCGTTTCCTTCTGTTTTTCAGGCCACTCCTCAGGCTCCCTCATGAGCTCTTTTTCCTCCTACCCCTATGTGTTTGTGTTGCTCAGAATTCACACTTAATGCCTCGTTTCTTCTCACTCCTGCTCTTGCTCAGTGACTTCATTAGTACCCAGGCCTTCAGCTCCCATGTATGCAAAGATGATTCCAAAATCTATCACTGTAAACATTGTCTCTTGCTCAGGCTCAACACCGAAATATCCAAATGCCAACAGCACATTTTTACTTCGATGTTTCACCAACACCTCAAGTTCAGTGTTTAACGCCCTGCCCTCCACTCAGTATCAACTCTTCTTACTATGTCTCTGGGATTGGTAACGCTGTTCACTCATCTGCCAAAATCAGAAGCCACATGGCAGTCTCAGTCCTACTCAGTCCTTAAAAGTGAACTCTTCCTTTGAGGAGTCTTTTCCTTTGAGCAGCTTTCCAAGAACCTGATCTAATTTTAACGGCCTCGTTTTGAGATCCTGTGGCATGCTGTACATATTTTTATTTTAAATCTGATCATACCATACTATGATACCTGATTTATTTCTTCTACTAGACTATAAACTCCTTGAGAGCAGGTAACACATCATGTTCTTTGGATTTTCAGGCCAAGCAAAATGCCTAGATGGTCAATGACCATTGGTCCTCCCACCAAAACAAACAAACAAACAAATAAACAAAAAACAAGAAAGAATGTTTGAATGAAGTAGTGAATGAGTCAACAAAATAAATGAACAATATTAAAAAAAAGTTTGGCAAGACAGATATTATTTCAAGTAACTGACATATTCTACAAAACACAAGTTCTATCTAGCTCCTCTCTAAGACCCAGAAAATCAGATTCAGTTTGGCAGGAAGTACGTGTACAGCCCAGTAAGGAGCAGCCACTCATGGAGTACCGCCTATGTGCCAGGCTCTCTGCAAGCCACCTTACATACGGTTTGCTCAGTTCTTTAAATAAAAAAGTGTTATTTCTCCCATCCAACCAGGGAGGAATCCTGGGCTCAGAGAAGCCTGGTCCATTGCTGGGGACCCCCGGCTCTCAGAGGGCAGGTCCAGATTTAGAACCCGGCAAGCCCACCTCCAGCGGCATTCTCTCCTCCACATTCTGGGTTCCCTGGGGAGGAAGAATCCATTTTCCACCTGTTATGGTCATTCTGTTAGATACTGTAGTGAGACTGGGGAGGGGTAAGACTGTAATAATGGTACTGAACATTTAAAAAACACATTTTATGGCTTGTAGGTCTCAATATAATGGTTTTTGTTATTTGATTTATAGAACTATATGAGGTGTGACTATAAAGTAATGAGGCTGATTTTATTGTATGACTTGTGGAAATTGGTCCCTTTATAGGGGTCTCCAGCCTTTCTAGAATGAAATGCTTTAATGTAGTTGACGCCTGTGCTTCCCCATTGTCGAGGCACTGGGGGCCAAGGAGGGAAGGAGACGGTTACTAAGAGAGTTTCTTAGTGCGAATGGCATTGGCTCTTTGGCTGACAGCTTCACGGACTTTCTGCAAACTGTGGAGAGTGGACACCAGTTCTCTCGTGTGGCAAATATTTGCTGAGTACTTACTCTGTACTGGGCCCTGGTCTGTAGCGGAGGAATCAGGGATGAACAAAATAAACACTCTGTTCTTGGGACCTTGCAATTCTAATGAGAGAGAGAGTTTACATGCATGCAATGCACACAGAAACTTGGAAGGAAAAAGAGTCGGCCAGGGGCTGTTGTTACACTCCTTAGATTCTAAAACTCTCCATAGATCACTCTCTAAGCCTTGGGGGACCTCACAGGTATCTTTTTACAGTGTAAATCTTATATGCCTTAGGTTGGCCTGTTTATTTTAAAGTTTTTTTGTTGTCATGTTGTTACTTTTGTTTATCTACTTGGTTATTTTTTGTTGTTTTGTTTGCTTTGGTTTTGCCTACTTCATTCTGGCATTAAGGATGGAAAAAAGGAATTGAATATCCCCCGTCATCGCGAGCTGCCATCATGCCAGGCTCTGGGAAGGGCGCTTTCACATGCATCGTCGTGCTCATAGCCGTCCTGTGAGGAAGCTCTTGTGCACACCGCTCACGGAGGAGGGGACACAAACTCAGAGGATTGCCCTGCTTGGAAGTAGCAAAGCTGGGATTGGAAGCCAGGCGTTTTAATTCATGCACAATGTCGGTTCCTTCCATCAGGCCAGGCAGATGCATTCTAGGTTGAAAAGGATGTCATGTGGTCTGTGATGGAAAAGAGGAACAGGTTGAGATTTAAGGGGCCTGAATTCTGACCTTAGGTTAGCAGCTGACTAGGAAAACCATTGAATGTGTATTTGCATCAGTTTTGGAAGAGTGCAAGCGAGAATGAGAAGCAAAAGATTCCACATGGATTTCCTGCATTAATTGTGCAAGCAGCTATAATATAGGGATTGGTTTGGGTGTTTTAGAGGGGAGTACTTGTGTCTCATCCAAAGCGGTGTGTTCTGTGATATGTGATTCCCTTTCTTGTGACTTTCTTAGCCTAAAAACGGAAGCCCCAGTCAACTCTTACCTCTCTGTTCACCACAACACATTTTGAGTTCACTACAGCTCCATGACCAGATCGCCCCAGACAGCCACCTTCTTCTAGCTAAGCCACCATGTCTTCTCGGTCACTCCACTCCACTGGGTCCACACTGACTCACATAGGTTTCTGTCATACAAATACCATCAAACCCAGGCTTCTCACTTTATATGTCTCCCTAATACACACATAGAACAGCTGGGTACAATCTTCTCTCAGATAAACACAAGCTGTAAGTCCTCCTTATTTATGAATAACACAGTTTGAAATTGCTTTTATAACTGAATACAAATTTTATTAGATAAATTCAGATATTTCTGTGTGATCCCAGATTCTCCAATAGCTATCATCTGGACAGCCCCTCCAGGGCAAAATAAAAGCTTATTAATAACCACAGAAGCCTTTTCATTTTTAGGCAACTTCTAATTCTAAAGTGACCTCTTCTTCAAAATCAGAGAAAAACCTGTCTCGTTTCTTTTATTATATACACACACAGAGAAAAAGCCTTTGGACACCTTGGGAATTTTTGTGTCTTGCTCTGTACAGCTCATCTGCCCACAGAGATACTTCAGAGAGGAAACTTGTGACAATGGGGAATTAGGCCTCTTTCTGTAGGCAGTAATAACTAGCATTTATTATGGAATTAGTGAGTGCCAGGCACGATGCCAATTACTTTACATGCAGTATTTCACTTAACACTGATGTCGGCTGAATCATGGCCCCCACAATTCATATGTTGAAACTCTAAGCACCAATGTGACTCTACTTAGAGATACGCCTTTTAGGAAGTGATTAAAGTTAAAGGGGTCAGAAGAATGGGGCCCTAATCCCTTAGAATTGGTGGCCTTCTAGGAACAGAGCGAGGTTTCTTCCCCATGTGAGCACAGAGCAAGAAGGTAGCTGTCTCAAGCCAGAAAGAGAGCGCTCGTCGGAGCACGTTCACGCTGGCACCCTGATCTCAGACTTGCAGCCTGTGCCACTGTGAGAAAACCAACTTCTGTGAGGCCACCTGGTCTGCAGTGTTTTGTTATGGCAGCGTGAGCTGCCTGAGACAGATCCTCACAAGCGCTCTACAGATTCTTTGCTATGGTGGTCTCCATTTACAGAGGTGGCAGCTGTAAGATGAGTGAATGAGGGAGCGTGTGTAAAGTCCCACAGAGAGTGAGCTGCCGAGGTGGGGCTCGAACTGACGCCTGACTGCCCTGCGTTTGTTCTGGTCTTCCCTCCTGCACTCTAGAGGACAGGCACAGTCCACCTAGATCACAGCAGGGAAGTCAAAACAGGCCGAGGTCTTAAACCCAAGTCCTAAGACTCACATTAAGGGTCAGTGAGCAGCATTTTCTTGTTTTCTTAAAAACAGTGATAACTTCATGGCCTCATCTCCACACAATGTTAGTCTACTCCCAAAAGATAACTTGTGACCAAGTAGAGGGGAAATATTAAGAGACGACTACATGGAGTGAAATAAGTTACGTCTCATAGGGTTGGCTGAAGGGGCCTATTTCCAAATTACCGACAAAGGCAGAAGAGCCTCTAGATTCAGGTTGAGGGTTTCACGGATAATACGCCGCCTCCCAAAAATGCACACAGCAGAGCTTTATCACTATTTTTATGGTAATTAGGAAAGCAAGCTTTCGATGAGACAATAACATCACCCTCAGTCCTCCATGCTAAGCTTCAAATCTCTTTCCCCCACTGTCGTCCTGATGTCTCCATCTGACTGTCTCATAGAAGTGATAGCTTCACAACTTAATCAGAACTCTTTATTCATTCTTCAATTCCCTCTTCCCTAAACCCATTCCTTCTGGCATGGCATCATTCTCATTACAGGTAGTTGTAAAATGCAGCCAGTTACCCAAATCTTCCTCAAGCTCTCTCTTTTTCTCAATCTCAAATCTCAGGAAGTCCTAACTACTATTCTTCAGAAATGCACCCTTCGCCTTTCCATAATTCTCTCTCTTCATTGCCACTGACATCGTTTCTGGCCTCCGCTGTTCCTGTCATGCCCTCTGCTTCCACTCTGTACCCCTGCAATCTAGTCCTCTACACAGCAGTCAAAGGGACTTGCGAAATTTTATCAATCACATCCTGTCACTCTTCTACCGAAATGTTTCCAAAGTTATTGTACTGCACTTAGAATCAATTCTAAAACAGTGACTGTGGCCTTCAAGGGCCAGTGCAGCTGCACCTTGATTTGCCCCTGGGTCTAGCGGGCTGCCTCTGCCATATGCCCCTATGGTGTTCGTTTGCTCAGCTCCAGCCTTCACTCGGCTGATCAGTCAGGACTCAGGTCAAGTGCTCCCTCTTCAGAGAGGCTTCCCCTGGCTGTTTCATTTTTCACTCTTCCCACACCATCACACTTCTTTTTTTAACGTATAGCTTGCAGCACAATCTAAATATTTGCATCTATTTACTTTTTCTGGTCTCTTTCCCCCTTCTTCAACACTGCTCACACACCCTTGCAGAAAAGCACATAATAAAGGTGATCTCATTAATTACTGCATCTCCAGTCCCTACAACCGTGTCCAACATAAAATAGGTGTGTGACACATATTTACAGAATTAATGAATTCGTAAATGAATAAGTAAAAATTGTGTTACTTTTTTGTCATTTTTTAATTGGTTTCTTTCTTTGACTGTTCATCTTGGTTATCGCCGTCTGTGTGAGACTGATCTGTCAAAGACTATAAGGCAGATAATGTCCTGCCACAAGTAAGAGAGTTTTCACAGCCCAGGATACTGGTTGGAAGTATCCATCCATACCCAAAGCAGCAGCAGTACTCAGCAGTCAGCTCTGGCAGCCAAGACAGTTTAGGTTCTGAACAGAAGTTGCTGCCTGACAAGGCCCACCTCCCCTTTGTCTTTCTCCATAATTGTGGGTTCGTGAGTTGTATGCACCATTGTTCAGCTGCTTCTCACAGGATGCATCTCTTCAGTGTCACGAGCTATGTTCCATCACCAGACACAGTTCACATATACGTAGGAATATTATAGGCCCACAATCTTATTTAAGCCAATTTGAAATGCAATAATGTGATTAGACTTTTTACAGGTGTTTTTCCCAGGTGGGTTGCCTTACTTTTCATCTAGCTTCTCTGGGACATTCTATCTTCTCCAGGTTGCAGATACCAGCTGTCAGTTTTAAGTGGCTAGAGTCACCTGAATTCTGACCCGGAAATCCCCAGGGTTCTTTACAGCTCTTTGCCTTCTTTGCTTCTCTTTCTCCTACCTGAGAAAGTTCCCTCTGGCAAGGATTCCTATTCTCAAGCCTGTTCATAATGACTTTTCTCTGGCTAGCCAGTGGTCTCTCTTGTGATCATTACAGTCCTGTAATCGGGATCCAACTTTGCATTTTCTGTTACAAATTGTCATAAACGAGACTTCTGTAGGTCTGAGCAGAACCTCTAGTTTGTACATAGGGCATTTATAACCTTGTACTCACAAGTTTTTTCATGTCACAAATTGTTATCATGTGAAAATGGGAGTTTTGCTGTATAACCATAATTCATGATTATTAAATTTTCCAATGTGCCCAGTCCTTTGGTGATATGTCGCATGCATTATCTCACTAATTGTCGCTTATATTAATCATGTTTTTATGTTCTGTATTTTATGATGCTTTGATATCCTGGGTCTTGCTAATTCTGGGAAGACTGTCCCTCCTAGGGCTAGCTCATTCCTAGAGATGATAAAACACTTGCCTGTGTCCATGCCCTTTATGAGAACACCAATCCATTCAAAACCCATACCCCGAACATTTCTCTAATGCTCACACACCAAATCAACATTGCCTTGCCCTAGATCACCCGAGGGCCAAGTACAGAACCATGAGAACCACCCCCACCGCCCTAACACAGAGCCTGCCAGAAATATTCAAACTTTGTAATCCTAAGCTTGCTGAAGTTTGCCTACCTTGCCTCCCCCATTTATTCCCACGGAAATCACAATGAAGACCCTGTGCTAGGCCTTCCTCTCACTCCTTCTGCCTCCTGACCAACCCTGGTGCATCCCCACGTGGTCCAGCATGGCATGGTGTGCCCCTCCTCTTGGGAACTGCAAGGAATATACTCATCTTTCCAGGCAGTTGTCTCTGTGTCTGTCATCTTACCAGCCTTGATTTTAAAACATGCCGGGTACCTTTCAAGAAACCCCAAACCCTGTAACATAGGTGGGATAGGCATTCCTGGGTACCAGCCAGGCAGCTAGAGAGATGACAAGTCAGTATCTGAACAGACAGTGTAACTTCAGAAGTAGTATAGGCTGAGCATCCCAAATCCAAACATCTGAAACTTTCTGAGGACAGACATGACGCTCAAAGGAAATGCTCATTGGAGCGTATTGAATTTGAGATTTCCACGTTTGGGATACTCAACAGTAAGTATAATGCAAAGACTCCAAAATTTAAAATAATTCAAAATCTGAAACACTTTTGGTCTCAAGCATTTCCAATAAGGGATACTGTTAGTCATGATGTTAATTTGTCTTTATATATGTTTCCACATATCTAAGAGGGTTTCACTAGGGGCCACCTTGTCATGACACTCAGCCAAGCATTTCCTAGAAAAGTTCTGACAGAAACTACTTAGTCCTCGTGCATTGTGAACCTCAACTCATTTTCTGTTTCTAATTTCAATTTAGTCTCAGCCTGATATTCTATAAATGCACACACTAGTCCACAGCAGTGTCCTACAGAGGAATGAACTCTCTCCCACACAACTGAAGACTCACAGAGATTAACATGAAATGCGACCTTTGCAGTCATTTCTCTGATTTGCTAGCCCATGAGTTGAGCCCGTTTATTCACTCAGAAATACTGAGCTAGGAAACGCTGTTACAGAAGAAAATAGACACAGGCCCTCTTCTTTAGGACTCCAGATACCTTATTTCAGGGGAGCCAGCTGTGCAAAACATGGGAAACTTGGTTTATTTCTTCGCAAGAGCAAGACTTATTATATACTGTTAAGAAAATTTACGCCTCGCTTCCACCCATCTCTGCTGCTCTTCTTTACTTGTCTCAGCCATTCTTTTCCTATGGGGAATCTCATGCTGTCCTAGCCTTTCTCTTTGTCCTTAATAACTCTTTCTGTCTCAAGCAATCTTTTATGAGTTGATTTAGCAACTGCCCCATTTTCGTCTCCTGAGAAGCAATAGAACCAGCAGGTCCAGGAGAGAGGAAGGGATGTGAATGCTCTACAACCAAGTGGCAGAGCTGCGGGCATTGAGGGGAAGCCTGAGCCAAGTCCACGGCTGCCACCCACCTGTGTTCAAGCTCCAAACTCTGCAACCGAAGAAAATCATAAGCCCGGCCTCAGGTTCTCAGCTTTCCACAAGTTAAAGTATGAAAAAGAGCCTTTCCCGTCTGGTGATACTAGACTAGAACTCAGAGCTGAGAGGTTGAAGTACAGTGTCAATCAGGAAACCCAGGTTCACTCAAGTCTTGAGAAAAGACATGTGTCATAAGAGCTAGGAGGAAATCCCAAATTAGGTTGTGGGGCTGCTCCCTGAGCCCCCAGCCTCTCCTCTCTGCATCACAGCTCCCCAAAGCCTTGTACCTCAGGAGCTCATGGATGAGAGCTGGACCCCACTGCTGCCTTTGTCATACTTGCTTTCTGTAAAGGACCTAACCCAGTGGTGCACTGCATGACAATGCCTTGTCAATGACAGACCGTGTATATGACAGTGGTATACAAAAGATTACAGTGGAACTAAAATTTAATATACTCCAGTGACACTGTAGCCATCTTAATGTCTTAGCTCAAAGTGTTACTCAGGCATTTGTGGTGATGCTGGTGTAAACAAACCCTACTATGCTACCCATCCCATTAAAGTCTAGCACATGCAAATATGTATAGTACATAATAATTGATAACAAATATAAATGACTATATTACTAATTTTTATGTATACTATACTATACTTTTTATCTTTAGAGTATGCTCCTGCTACTTATTTTTAAAAGGTGATTGTAAAATAGCCACAGGCAGGTCCTTCAGGAGGTATCTAGAAGAAGGCATTGCTATCATAGGAGGTGACAGCTTCATGCGTGTTATTGCTCCTGAAGCTTTTCCAGTGTGAGGAAATGTGGAGGCAGAAGACAGTGATATTGATCATCCTGACTCCATGTAGGCCTAGGCTAATGTGGATATTTGTGTCTTAGTTTTTAGCAAACAAAATTTAAAAGTTAGAAAAAAGTGGAAAAAAGCTTAGAATAAGGATATAAGAATACATTTTTATACAATTGTACAACATGTTTGTGTTTCAAGCTAATGTTATTATGCAACAGTCAAAAAGTTAAAATAATTCAAAGTTTATAAAGTTAAAAAGTTACAGTAGGCTAAAGTTATTGAAGACAGAAAAATGTGTTTTGATAAATTTAGGGTAGCCTCATTGTACAGTGTTTATGAAGGCTATGGTGGTGTGCAGTAATGTCCTAGGCCTTCATTCCCCACCTACTCACTGACTCACCCAGAGCAACTTCCAGTTCTGCAAGCTCCGTCAGTGGTAAATGTCTGTACAGATGTACGGTTTTTTTTTTTTAAATCTTTTGTACTTTATTTTTATTGCACATTTTCTGGGTTTAGATACACAAATCCTTACTATTGTGTTACAGTTGCCTGTAGTATTCAGTACAGTGGCATGCTGTACAGGCTTGCAGCCTAGGAGCAATGGGCTCTACCACACAGCCTAGGTGTGTAGTGGGCTATGTCATCTGGGTTTATGGAAGTACACATCAGGATATTCACACAATCACAAAATCTCCTAAAGACAGTTCTCAGACTGTATCCCCCTTCATAAGCAGCATATGACTATATATGTTTCACTACAGCCGATACAATTACTGATAAGTATTCTCCCTTCTAGGTAAGATGCACTAATTAAAAATTTTAGACCTACACATATATGTGGTCTAACCCTTTTAGAATGGGGAATGGGGCGGTATTTATTTGTGCTCAGTCTCTCAGAACTGAAAGCAAGTAGTATGCCTTTGTATCCTTCAGCAACTAAAGTAATAAACGATAAGAGCTTAATGCTTATTTTTGAATTAAATTTCATTTTGCCAATTGTGCAGAGCCCGGTCTAATTTAACAAAAGGCTTTGAGAAAAAATACAGTAGAGCAGATGCGCATAGCAACCATTAAATTAGAATACAACGGGGAGGCTTCTGCCAGGGGAGCAGAGAAGGCCTCCCGAGGGGCCCAAGGGACGCGGAGCTCTGGGGTTTAGAGCGGAAAGAGGCAAATCTGAGACCAAAGAAACTGGGAGGCTGGTCTCCAAGAGCCCCGAGTCACCTCCCAGCACCACTGCGGTGCCACTTCCTGTGAGGGGTTTTAGGGGGATCAGTCCTACTACTTTTTAGGATCTTCCTGTGTTTTTCCCAGTCCCTGCTTTTTACCACGGTAAAGTGTAGGACTGGGACAAATGTTGCATGCTGTGTTGTAAGGAGAAATTGAGATTTGCCACTTTGGGGACAGGCGTCCAGTGGAGGGGCACGGGCGTTTCCGAGGTGGGTCCTCGGAGGTGGGTCCACTCCGCCTCCGCACGGGCCCAGGACAGCGCGCCGTCAGGGCTGGACTCGGCTGGACGGGGAGCCGGCCGCAGCGCGGTGGACGGGCACACCGGTGCCCACCTGGCGTGGGCAGGGTAGTTCAGCTCTCCAGGGCGGGCTTTGAAAACTTCTGCGCTGGCATCGGCGAGGAAAGGTGCCGGTGTCAGTTTTCAATTTGCTGCTTTCCCCAGAACGCCCTCTCCCGCCCTCCCCTCTCCCTCCCCGCTCCCCCCACCTCACCCCTCCGCAGGGGAAGCCACTGCGAGGGGCGCAGCGTTCTCTCGGCTGCGGGCGCGGG
>NW_012105731.1:266748-342004 GCF_000951045.1 Mandrillus leucophaeus | reverse complement strand
ACCGACCGGAGGACCCTGGCTGCGCCGGCTGCGCGTCCCCGCCTTGGAACTTTTTGCCGCCGGCCTGGGGTTCCAGATGCGAGGCTTGGGGCTGGGGGACACGTACATCTGTACACGTGTGTGATCCAATAAAACATTTGCTCCTCTCCTTGAAGCCGCGGCTTTTTATGACAGCTTCTGCATGTCAGAGACACTTGCCTCCTTCTTTGGGTTATAAACTTTTGATGCCAGAGCTCTGCAGAACGTGCCCAACTGAATCTTAAAGTAGCGTCTCGAAGAGAGAGGCAGAGAAAGCGCAATCTGTGACCTTCATCCCCGCACCTTGCTACCTCCTCTCCCCTCCGGGCTGCCTCCCTCCTCCCCAGGGGAGCGTCAAGAAAGCGCTTTTTGGATGCAGGAGGGGGCATCTGGTTCTGCCAGGCTGGAAAGCAGAGGCAGGATCTGAGGAAGAATTCTTGGACCCCGGAGAGCCTGGACTCCTCTCTTCTCCGTCCCCCTGCTCCTGGCGAGCTCTGCCCCTTCCCTCCTCCCCGCACCGCTTCCTGAGCCGGCTGGTGCGCGGGGCGGGGGACCAGGACCGTGCGGCTGCCGGAGTTCTGGGAAGTTGTGGCTGTCGAGGATGGGGGTCTGTGGGTACCTGTTCCTGCCCTGGAAGTGCCTCGTGGTCGTGTCTCTCAGGCTGCTGTTCCTTGTACCCACAGGAGTGCCCGTGCGCAGCGGAGATGCCACCTTCCCCAAAGCTATGGACAACGTGACGGTCCGGCAGGGGGAGAGCGCCACCCTCAGGTAGGGAGCTGTCCTTCCGCGGGGCCGGGCCCCTGGGCTGCGGTCGCTGGGCAGAGGTGGGGAGAGGGGGACCGGAGCGCGAGGGCCTTGTGCAGGCCCGAGGGGCGCCCGCTTGCGCGCTGCCGTGCCGACCGCCGTGCCCCTGGACGGGTTTGTCGTGTGCTCCGTCTATGCCGCTCCAGGATCTTATGCGTGAACCTCGAAGTCCACGTGTGGGACTCCATGGTTCTATGAAGCCATGACAGGCTAGATTCTCTCCTGCGTGGGCACCAAGATGAGAACATGAGGGCATGGATTTGAAACACTGGGTGGCTAGCCTGAGCCCCTTGGATGGCTGTCACAGGCCAGAAGGTACATGATGAGGCAGGATCGTCCTCAGGGCCACCAGGCTAGCCCCTATCAGAGATGCACCTCAAATGTAAGGCTGTGCAAATACCAGTGCCAGGCCACGGCCTGTTGTGAGTCTTCTCAAGACCCAGGACTCCTGCCAAACCTGGTGTAGTGCTCCTAGGGTCCCTATTGTAAATTATTAGAGCAGTTTTATTTTTGCAGGCTGGGTCCAAGGAAAGGAAACATGTAGCTTTTATGCAACAACATCAGTCCTATGTGAAAAGCACAATAGGAGAGCTTTTTGTTTTACCTTAATGAGTTACAGAGAATCACTTGCATGCTCCAGGCAGAGAGGGGGAGAATCTTGGAATATGAACCTTTGGGGACTGGGCTTGCTGCGGCAGAGACTTTAATAAAAATGCAGCCACCACTTTCCACCAGCTCAGCAGATATCATCTTTTATCCCTTTAATGAGGCAGTTCTGGTCCTAGGAGACAGATTCAGGGACGTCCCAGCTTAACTATGTCTCACAATGTACACAGGGCGAATGCATTTGCCCTGCCGATGACTTTGATGGTTATGGTGAAAATAAAACATCCTGACCCAGATTCTGCAGCCAGAATGCCTGGCTTCTCCTAGGAGAGTGTGAGGGTGGGAGTTCTTCCTGTTCCTCCCTTGGCTTTCCTGGTGGAACCTTTCCTGCATCTAGACAAGCCTCTCCCTGGAGGAGGAAAGACAGGTCTCTGGGACACCAGAATTCTTTCCCTAAGCGCAAGGGTGAAGGTTGCCTTCTGCCACTTGGGGTGATACTTAGCTGGATCTTTTTTTAAGTTAGAGAACAGGTCCCAGAACCCTGTGTGCTGTTTCTCAGAAGCCCAAAGCAAATGGAGAAAAAAGGAGAATTGAGAGGCCTTTTAGATGGTAGATGTGAGGGAAAAGTCCTCCTGGCCATGTGGGTACCGCTCAGCCTGCCCCAGACTAGAATGTAATATCCCTACTTCATTGCTTCAAAGAAGGTTCCATGAGGAATCTGGGAACATTTCCCAATAAGCATTTGCAGTAGACTAGTTGGCTTAAAGATATGAATAGCACACAGGTTATAATACATGTTAACCAAGGAAATGTCAGTAAATATTACTAGTGTTCAGGGATGTTGATGCTGCCACACACCTCTTTACCATCTAATGTGCCACTGGGGGCTAAGAGGTCTAGCACTGAATAGGATCTGAGCCCCGAATTTTCCAAAATCCTCTGTCCTCTTCCTTTCCCCCCAAATTAAACCAGAAAGCTTGAAAACTTGAGCTTTCTGCTTTCTGAGATGCAAGAAGACGATTCCACCAGCAGAGGGCCAGCTTCGATCTACCAATTTTTTATTAGCTGTTGGCCTGTTTTCATGATCTCAGTTCTAATGTTGAGCAGCTGGGCTTGGGAATGGGGATGGGAATAAAAAAAGAAAAGCTGAATAGTTGCTTTTTGTTCTTTGCAGAGAAAAAGAATAACTTACATGTTCTAGCATAACTGTTATCTGTTACCTGGTTGCATGGTGTAATTTTTGTTTAAGTAAGCACATGTCTCATGTTGATTTTGCGTCTCTTCTATACATTTACCCCAGAATAGAGAAATTCAGCACGTTATCTACATTTTAATCTCTTTAAATCCTCATTCTCTTAGCTCATGTCATCTTCTCTTTTATTATTTTCTTCCTTCGTTTTTATCAGATGCTCCCATAATGTATACGTTCATCTGTTACTCATTATTTTCTTTCTTTTTTGTCTTTATCACTTAAGTCTTCTTATTCCTTGATTTTTTAAGGTTTTGATTTCACTGCTACCACAGTGTTTCTTAAAAGAACATAAACATCGTCTGCAAATTTCTGTATGTCCCCATCTCTCTCCTTTTGTTTTTACTCTTTTGCTCTATTGGTTAAGAGTTGTGTGCTGTGTGCCCATCTTAACAAATAACTGATTTGTCAGTACTCCGAGGGAGAGTCCATGTTTTCCGTTTCTGGAAGCCCGTGGCTTTAACCCTAGGTAAATATACCATGTTTTATTTGGTGGTGTTTTTTGCTGTGTAAGTTGTAATTCTTAAGTATGGTTTCTTACTCTTTTGTCTCCTTAAAGACATTCATTAGGGATTCATTACTTGGGAACTGAGTGTTCCAAGCGCATTGCATGTTTAGAATGCACCAAAAAACACTGAATGATACCCATGCCCATCACACGGAAAACACTTTTAATGTGGTTGTCCTGGGTCAAAGTATCTTGAATCTGTTTTAAATCTTGAATGAAGTCCCATGAAGAGGAGAGAGACCTAGTAGGAAAAGCAAAGGAGTCAAGAAACCTGGGTCTGCCTTTAAATTTCCCAGAGAAAAAACTGCACAGCTTAGAGAAGAATGATTTCCCTCCTTTGGGATATCAGTTTTGTTGTGACAGGTCTTTGATTGCTCTGAGGGACATTAGGAAGTGCTGTGCCAAAGATGACACTGAAGTTTTGAACGTGGATGAAACTCATTTTCTATAAGTGAGGCAATATTATCTTCCTCATAACTACTTCATAGGGCTACTTGAAAAGTAAAAATAATTATTTGAATATTGAGTTATTTTGCCCTCTTGGAAGAGGAGATGATATGGAAAATGAAGGTGCTATTCACTATGGTTGAATTATAGCTTCCATGAATCTGATTTGAATTCATTATTACAAATGGGCCCTCTTGGCCAGAATCACTTCATTACAATTATCTGCTGTTGGGTTGAAAATGTTCTGTGCTCTCTATTAGATTAGATATGACAAGAATCAAGAAGTCATGTGTCTGAATCAATGCCCACATCAGTAAAGGAGCCCAGGATGCTCAGTGTGGTCAGCTGGTGTCTATTAAGCCATCTCAGCAGAGTGAATGATGGCCAGTTGTGCTTTCTTCACAGGCCTCAATCTCCTCCAGGTTTGCTTGAGTTCCTCTGTGGGTCCACATCATCTGTGTACATGAACATTTTGAGGGGCTGTGGTGAGGTGGAGGCAAGGTTGTTGCTGTAACTGTTCCACTCAATGGGAAAAGTTCCGACCAACATACGGGGTTTTCTTTCTGGTTTGCTTTTGTTTCGGTGTTTTGTGTTTTTTATTTCAACAGCAGGATAATCAGTTTTGCTGATCCAGGCTTGCTGATCTGGGATTATGCTTAATGGCTCTTTTCTAAAATGTCCCTGCATTTTCATTTGGAGTTCTGAACTAATCCATTCAAAATCAAGTATTTGAGGTTTAACTACTGCCAAGGAATAATCTGAGCAGTGGGATTTTGCCAAAGCAACCTGGGCAGTAGAGTTTCCAAAGATAAAGTTCTGTTGTTTGCCTGGGTGTGTTTCCGTACTTTGCACCTACCTTCAGTTCTTTTTTATGTAAATGAGAAGATTTTGAGTCGCCATTAGACTATTCAAAACAAACACCTGATTTTTCCATTTCAGTGTTTCAGTTGCCCAGGATGAATAAGAACTGGGTACATTTAAAGACTTTACTCCTAGTCTGGGAAGATAAAGACATTAAGAGAGACTCAAGCAGGGACAGGTCCATAAAGGACCTCTCAAGTGGTGGCACGAACCTGGTTGGAGTTATCTGGGATGCTTTTTAGAAATTCCATTGCCAGGAATTGATGATGCTAGGAATTCCATCCCAGATTGATGATGTCAAAATTCCTGGGTTTGGGGATGGATGTGGCCATTGAAAACATCTTTTCCAGTATTTCTGATGTGGAGCCAGAATCGAGAACACTGCTCTAAAGCCCTTTCTGGCTCTAGAGCCTCTGAGCAAGGCTTATCCAGTGTCCCTGCTTTCCAAGGAAGCATCTTCCCCATGTGTGCCTGCACCTCATGGGCAATGTCAATGCCCTAGAAAGCTCAGTGTTTGGGGGCCTAGGCACCTGGGATGGATTCTTACTCTACCTCTCACTAACTCCACGGCCTTGAACATTTCAGTTGAATTGTGTACATACAGGAACAGTATCTATTAAACCTGGTCTGCATTATCAGATGAAAGGAAGTATATGGGTTGTTCCATGAGCCATAAAGCAACATATATGTGCAAGTTATTACTGGTACTAAGTTGAACTCCTCAATAACAACTGACAATACTCTCAAATGTTTTTCAGTTTTGTACGCTCCATCTTGTTCTTCCTCTATCCCCACACTTACACACAGCTTTAAAGTGTATTAGGCTTTTCACAGTTCCACCCAGAATTCTTTCTGCGAGTGGTCAAGAATTGCCCTCGTCAGAGTTCCAGTAACCCTCGCTGCACAGATACACACTAGGACCTATTTTTTCATGTGTGATTATGGTTAGTCTGGGGGCTCCTGGAGCTTAGGAGCTGTGCCTTATGTATTATTGACGACAGATACTGTGGTGGATACTAAAGATTAAAACAAATAACTATTGGTTTAATGCTTTAATCCGTCTTAATGGGAAACAACCACTTCTAGTGTATTATTGCCTCTACAGCAATGAAACTCTTATATCTAAACAATTTTATTATCTTCAAAATATGATCCTGGGATATTCAGGCACAGCAGTTGGTTAGAGGTCTTGGAGGCCTGAGGGACTTTTGGATTTCACCCAAATCACTTGCCAGAGGGGACGGTTGAATCTACCAGTGATGGCAGTCTGATCCAAACTATGCAAAGTCTTCACTATCCCTGAGGGCAAGACAACAAGCAGGGTGGCAGAGTGAAGAGCAGTAGTATTACTGCTTTTTAGCAGCAGTAGAGAAACACACTTGGAAAGTGTACCTGTCTCTGCAGAGACAGGGCCTTGTGGGCCCAAGAAGATACACAATGCAGGGAGGCAGCAAGGAGGTTGGCATGTCCTGGGTTGGGTCATGGTTGCAGGATCCAGCAGGCCTGGGAGAGCAAGGCTATATTGACTCCGTGACACTCTCTGACATCCCTGATTGGTGGGAATGAGTCTGCCTCCCCAGCACACACACACCACACAAACACACACACACCACACAAACACACACACATACACCCCCCCACACACTACACACACACACACACACCACACTCCACACACACACAACACACACACACCACACACACACACATCACACACACACCACATACCACCCCACACACACCATACACCCCACACACACCACTCACACACCACACACCCCCCACACATACATTCCACACACACACACCACACACACACATACACCACACACACACCACACACACACACAACACAGAAACACACCACACACATACTCCACACACACCACACACATACACCACACAAACACACACCACACACTCCACACACACACACCACACACACATACACCACACACACACCACACAAACACACACCACACACACACACCACACAAACACACACCACACACACCACACACACACACCACACACATACATACACCACACACACCACACACACCACACACACCACACACACACTCCGCACATACATACAAACCACACACACACACATACAACACACAAACACACCACACACACACCACACACACCATGCACACATACACCACACAAACACACCACACACACCACACACACACCACACACACCACACACACCACACACACACCACACACACACCACACACACCACACACACACCGCACACACACTCCACACATACAAACCACACAAACACACACACACACCACACACCACACACACCACACACTCCACACATACACACACCACACAAACACACACATACACCACACACACACCACACACACCACACACACTCCAGGCATACACACACATACACACACCACACAAACACAGACACCACACGCACACCACACACACCACACACACTCCACACACACACCGCACACCACACACACACCGCACACCACCCACACACACACACACGCATGGGCACGCGCTCCCTCTCTCTGAAGCAGGCCATGGGAGAAGATGTTTTAAAGCATTAGAAATACATGTTCCATGGCTTTCTGAACCTTTCTGGAAAAATCAGCAGCTCTTATCTAAGCCCTTTGGGTAATTGTTTAACCTTTTTAAGTAAATTTGGCCCTCGGACTCGGTGTAGCTCTGTCTTTCTCATTTCCTTTCCTTCTGGTTTCTAAAAAAGGACTCTGCCCTCGGCCCACTCGCCGTGCTCACTAGGTGGCTCGCTCTGGGGGCGCTGGGGAGCCGGTCTGGCGGCAGTTTTTACAGATCTGATGGGATCCGGCAGCAAGACGCAGTGGAGAGGAAGAGTCAAGCAGGTCTCATTTGACCTTCCCAGGGGAGGACTTTTAAAATTACTTATTATTAACGGGAAGCTGTCTTCAGTCATGAGATGAGAAGAGGGAATTACAGTCCAAGACATCTTTAGGGCCGGCAGAAATTTGCATTGCCTAGTAAGTTAGAAACCAAGAGCTAACTTTTCTTCATTTTCTTTCTTTCTTTTTTCTAACATATACAAGACAGCACCAAATTATTTCAGGTTTGTTTGTTTATTGTTTGCCTTGAGTGAAGCCGCTCTTGCTCCTGTTAGGTGTAATTGGAGCTCAAGTTTGCATGAAATGGGTCTGGGGGAGGGGTGCACTCTTTTCATCTTGGTCCATTCTCAGGCCCCTGTTGTCTCCCAATAAATGACACTGCCTGCTTGATGCTTTTTATACCCTGGTGTATTTTCTTTTAAGAAGTGAGCATTGAAGCTGTGATATCCAGGCTGCTCAGCACTGCCTAGCCTAGATCTGTGTATAGCTTTCCTGGTAGAGAAGTTGAGAGAAGGGAACTGTCTGCACCGTGCTCCACTACAAGATAACACTGCAGAGCCTTTAACAAAACCTGCAAGAGCCCAGGGGTGAGGGAAGGTTGTGGGGTGGGGACATGCTGATGCTATTGACACAAACAAAAGCTCCTGTTGTACATGGTTTGCTATGTGTCAGATGCCACAGTAATTACCTAACACTTCATGTAATTTTCAGACCATTACAATCCCTATTAACAGCCTAGGGGTCCAGGTTTAGAACAGTTAAACCACTTTGCCTTTGGTCACGTGGTTATCATGTGTCAGAGTCTGCATCTGCTCCTAGAAAACCTTTCTGCTTCTTTTCAATTTCATAGTTTCATAGTATATACATGTAGAGTCCTCCCCGGATATAGAGGACAGAGAAAACTTCCAAGTGCCACAAGCGGAAATAAACCAAACACATCCTTTCTGTTCCCGGAGGTCAGGAAATGTGCGTTTCAGTTGAAGGCTGCAGCTGTCTGCTGTCCCAGCTTTAGAATCTCCTTGCTTTGTGGAGCTTCCCTCCCCTCACCCGCACTCAAGTGAAGCCCATCTAGTACCACCTTCTGAGGCTGGAAATGGTGCACGCTGCAAACACTGAGCAACATGACAGGGCCCAACACGTTCAACGGGGCATCATTGGTGCTCATGGCTTTGAACCTGCCCTAAATGTTGTACTCTCCTGTTACTTGACCTCCCATAGCACATGTGGAACCTCAAAGGGCCTGCAAACTAAGACAGCGTGAGCCGGTCACTTCTTGGTAAGAACCCAACAATGAGACCTGTGAAGATGAGGGATACCAAAGTATAGAAGGAGAAGTAATTTGTTTAAACCCTAAAATATGTCACCCCAATATCCTCCCTCTCATCCTTATATTCACGTTTTAATTTAAGACCATGAACACAGAGAGCATAGGCCTTGCCACGGATTCATACCCCAGAGAAAACCATGTGACTCGCTTTGACTTGCTGGTCCCTGGAGATACATAGTACTTAAATCAAAGCGATGCTGAAGGTCTTGACCTGGCTTCCCAAGAAAGTGCTGATCAAGGCCCGGCGCGGTGGCTGACGCCTGTAATCCCAGCACTTTGGGAGGCCGAGACGGGCAGATCACGAGGTCAGGAGATGGAGACCATCCTGGCTAACACGGTGAAACCCCGTCTCTACTAAAAATACAAAAAACTAGTCGGGCGAGGTGGCGGGCGCCTATAGTCCCAGCTACTCGGGAGGCTGAGGCAGGAGAATGGCGTGAACCCAGGAGGCGGAGCTTGCAGTGAGCTGAGATCCGGCCACTGCACTTCAGCCTGGGCAACAGAGCTAGACTCTGTCTCAAAAAAAAAAAAAAAAAAAAGTGCTGATGAATAAAATTTTTAGAAATTGGTTTTGAATATTAAACATTTTCAGTGGATCTGAAGATTTATGGCATCTCAATTAACCAAGTTTCCACTGCATAATCAGAATAAAGAATGTTATCAGTGGTTGTTAAGTTTTCTGGCTAGTCCACAGAAGACAATTCAACTCACAATTACCCAAAATGCTATATACCAGCAATGAAGAATAACAGAAAACAACGTTGTTGTAGAAGTAATTACGCAAAAGAGAGAAAAATGAATACGGTAATTTTCTATTTATTGTGAATGCCAATGTTGAAGAAAAGTAAGTGTAATTAGAAGAAGATAATATGGAAACATTTCTCAAAGATATTTCTGAATGCTTTCTGAAGTTTTGGAGTTTGTTGTATTGTTTCCAGTGCTTACCGTCTGCCTGTTCACCCAAAGGATCTTTCTGGACACCACTTCACATCCAGGCAGCAGGAGAGGTCTAGGCCAAGTGACACTGGCTCCTGTCTACCCTGCTCATGTGCAATTAAACAGTTTATTTTCAGACACACGCCCTGTGTCCCAGTTATCGGGCCACCTTGACTACCCACTGATGCCTCCTGGTCATTGTTTGGAACCTCCTGTGATGGAGAAAAAAAGGAGTCACCATGTGTACACCCAGGGAATGGAGTAAGTCAGGGGTTTATTAGAGAGGCTGTGCTCACACTGAGATATTGTCTGTAAGGCACCCTGTGTAAGAGGGAGGAATTACAGAACTCAAATTTTTACCGCCCTGTGCTTTTGTATGCCATCTCTAAAGATAGTCCTCTTCCAATTGTCATTTTTATGGCTTCTCCCATGCCCTTTGTTAAATGCATTAATATCTTCTATCTTGTGTTCTCAGCGTCTAACAGAATACCTAATGCTTAGTAGGTGCTCTGAGTTTTCTAAAAAGATTAATGCTTCTCCTTTATCTCTTATCTCTCTCTCTCTCTCTGTTTCTTCTTTCTCTCTCTCTCACACATACACACACACACATATCTCCCTTTTCTAATGAAGATATTCTCACTCATGTTGAATAATTCAAAAGTCACTGAAATTACAACCATAGAGTCTGGCATTTGAATCCTAGTTGAGATACTAATATTTCCCTAAATAGTTGGTATTTCACTTGTCCTTCCTCTGTCTGCTTGCTATAATTGGAGTATTTGATAACTGCACAATATCATTGAAGCCACAGGCAGGAGATTCTGACCATTTGACAGGGAGGAATACCTGCTTTCTCCCTTCACCAAGGTCACATAATAGAGCCTGGCACATTCTGGAAGAATACCTGCAAATTTCAGGGATTGGAAAAGCCAATGTGAGTCATCTCTAAACACTCCAGAGGGCATCTCAGGATGAAGGAATTCATGGACCCATCTCCCTGGGTCCTAAAATGCAGCTGCTTCTGTCACAAGCTCTCACGATGAGGTCCCTGAATATGTATCAGCAACATGCCTCGTGCTGTACCTGTGCAGTGAAAACAGTTATAGAATGTTCTTGATTATATGCTCTGCTTTATGATGGGCGAGTCAATGGGTGCTTAGTGAAATGTAAGATAAAGTATAACCTCTATCAAGAGGTTAAGAACACTGACTTTACAGTCAAAAGGCTCATTTCAAATCCCAACTCTGGTACTTAATGGCTATATGTGGTTGGACAAGTGACTCAATTTTTCTAAGCCTCAATTTCCTGATTTTAAAAAAAAAGTAAGGACTAGATACCCACTTCACTGGGCTGATGGGAGGCAGTAAATGATATCAAGTTTGTAAAGACTTCAGATTAAAGTCTTACATTGCAGCAAGAGCACAATAAACAGTTGCTATTAAGTTATATATATATATTTATCCATGCAGCATATATATGTGTGCACACACATACACGAGAAACTGAATTCACGATTAATCCATGCAGCATTTATTGGGTACCCACCAGCACTATTCTAGGCAGTGTGGAAATTACAAAGCTAAATTAATTCTAGAATCTTCTCTCTGAGCATTCATGTATGGTGAATATGTGACTATGTTTGCAGGACACAGAGCCCACAACACGGGAAAGGGGGATGGAGGAAGAGAGATGGATAAAAAGAGAAGGAGAAAGAAAATCTGCTTAAAAGTAAAATGCACCCTATTAGCGTTCACATCAGTGTATTGGACAAGTATATTTGGAACCACCACTTCACTAGGTATAGAACATTTTTGTACCCCAAAAAGCTCCTCCATGCCCCCGTTTTTATTGTGGTAAAAATCCATAGAATGTATCATGTAAACCAATTTTAAATATACAGTTCGGTGGCATTAAGTATGTTGACGTTGCTGTGCCACCGTCACCACCATCCCTCTCCAGAACTTATTTCTTCTTCCTAAACTGAAACTCAGAATCCATTAAATAGTAACTCCCCATTCTTCCCTCCCCCCAGCTTCTGGATACTACTCTTCTATTACTCTTCTATTCTACTACTTTTCTTTTTGTCTCTATGTTTTGACGGCACTAGGTACCTCAGATAAGTGGTATTTTATAGTATTTGTCCTTCTGTAACTAGCTTACTTAAGTTATTTATACATACGGTCTTTAAGGTTCATCCATGCTGTAGCATGGGCCAGAATTTCTTTCTTTCTTCAGGCTGTGTTCTGTGGCATGTATAGGCCACGTTTGTTTATTCATTCATCCTTTGATGGACACTTGGATTGCATTCACTCGTGTGAATAATGCTGCTATGAACTTAGGTGTACAAATATCTGTTTGAATCCCAGCTTTCAATTCTTTTGGTATATGCCCAGAAGTGGAATTGCGGGATCACATGGTAATTGTATGTTTAATTTTTTTGAGGAAACGCCGCACAGTTTTCATAGTGGTAGAGTCATTTTATATTCTCACCAGCAATACAGAAGAGTTCCAACTTCTCCACCTTCTTGCCAACACTTATTTTCTGTTTTTATTATTTTCATGAATAGTGACTTTAATGGCTGAGAAGTGGCATCTCACTGTGATTTTGACTTGCATTTCCCTATTGATTAGTGATGTTGATATGCTTATTGACCATTTGTATATTCTTCTTTGGAGAAATGTCTATTCAAGTTGATTGCCCATTTTTAAACTGGATTGTTTCTTTGTTTTTCAACTGTTGGAGTTTTATATATTCTGGATATTGACCCTTATCAGATATATGACTCACAAATATTTCCTCCCATTCTGTGGATTGCCTTATTACTCTTTTGATAGCATCTTTTGATGAAGAAAAGTTTAACATTTTACTGTAGTTCAATTTGTCTTTTCTTGTTTTTTCCTTTTGTTGTCTGTGCTTTCGGTATCAGATCTGGTACCAAAATTTGGTACCAGATTTGTTATAGAAGATTTGGTATTTGGTATACCAGATTTGGTCTAGAAGGCACTGACAAATCTGATCTCATGAAGCTTTTTTCCTATCTTAAATTTTTTTTATAGTTTTAGCTCTTATGTTTAAGCCTGTGATCCATTTTGAGGGTTTTTGTTTTTTAATATGGTGTAATATGAGTCTGACTTCATTCTTTTGTATGTCAATATCCAGTTTTTTCAACACCATTTGTTGAAAAGACTGTACTCTCCCCACTGAATGGTCTTGGTATCCTTGTTAAAAGTAATTTGAGCATGCATTCAAGGGTTTATTTCTGGGGTCTCTCTTTCATTCTGTTGGTCTGTATGTCTGTCATTATACCAGGACCACACCATTTTGATTACAGTAGCTTTGTGGTATATTTTGGAAGCCAGGAAGATCGAGACCACTAACTTTGTTTATAGTTTTCAAGATTGTTTTGGCTATTTCCAGTCTCTTGAAATTTCATATAAATTTTAGGATTGACTTTTCTATTTCTGCAATGGAATGGGTCGATTGCTTTTGATTGAATTAATTATATTAAGTCTACCAATTCATAAACACAGCATGTCTTTTCACTTATTTTTGTGCTCTTTAATTTATTTCAACAATGTTTTGAGTTTCAGTGTACATACGACTCTTCCACCTTCTTAGTTAAGTTTATTCCTAAGTATTTTATTCTTCTTGGTGCTATTGGAAATAAATTTATTTTCTTTATGTTTTCAGATTGTTTATTGTCAGTTTATAGAAATGCAATGGATTTTTGTGCTGATTTTGTATTCTATAATGTAATTTGTTTATTAGTTCTAATTTTTGTGCATGTTTATGGAATCTTCAGAGTTTTCTACACATAAGATTATACCACCTGTGAACAGAGATAGATTTACCTCTTCCTTTCCTTTTTTGATGCTTTTATCATCTTTATTTTTATTTTTTGAGACAGGGTGCCACACTGTCTCACTCTGTCACACAGGCTGGAGTGTAGTGACACAATCATGGCTCACTGTAGCCTCAACCTTTCAGGTTCATATGATTCTCCCACCTCATCCTCTCAAGTAACTGGAACCACAGGTGCAGGCCACCACATCAGGCTAATTTTTGTATTTTTTGTAGAGACAGGGTTTTACCATGTTCTACAGACTGGTCTCAAACTCCTGGGCTCAAGCTATCTGCCTGCTTTGGGATCCCGTAGTACTGGGATTATAGGTGTGAGCCACTGCACCCAGCCTATCTTTTTCTTTATTGCTTCAGGTAGAATGCCCAGTACTATATTGAGTAGAAGTGATAGAAGCAGACACTCCTGCCGTGGTTCTAATCTTAGAAGAAAAACTTTCCGTCTTTTCTCATTTAGTATGTTGAGTATGTTTTAGCAGTGGGATTTTTACATATGACCTTTATTAAGGTTACATAATTTCTTCCTATTCCTGGATTTATTGAGTATTTTTTATATTAAATGGTGTTAAATTTTGTCAAATGCATTTTCTGTATCAGTTGAGATGGTCATGTGTTGTTTTGTTTTTTCCTTCAGCTGGTTAATGTGGTATATTCATTGATTGACTTCCTTATGTTGAAACATCCTTGCATTGCAAAAATAAAGCTCACTTGGTTATGAGTATAATTCTTTTAATATGCTTTGAATTCATTTTACTGACATTTTGTGAAAGATTTTTACATTAATATTTACAAGGGACATTGGACTAGTATTGGGTTTTTTTTGTTGTTGTTGTTGTTTTGATAATGTCTTTGTCTGATTTTGTTATCAAAATAATGTTGCCTTATAGAGTGAGTTTGGAAGTGTTCTCTCCTCTTGAATTTTTTGGGAGAGTCATAGGAAAACTGTTAATTCTCCTATAAATGTTTGATAAAATTCACCAGTGATGCTATCTGGTCATGGGCTTTTCTTTTTTGGGAGGTTCAGATTTTCAATTTCTTTGCGATTCAGTCTTGACAGACTCTGTCTTTCTAGAAATTTGGCCATTTTATCTAGGTTAATTGATTTGCTGGCACGTACTTGTTCACAGTACTCTTTTATAATCCATTTTATTTCTATAAATTGAGTTATACCATGCCCTTTTAATTTTTGATTTTAGTTATTTGAATTTTATTTTTTTCTTAGTCAATCTAACTAAAGTTTTGCCCATTTTGTTATCATTTTAAGGAAAAAACTCATGATTTCACTGATTTTTTTCTATTTTTCCCATTCTCTATTTTGTTTATCTTTCCTATAATTTTTGTTAGTTTCTTTCTTCTGCTAGTTTTGTGTTTAGTTTGTTTTTCTTTTTTTTTTTAGTTCCTTAAGGCTTAAAATTAGATTGTTGGGTGTTTTTTTTTTTTTTCTTTTTTGTTGTAAGTGTTTAGTGCTATGAATTTCTATCCTAATACTGCTTGTATTGCATCCTATAACTTTTGGTATGTTGTGTCTTCATTTTCATTTGTCACAAGATTGTTATAAAAATTCTGTTTTTTTTTTATTCATTGATTGTTTGAGAGTGTGTTAATTTACACATATTTGTGGATTTCCAGTTTTCCTTATGCTGTTGTTTTCAAGTTTTATTTCATTCTAATTAGAATAGATACTTGATATGATTTCTGTCTTTTTAAATTTACTAATACTTATATTTTGCCTTAACATGATCTATCCTGAAGAATGTTTTATGTCCACTTGAGAAAAATGTGTTTTCTGCCTTTGCTGGGTGGAGTGTTCCGTACACTTCTGTTATGTCTAATTGGTCTGTAGTGTTGTTCAAGTTCTTTATTTCCTTATTGATCTTATGTCTGTTTGTTATATCTGTTATTGAAAGTGGAGTGCTAATGTCTCCTACTGGTCTTGTAGAGCAATTTCTCTGTTCAATTCTGTCAGCGTTAGTTTTATATATTCAGATGCTCTGCTATTTGGTATATATGTTTACATTTTTTGTATCTTGTTGGTAAATTGACCTCTTTATTATTACATAACATCATGTGTTTTTTGTGAGAGTTTTGACTTAAAGTCTATTTTGTGTGATATCCCATAGACACCTCTGGTCTCTTTTGTTTACTATTTGTAGAGCAAATGCTTTTTCAACCTTTCACTTTTGAACTATGTGTGCATTTAAATCTTAACTGGGTGTCTTGGGTACAGCATATAGTTGGATGCTGTTTTTTTAATCCATTCTGCCCATCTGTGTTTTTAGATTGTGGCGTTTAATCCATTTACATTTAAAGTAATTGATGATAAAGTAATCACTGACTTACTATGCTGTTTTGTTACATATTTTTTCTATACACTTTGTAAGTTTTTTTGTTCCTCATTTCCTCCTTTACTGTCTTCCTTTGTGTTTAGTTTATTTTTTATTTATTGGTAGGGATGCATTTTGATTTATTCTCGTTCTATTTTGTGTATGTTCTATAGGTATTTTCTTTATGATATATCCCCATGTTTTGCACGTAGGGCTTATATACAATATCCTGAGGTTAGAAAAGACTATTTTAAATTGATAACGTAAGTTACATACAAAAACTCTACTCCTTGACAGCTTGGATCCCACTATATGTTACTGATATCACAAATTATTGGTTTATACATTGTGTACCCATGAACATGGATTTATTATTATGTATAGTTTTATCTTTTAAGTCCTATGAAAGAATAAAATTGGAGTTATAAACTAAAATGACAATAATACAGGTTTTTTTGGCATATGTCCATATATTATATTTACCAGAGAACTTTATATTTTCATACAAATTTGAATTACTTTCCAACTTTCTTTTGTTTCAACTTGAAGGACTCTCTTTCATATTTCTTGAAGTGCAGGTCTAGTGGTAATGAATTCCCTCAGCTTTTGTTTATATGGGGATGTCTTAATTTCTTTCTCATTTTTGAAGGACAGCTTTGCTGGATATGGATTTATTGGGTGACAGATTTGTTTGTTTGATTTTGATTTTTCCTTTTAGCACATTAAGTATAAAATCCACTGCCTTCTGGGAGGCAAGGTTTCTGCTGAGAAATTCAGTGATGATCTTGTTGAGAATCTCTTGTAAATGATGAATTAGTTTCTTGCTGCTTTCAAGATTCTCAATTTCTCTTTGGTCTTTGACATTTTATTATAATATATTTCAGTGTGGGTAACTTTGGGTTTATCCTACTTACAGTTCATTGAGCTTCTTATATGTATATGTCCATTTCTTTCTTCAACTTTGGAACATTTCCAGTAGTTACATATTCAAATAAACTCTCTTCCCTTTTCTCTGTTTCTTTTCCTGGAACTCTCATAATGCATATATTGGTCTACTTTGTGGTGTTTCTTAAGTCCCTTAGGCTTTATTCCCATTTCTTCTTTCTTTAATCTTCAGACTGAATAATTTCAAATGATCCGTCTTCAAGTTCACTGATTGTTTTTTCTGCTTGTTCAAGTCTGATGTATTTTTCAGCTCCAGAATTTGTGTTTGGTTGTTTTCTTCTTCTTTTTCTATTATTTCATCCCGTTGTTCAGAGTCTAATTTTATCCATATATTGTTTGCATGATTACTTTTTATTCTTTGTTAAGTGTTTCTTTAGCTCTTTGAGCATATGTAAGGCAGTTTTTATAAAGTCTTTTCAGGTAAGTTTAAAGTCTATGTTTCTTCAGGAACATCTTGTGGAGATTTATTTTTTTTTTTCCTTTGAATGGGACATATTTTACTGTTTCTTTGTATGCCTAGTGACCTTTTGTTGAAAATTTGACATTTGAAAAAACAATTACCTCTTCAAGTCTTTGTAAACTGCCTCCATGCAAGGGAAGACCTTCACTCATCAGCAAGATGTGAAGGCTTAAGTTCTTAGGCCTTTCCTGGTCTTGTGTGCATCCTTTTTTTCCATTCCTCTGTATACATGGCTATTTTTAAATGTCTCAATTTCTCAAAGAGTCTCACCACAATTTCTTCTCAGAGGCCTTAAGTGTTCTTTTGTTTTTCTCTGCAAGTAATCTCTTGCCCCAGGAAGCTGCAGGTATGCCGTCCTGATGCATACCACAGCCTCCCCTTGCCTGAGATCCAAGCTGCTTTTGGTGTCTAGACTCTGAGGTCGTCATCACAGAGATCAATACAGACCATGCCTCTGACATCTTTAGAGTTACAATCTAGGGTGGAAAGACAGGTAATAAACAAGGTGAATGCATCTAAACACACTATCATTTTACACAGTGATGAGTGCTCTGAAGAATAACAGAGTAGGGTAAATGAGTTGAGAGGGACGAGGGTCTCTATATTCTTGCCACGGTGGTCAGGAACCATGTGTCTGATGATGGTAACATTTGAGCAGAAAGCTGATGAAAGTGCCAAAGTGAGCTATGCAAACACCTAGTGGAAGCGTTCCAGGGAAAGCGATGGCAAGGGAGTCGGGCTTATGGCAAATGTGTGCTCACTGTGCTCTAAGAACAGAAAGGAGAGGCTGGGCCAGAGTAAGCAAGAGAATGAGTGGTAGGGAATACCATGGAGTCACGAACAGATACTTCTGCCTTCAGATCTGACATGTAAGGAGCTTGGGAGCTGGCTCTCCATCCTCACAACAACAAAAACTCTCAACACACTGAAAATAAACAATTCTTCTCAGATCCGTCAGAGAATTGAAGTCGTAGGACAGGCCACTACCTTAAAAACTGGGAGACAGCACAGCAACATGGCACAAGTATACATATGTAACAAACCTGCACGTTATGCACATGTACCCTAGAACTTAAAGTATAATAATAATAAAAAATAAAAAAAATAATAAAAATAAAAAAAGAAATTAAAAAAAAAAACCTTAGTAAAAGTAAAAAAAAAAAAAAAAAAACAACTGGGAGACAGGTAAATACAGAGATTCACTGTTTATTTTGGGCAGAAACCACCCAGAAACTACCCCTGGAGTCAGATTCTTCTAGGAACTTTAAAAAGACTATTGACTGATTGCTGAAAACTAGATGTAGACTAACTTGAAATGTAAACCTTTTGAATAAGTCCTTGTGGAGTCCCCACACTTTCGTGGGTTTTCCCTCCAGAAACCCTACTAGGTTCTCAGGGTGAAAAGGCATAGGTAGAGAGCCAGGTAACCATTTGGAAACATTCCCAGAGGATTCTGTTCCTCTTAACAAAAGCTTATGCTCGAAAGAAACTATTTTCTCACAGCCTAATTACATTTATTTTTTTTTGACTAGAACCTATCGCACTGCAGGATGGGAAATACCCTGCTTTACCCCACACTAGCTAAAAGCCAAAAAACAAAGTTTGAAGAGACAGAGAAAATATCAGAGCAAGACTCAGATACGACAAGGATGTTTGAGCTGTCACACTGGAGGTTTGAAATTACTATGCTTGAGATGCTAAATGAATAATGGAGAAAATGGACAAGATGCAAGAAGTGATGAGTCATGTAAGCAGAGAGATGGAAGTTCTAAGAAAGAATCCAAAGGAATGCTAGAAAGAAAATATTGTTAGAGAAATGAAGAATGGGCTCATTTGATGGGCTCTTTGGTGGACTGGACACAGCTGAGGAGAGAAACAGTGGGCTGGAAAATATGCCAGTGGAAACCTTTGAAACTGAAAAGCAAAGGGAAAGACTTAAGAAAACAGAACAGAAAATCTGAGAACTGTGGGATAATAACTGTGGGATGCAACGTATGTGTAATGAGAATATCAGAAACAAAAGAGAGAAAGAAACAGAGGAGATATGTGTAGAAATAATGATTGAGAATATCCCAAGATTAATGCCAGACACCAAACCACAGATCCAGGAATGCTCAGAGAACAGTAAGCAGGATAATGGCAAACAAACGAACACACAAACATAAAAGCCTATACTGAAGCATACGATTTTCAAACTGAAAAATTTCGAATGCAAAGAGAATTATTTGGAAGATACTAGCAGGGAAAAACACCTTGTTTATAGAGAAGCAAGGATAAGAATTATACTGAATTTTTCTTTAGAAACCAGGCAAGCAAGAAAACAGCAGGGTGAAATATTTAAAGCAATGCAAGAAAAAAATCATCAAAGTAGATAAAGACTTTCTCAGACAAACAAAAATTGATCAGATTTGTCTTCAATAGACTTGCTTTGCAAGAAATGTTAAAAGTTCTTCAAGCCTGGTGCAGTGGTGTATACCTGTATTCCCAACAATTTAGAAGGCTGAGGCAGGGAGGATCATTTGAGCCCAGGAATTTGAGTCCAGTCCGAGCAAGAACAGAGCCCTAGACCCCATTTCAAGAAAAAGAAGAGGAGGAGGAGGAGATGATTAACTTAAGCCAGTTCCGATAGTGCTGCACCCCACTTCGTCCTCCATCTCCCAAGCATTTACAGGTGTAGCTGACTCTTTAGTAATCAAATTATTTGTTCATGGTCACTTCCTCTTTTCTCTCTGTCCCTCCTCACATACACACACAAATACACTTTTTTTTTTTTTCCTCCTCAGTTGATGTTAGTTTCTTGAGGGCAGGAATAAAATTTTGATTTAATTAGGGTCCGGGCACGGTGGCTCACGCCTGTAATCTCAGCACTTTGGGAGGCTGAGGCAGGTGGATCACCTGAGGTCAGGAGTTCAAGACCAGCCTGACCAACATGGAGAAACCCCCTCTCTACTAAAAATACAAAATTAACTGGGCATGGTGGCACAAGCCTGTAATCCTAGCTCTTCGGGAGGCTGAGGCAGGAGAATTGCTTGAACCTGGGAGGCGGAGATTGTGGTGAGCCAATATTGTGCCATTGCACTCTAGCCTGGGCAACAAGAATGAGACTCTGTCTCAAAAAAAAATTCCATTTAATTGTATCCAAGTAAGTTCTGTGATACTTTGCAGGGCATGTTAATAATGTCTGTTTGACAGAGGCAGGTAGATTGAACCTATCGTTAGCCCTATCTTCTTCCCAGTTGTGTAAGTAGGTACAATCAGACATGTTTATATTTGTGACCATAACAAAAATTGAAATAATAGTGAACATAAACAACTTTTCTTTGTGTGGTAATTTGCAATTTGCTCTTTCTTCCTGAAAAGTTTTTTCCCAACCTCTTTCTACATATGACAGGTCTTACTCATCTTTCAGATCTCTCTCAAATGCTACTTCCAGTTTAGTATTTTCTGATTTTCCTGTCACCTTTATCTCAATGGTTTATAGGCCTTCCAAGCCTGGCTGGGCATCTTAGTAATTCAGGAAGATGTTTTAGAATACAGATTCCTGTACCCAGCCCCAGATATACAGAATCAGGAATGCTTAGGTACAAATCATTGAGTCCGATTCACATGCAAGCAAAACTAGTTTGGTGCACTATTTTTTGGAAAAAATAACGTGTCTGAGCCTTTTAGTGTTTTCTGTTTACCAGAGCATGCAGGGGGAAGGAACTAGTTCTCTTCTCATACCCCGAGAACGTATATACTGTTAACTGTAACATACTCTTGCAAGTTATCCGGCCATATTATTATTATTATAGTTTTTTGAGACAGGGTCTCTGTCTGTTGCCCAGGCCGGAGTGAGTAGTGCAATCGTGGCTCACTGCAGCCTTGACATCCTAGGCTCAAGCGACCATCCCACCTCAGCCTTTGGAGTAGCTGGCATGCACCACCACACCTAGCTAATTTTTTTGAAAAAATCCTGTAGAGATGGGGTCTCCCTGCATTGCCAGGCTGGTCTCAAACTGGGCTCAAGAGATCCTCCCACCTTAGCCTCCCAAAGTGCTAGTGCTGCGATTACAGACTTAAGTCACTGCATGAGGCATCTCCCACTGTGTCATCCCTTCACAGGACTTCGTTCTCGGGAGGGAAGATATTTAATTCACCTCTGTATCTCAAGTTGTGAGTACAATTTTTTGCTTTACTCTTTTTATTAAAATGTACAAAAAAACCCCACTCAAACTCTTTAAATAAAGAGGTAGGCTGTGTTATCAGGACCATGGAATGCAGAGGAGTGAAGAATTTTGGTTTCTGAAAGGAAGGCAAGCAGGAGCTAGACACTGCTCAGAACAGAGGCAGCCACTCTGCCGCCTTCCTCTTTCCACATGGTCTCCTGGTCTCGTTCCTCTGTTTTCTCACACATGTGCTGCTTTTGCTCCTGTAGCTTTTTCTGCTTGCACAGAGTGGAAGATGGCCATCTGACCTCTTTTGGCTTCATAGTTCTCAGTTGAAGCGAGTCTCCACAGATTGTCCAGTATTTCTCTGTCTCAGTTCCAAATTTCTGGGAGACAAAATCAGATTGTCTCATCTTGGGTCAAGGGTCCACTCCTGGTCCAATCGAGCCATGTTTAGGGGCAAAAGTCATGCCTCAGATAGGATGTTCTTAACACCAAGTAATAAAATATAACATTAAAGATATGTAAAAAATGGTAAAATTGGCTGAGCATGGTGACTCATGCCTGTAATCCCAGCACTTTGGGAGGCCGAGGCAGGTGGATCATGAAGTCAGGAGTTCAAGACCAGCCTGGCCAAGATGGTGAAACCCCGTCTCTACTAAAAATGCAAAAGTTAGCTGGACACGGTGGCAGCTGCCTGTAATCCCAGCTACTCAGGAGGCTAAGGCAGGAGAATCGCTTGAATCTGGGAGGTGGAGTTGCAGTGAGCTGAGATCACGCCACTGCACTCCAGCCTGGGTGACACAGCGAGACTCCATCTCAAAAAAAAAAAAAGAAGTAAAATGTATAGTCTGACTCAGTAGAGGGTCTCAGTAAGGTGCTAGAGGGAGGCAGTTCCAGGAATGGTCTCCATCGACTAAAGTGCTGACATCAGCACCTTTTATGGCTACAAGATGACTGCAGCAGCTCCAGATATCACCTTCTCATATAACAAAGTCCAGATGTAGTCATTAAGGGTTTGTGGGTGCCTTAAAAGAAATATTCTCCAGAATTTCTCTCCCAGCAGAGTTCCCTGTGGGATCATTGGCTAGGATCACATTTATGTACAGGCTGTAGCTGGAGGAGTCACGGTCCTGGAAAGAGGGTTTCTGGCATTCCCTCCCTCCCACCGATACTGGGATGAAGGATCTGTCAGCAAATTATTAGTGAGAAATTGCTGATGCCACAAATGTGGTCCCTACACATTGTGCTATGGCTGGGGGCCGTGGAGGTGGAGGTGGTCAGAATTCTCAGAGAAGGATGAGCGTGGCCTGAAAGGGCCCACCGTGGGTGGTTCTACTGGATTTGACACATGTGCAATAAAGGGACAAACCAAAGAATGCATGTCTATTGCATTCACTGCCTTGCGGTCCTACCGTGATCAAAAGCCAAACATAGAGGCAAACTCGTTTTCCATCATCACCCATGATGTCTGCAGCAATCCACGTCTTTAACAAAAAAAAGCCAAGGGAAACAAGGCAAGAAACATGAGGGTTCCAGGCTGTCGAAAGGAAGTTTTCAACAACCTCACACAGTACAGTCAGGAAAGAAAATAGCCGTGGTAGAAGGAGATGGAAAAAGAAAAAAGTGACGAAGCAAGGCCAGCGTGTGGCGGGGAGCAGAAGACCGCAGGGAGACTCAGACGCAGTGGGAAGCGCTGAGCCGAGGGGGTGAGGCAAGGAAAACTTCTTAAATCAAGCTGCGTGCAGGAAGGGACTGGCTGGAAGACAGGAGGGACAAGGTGTGGGGAGGAGATAGCCGAGATTAATGAGCTCAGGCGACGCCAGGCGGGCTCCCGCCGGCCAGGCCGTGACATGACAGCACGGGCCCGGAAGACGCCCCTCTCTTTCGAGGTCAGTTATTTATTTATTTTGTAACGGAACCTAACAAATTCTAAAACCAGATAAATCCAATTACCCGTGTTTTGCCTTCAGGGAGTGCGAAAGATTAATGGTGGTATTTTGGCAGTAGCATAAAAAGAAATAGGAGGTAATAACAAGAAGGGCTCGTAAAGCGCCGGGAGAGCTGGCTGCGGCTCTCTCCCATGGGCCGCGGCTGTCCTGGGGCCATGTGTGCACCCTGGCTTCGGAGGCAGTGGGCTGGGCCCAGAGAGACCCCGTCCTTCTCCAGGGGGACTGAGATCCAAGACAGGACCCAGAGCACCCAGTGCCTTTTTAACTGATGCACCTTTTCGCATGCTCTTTTGCCCTCTCCCACAAACCACAACGACTTTTAGCTTTAGTGTTTAGAGTGAATGTTCTCTCCACTTTACAGATGAGGAGCCTGAGGAAGGGAGAGGGCCTCGAACTCACTTCTCCTGATGCTGTCTGTGGTCTCGTGTGCTTTCCTGTGCTGCTATTAGGATAACCTCTTAGGGAGGGATTTGCCTAGACACAGTAGTGCAGCCGGTGCTGCTTACTACACTCCTTGGGCCAGGTTGCCTCTGCTCTACTGGAATAGTGAAGCTGCATGAGGAGGTCGGATGCAGTCCCTTTGCATGAGTCTCCTTTTGTATTTGTAGTTTTGTCCTGTGAAGTGTCACTGCGGTAGACTCCCAGGTCTTTGCAGCGTAGCTTTTGGCATATGAAATGTTTCTTCCAAAATGCCTTGCTTGATATTCACACATTCTGCTTTTTAAGAAATGTAATTATTTTTATTGAGATATAATTCACATATCATAAAATCCACCCTTTAAAAATGTACAATTCAGTGGGTTTTAGTATATTCATAAGGTTGTGCAATCATCACCACTATCTAATTCTAGAATATTTTCATCCCCACTAATAGAAACCCCAAACCCATTAGCGGCCACTCCCCATTTCCCGCTTCCATCTAGCCCCTGGCAAGCTCCAAATACTTTCTGTCTCAATGAATTTGCTTATGCTAGACATTTTATATATGTGGACCCACACAATACACATGCTCTGCTTTTAACTTGTCTTTTATTTATCCATTCTTTCATTCACTCACTTCCTGTCTCATTCTTTCTACAAATGTTTCTGGAGCTCCTGTCCTGGTTCAGGCGTTTTTTAGGCACTGTGGGTGGAGATGAACAGCATGGCCTCTATCTTTAAAAAGCTTGTAATTCCGAGGTGAGGCGACTGAAGCAAGCAATTCAACACATCACGGTACTTGCTGAGACCCACTGGAAAGGGGCACGTGTATCATCAGGCTCTACCTGATTCCGATGGTTCCGTTCCAGAATTTCTTCATCCCCAGGGCCAGCCCTGACACCAGAGAGGCTTTGGGAGCTGCAGCCAATCGCCCTGGCACTCAGCAGTGCTTTCTGTGATTCTAGCTCAGCTCTAACGTTGGTTCCTAATTCCTGAGAACAGATTCCACTTCGCCCTCTCATTCTAACCTCTGAGACCAGTAGTTCCCAGACTTCAGCCTGGGTCAGGGTCACTGGAGGGGTTGTTAAAACAGCCTGCTGGGCCTCAACCCAGAGTTTCCAACTCAGTAGGTCTGGGTGGATGTCTGCAAATGTGAATTTCTCACATATTTCCCGGTGATACAGATGCTACTTGTCCAAGGACCCCTCTCTGAGAGCCACCGTCTTAGAACATGCCTTTCCCTTGTTGGTCTCTGTCCTGGTAGCCTGCCTAGTAAATTAATTTCCCTGAAGCTGAGGCCCTGCCTTTCTCTTGCTAGTCTCTTTTCAAGGACCCAAGCCTTGTGATTAAATCCAGGTTCAAGGCTAAAGGCCTGACTCATCATCTGTCTACTTATACTCTCAAATGTTGCCTGTTTCTGGGTTTGATGGTCTGCTAAGGTGCCAGTGAATGTACTGAATCTTGCCACATCTCATGTTTCGTGTTTCTGTCTATTGTGTTTTACCATTATCCACAGTTAGCTCCTAGGCTTACTTCAGCCTGAATTTTCCAAGCATAATTAATTGAGTCATACACAGGTGTCCACAGATAAGACAACAGTCAGTCCAAGATGTCATTGTCATGCTTCCTAATCCCAGCTTTCCTATTTCATAAGGTGGCTATAGTGACAAAAGTCACAATATTTTTTTTCAACCCTGGTGCTTCATGTTGGCAAGTGTAAGTTGAGAAAAAGAATGTGAAATAGACACCTCGATAGCCTTTGTAATTTAAATGTCCTCTGGTAAGATTGGTGGTGATTGGGGAATCATAACAAAGAATGTCGAGGTTCTTAAGAATTTAAGAAAGATGAAACATTTCAGTTAAACCTACTAGAAAAAATTATTGGATTATTGGAGATATCATAAAGTGTGATAAACTGGCTTAAAAAAAATCAAAGACTCCTGCTTTTGATACACTCATTTTTACTTTTAAAAAGGAATGTTTCCCAGACAGTAAAGTGCACACACTGTATTATTTCAATTTTATGAAGCTTAAGAACAGGACAAAACAAATTAATCATGATGGAAGTCAGTACAGGTGCTCAGGGGGCACAGGGAAGCTTGAGGGTCAATACCTAGAAATGGACATGAGAAAAACTGGCAGCAGGATGGGAATGTTCTGTATTTTGATCTGGATGTTGTCAACCAAGGGTAGATGTGTAGACAAATCGCTGAGCTGCAGTCTTAAGATCAGTGCCCTTTATATGCACTTCACTTTATGAATGTTATTCCTCAATAAACATAGTGCTAGAAAAAAGGGATACAAAAACAGTTTAAAACGTGAATGTTAAAAATCACATTATAAAGGTAAAAATCGTATTTTATTCATTTAATTAAATTAGTAAATTAAAGATTACATTGTGCTTTTACTTTATTGTGAGATAATTTCCAAGACCCGTGACACAGAACTGAGTCTAATCATAAAATAGGAAAACATATTAAAACAATTTTTTAAAAGTGGCCACTCCACACAAGCATGGAGGTAGACAAGTGGATGAGTTTCTTCCAAAAATCATGGAGCACCACAGATTAAAAGCTTGTTTTCTGTATAAAGACTCAGTGGATCTAGTCTCATTTCTTTCATTTCAGGGCAGAAGTACAGGAGTTCGAAGTGATCTGAGTAGGCCCTCCAATTACATTAATCACCACCACAGCAGAAACCCCAGCCCAAAGAGGCAGAGATGGATAAGCAAGCCATTGTGCTACTTCATGTTAAGGAAATCAGAGCCTGCCAGGTACAGTAGTGAGCCCTTCATGTAGACTCCAGGGAAGGATGACCTTGGCCAATCTAGTTCCAGGTACCATGGCAACCAGAAAACCTACAGCTTCTAGACTTAGAATTTCTTTAGAGGGAATGAGGTACCTCAGAACACTGTTAATTCTCTTCTTTCCCCAATTCCCAGGAAGAAGCGTCTGTCTCCCAGCTCCATTAATTGCTGGGCCAATGTTCGCTCTGTCTGGGATCTCTTCAGGGCCTGAAATAATCCCTTTTATAGCATAGAGAGGAAGTAGCAAGTCAGGCTGAGCAGAAAAACATGCTAACTACTCCAGAGTGAGCCAGAGCATCTATTCCTGATGCCCGGCCTTCAACTTTAATCAGTAGATATTAATTACCATAGAGAACAATAACTGTCTTATTAAATCAGCAGGGATAAAAACAGGCCACAGCGACTACTGAATGCTAATTGTCACTTGTTGACTCCAGAGTTTCTAGGGTGAGCAGGCAAGTTACAATACGGTGTTTCCAATACAAGCCGTGATGTTAAATCCTCGTTATGGTGTCTTAATAATCAATCGGACTAGAGCGTACGGTATTTGTCTAATTAACTCCACATCGACACTCAGGAGCCAGCCTTGCTGGCCACAGATGATGGATTAGTTATGGTAGCTTGGGCTTGATTACTGGAAGGGGTGCATTCTCTATGCTCTGGGGGACTCATCAACAGGGGCTAGGGTCTGCAAAACAACCTCTGGGACCTGATGTGAAGCTCCTTTAATATTTTACAATAGAATAAGAAGGGGAAGACTAATGCTGCCTTAGTGAAAGTTTAATTTCCTACTTATTAGAAGCATCTAATCTGTCGTCTATCTTGTTAAGCACCCCATGCTGCTGCCGACTGCAGTGAGATCCTCAGGCCCTCTGTCAAGGGAGGAGGCAGGTTGAGGGTAGCCTTGACTCTTCTGTTTCTACTTTGCCCACTCAAACACCCCTACAAAGTCTTAGATGGTCTTCTATGACTTTCTCTTTACTTAAACACTCACATAGCATATTTCCTCTTCTCTAACAGTGACTTATACCTCTTTATTCTACACCACATTCCTTCAGCCCCCAAAGGTCTAAGTGTACTACTTACTCTGTGCAAGTTTTCGTATCCTCATGGTGCATCTTCTTTTATTCTACTTTCTTTCCAGGTTTACTGTCTGGGATATTCAGATTGTGTGTTCAAGCTTAGAAACTGTGAATTTCACTTACCTGTCTCCATCTTGACAACTCTGCATGGGAATTCAGTGATGTCCATGCCTGTCTAGAGTGCCAGTGCATCCACAGTAAAAGGCTTGCCACTGACTCTGTTTTTCATGTTTCACATTGATATAGCTTGGCTAGGCCATGGAAACCCAGAGTCATGGAGAGAAGGGGCAGTCATGGGTGGGGAGAGTCAGCATAAATGCCTGACAGGAGGGTGGCTCTCTTGGTGTGATGAGAGTGTCAAGCTGACTTTTAATTAGTGTCCTATTTCCAAGGAGTATAAAGAGGCTTATAAGGATACCTATCTATGTTACCATCAGTTAGAAATAGGTAAAACTACACCCTATACTACAATCAAAAAGTAATAGCAGATGGATCTGAGATCTGAATATTAATATAAATATGAAACTTCTGATAGCATCAGAAAAATACATGCACACGTACTTACGTAATTATGGAAGCTGTGAAACGTTTTGTAATTAAGAGGAAAAACCCAAAAGCAATAAAGGAAAAGACTGATATATTGATAGATTGGCCTAATTAAATATGAAAGATCTCTGTAGAAAAGATAAGCAGGAGACTGGGAAAACATGATTAGCAATATTTACAGCATTAATATCTAGATTATATAAAGAACAGTCACATATCACTACCAAAAAAAGATAAATTACCCAATAGAAAGTAGACAAAAAATATGAATGAGCAATTACTTGAAATAAAATAGTGAATAAATATGTGGGAAAATGCTGAACCTTAATCAGGGAAATACAAATTAAAGCACTAAATACAAATTACCTCTCAAAAATGAATAAAAACAGTTTGTGTCACTGAGGACTCTAGGGAAAGGTGACTCTTAAACACTGCGGGTGAGATTATAAATGTGTGAGTCTTTTGGAGATGGTGATTGTCCATGTCTGTACAAATAGAAAGTTGAATGCTGATTGACTTTTGCTCCCAGGCTCTGCAGGGGGAATTTAGAAAAACTCTTGGGAGGGACTTCTGATGGTCCAACCCCAGAAGGCGTGGTGACTGGGCAAGCCTGTGGAAACTGCCTAAATGGCTGCACAGGCTGAGGTCTTGCCAGCCTTTCCAGGTCGTGCCTTGCAGTTGTTGTGAGAATGAGGTATCATAGCACATGTGGATGCCAGAAATGTGCACGTCTCACTGGGAGGTAAAAAGCAGATTGTGTAACAGTACGTATGACGTATTTATCACCCAGATAGATGTGTATACACATTCACATATATAATGTTGAAAATGGGGAGATAAGGTCTGGTAGTTTACACACAAGCAAGAAACAGGGCCTTGGAAGAGGTGAATGAGAATGAGGCAGCAAGGTAAAGGTGGAATACACATGTTCTGTATACTTCTCTATTATTAGAAGGTCATAGATGTTGAGGTAATGTAATTTTAAACTTTTTATTAGAAGGAAAAGGAAAATAGGGGTGATAACATAAAGAGAAGAACAAAGCTCTTGCGTAGGCCACACGGTTGTCGGACCTGGAGGGCAATGTGATTGGTTATGTAACTTACAGCGTTTGTCTCATAGAGCAAATCAGCTGCAGGGAGCAGCGTAAGGAGCTCTCACAGGAAGACCACACAGACCTTGAGAGGCAAACAAAAGACCTTGTGTTGGGTAATGGCCTATGGAATTCTGCTGCAACACTTTCGTAGCCAGCTCCTCAGGGCTCTGCTTTCACACTGCCTGGAGGATCCCCACCCCATCTCCCCACTGTGTTCATGACTCAGTGGCTGCTCTGGGTTGGTACAGGAATCAGCCAAGCCACAGGCAGTTTGACATCCTGGTCTTGCAAGGTGCCCTATTGAGGGCTGGTGGGACTGAGGTCGGGTAAAGAGCCTGCCTTCCGGCACAGCAGTTCACTCTCTGCTGGGACTCTGGTTTCTCAGTCTGCTTTCCATTTCAAGGATTAAGGACAAAGGGATAAAGACATCATGACCATAACTACAACGCGGTTTAATTTCTGGTTATTTTTCCATATACAGAAGCAAGCCATTGGATAGCACGTTTAAATCTAAACGATTCCATAAACATTATATTGGAACAGAAAATGTATGGTCACAAGAGAGTAACCATATTACTAGGTCGTGTAATTAGATGTGCAAACTTAGTTGCATGTAAATGTTACCAAGTTCAGAGTGGATCAAATGATACTGACTTGTACTGGGAAGGCACTAAGCATTGTGGAGGTATTGAAGAGTCTCAGTCGTGGATCGGGAGCAGAGCGCCACAAGGCAGTTCTCTTTGCCTGTAGAGGGAGAGGAACAGACACTTCTTCTGTGACTTCTCCATTTGCGGCAGGGAATGGGTGCCAGCACCTTGCCAGGGGTGTCCCTCTTACCTCCTCGAAGCAGAGACAATTGGGAACTTGTTTCGCGAGAGCAGTGAGATGGATTATATGGCCTCTGGCTTTTTGAGACAATCAAGTTGTCCTTCACACTCCAAGTGGATGTAATTAACTGCACTGATAGGATGTTATGCCAATAGCAACACAGAAAACACCGGAAAATGAGTCGAAAGGATGCCTAGTGAGTTGCAGCGGAGGCAGAGAGGGGAGGAGTCCGTCGAGAGTGCTAGGTGGCCCACCTTCTCTTGTGGAGCTGAGAGAAAGGACTTTGGTCCCATGACTTTCTAAAGCAGACGTGGATTTTTACTAGCTCCAAAAAGAGAAAAAGAATAAGGGTGTGTGACCTTTGGTTCCCTCTTGGAATTGTGGGTTATTTCAGAAGGAGCCATGGTCAGAAAAGGGACCGCCCTCGAAGCTGAGAGCTTTTGATTCTAGTTCCAAGGCAGGGTGGGTTGAGCTGTGCAACCTTCGGAGGCCCAGGGCACCACACTGGACTGAGAGTCGACCTTGTGAAATGAGGAGGGGTCAGATGGCCTCAGTGCGTCTTTCTGCTCTAATGGTCTCTGGCTTTACACAATAGTCATTCAGAGAAAGACGCAAAGGGGGAATGTGAAGTGAATCAAATTGCTTTCGATGACAGAATATTAGTCATTTTGTTTCCCAATAACTCATAATCAGAAGTGATATTTGTAAGCAAATTGTACCAATGTTTACTAACGGATCATAATTTTAAGTAATTAAATACTAGTTAATTGATTTCCTGAATATTAAATTTAACTTTCCAGTAATTGTCCTCCATTAATGGATCCGCTCTTAGAAGTGTTTTTACCATAATAAGTCATTAAGATTTCCTGAATAATTTCTCTCCAAATAATTGATTTTAAGTTACTTTGCCAGCACAAATGCATAAAATCTCATAATGTTGCCATGTATCAATTTCAATCAATGCAGTTATGACAATCTGTGATTTGTTTATGTCTTACTTTTAAATAATAAAAGAAAGGACAGAAAAAATGGGAGATTATGGTAATATGTAGAATATTTGCCAGGTCGTGTATAACATTCTCCAGGTTTTCTCTCTAGGCAACTCCTACTCTACTAATGCCTCTCCTAAAGGATTATTCTAATGGTAAATTAAGATTATAAATACGAAAGCATCAAATAGTCCCTGATATATATTTGATATGTGGTGAAAAGTTGCCTGTTAATTTGCTAATTTGTTTTCAAAGTCTCTATGGAAGATCTGGCATGGATTTTATCCTACAGGAAGCCACTGAAAGGTCTGAGCAAAGTCATGATGTATTAACCAGTCATTCCAGCAGCAGCAGCAGCATATGGGAGATGGAGCGATGTGGGCTGAGATGACAGTCAAAGACAAAAACAAAAAGCAACCCCAGTTAGGACGGTATTCCAAATAGTTGACACAAGAGATGATAAACTTGAGACTTGTTAGTGTGCATAAGTAAAATAGGATTGTGTTGAAAGCTGTCATAGGGGTTGTCTTGGTGATATTTTTCTAATCCATTTTAGAGTTTTTCTTTCATTTCATTTATAAGTATATAAATTGCAGGCTTCCAAATGTTTATTTAGCTGGTTGTATAAAGTGCTTCATAAAAATATGCTTTTTTATAATAATGGCATTGATGTTGGTGTTGATGATGAAGTTAATTATTAATTGTGCTTCCCAACCTCATAACCAAGAGATGGAAAGGGGTTTATTGTATCCTGGTGATTTGTATATTGAGTTATATATTGGTCCTAATGTAACAGTTTCATAATCATTGAAAACTATCTTGGTCACCTATTGAATTTGCAACATACTATACTATATAAATATTTCTGTCATAATATTTTATCATCACAGTTTCAAGCTTTATGAAAGATAAGGTCAAAATTTCAATATTATATCTGAGAGCTTTGCAGTCTTAGCTATTTATTTGTCTTTTCTTTTTTTTATTGGAGTCTTGAAGGACTTCATTTCTTTTATGTGTCAGAAAGAGTCCACGTTATTCCATGACTTTCTGTATGGGATGCTGAAGATTCCAAGTGTTCTAATGATCCTCAGAGCTTAATACCCAGAATCTCACTGATGCTTCTCAATTAGTTCCAAATTTTCAAGCTGATTAACCTCTACCTCCTCTATTTCCTATGTCCTGAAGAGGAACAAAGGGATAACTCACCTGATACCTCCAGCTCTGTGCGTTCTGAATCTAAGCTCCTGTGTGACCCTGGGTGACAGCAAAGAGTGCTCCAACTCTTGGAATTACCTGCTTCGCAAGTCTAATAATATTAGAGTTCTTTATATTTAAATAAATAAACAGAGCTATAACTACGAACTTTATCATTTTTAGACTAAATGGAGAAAAGGGAGCACTTTCTGTGAAGTCGTTAAGTCATACTGCACCGTTTGGGTGGCCTTGTGCTAAAGAGGCTATGGAGTGTGAAGACAGAGGAGAAGGGTCCCCTCACAGTGCATGTGGTGCCAAGGCTCCTGGTACATCGTGTGACTGGAGAGTCACTTGGCTTGCTGTCTTTGCTGTCAGATGGTGCTCACTGGTCTCTGTGTTTGACTTTCTTTTGCATAACATGTCAATCCACTTACTCTTAGGAGAGTTCCCGAAACAATCAGGCAAACTCTCCTCGGGATGTCTTGATGAATGCGTGAAAAGCCGGGGCATTCTGCCAAGTGTGCGTTGATTAGGAGGTAATAGATTCCAACTTCCTTCTGTCGTGTCTCTTTCTGCACCATGGAATGATTGTTTGCAGGGTCATTCTGGGTTCACAGAATTAGTGACTCATCTACTGGTTATTTGGCAGTTCAAGAAGCTGGGACATATATCTGTTGCTCAAATGACTGATTTCCAGCTGTTGAGATATCAAAATTCTCTTGAAATTCTTTGCAAAGTTGACCCTGCACATTATTTATGGCGGTGGTTGAGAGTGAGGGAGAAAAATGGATAATGTTTACATGCAGACTTTTGCAAGGACTAGTAGAAGAGAATTGGGATGAATTGTAGGATTTCTGGAGTCAGAAGATGTGGGTTGCTGTTGCAGCTTTCATATCCAGATGTATGATCTTGGATAGTTGCTTAACATTCTTGCTTTTAATCTCTGCATCTTATAAATTAGAGATTTGTGCTAAATGATCTCTATCATTCTTTTCACCCTTACATTCCAACATCTTTCTAGTTTCCTCCAAATTAGCTGGGGTCTTTGTTCACTTTCTGCTATTCTCTGGCTCCTGTCATGCAGCCACAATGGTCCTGAGGGTTTGTATGACGATCCTGGATGATAGAATATATTGCGGAAACAGCAATTGAGTTGCAACTGGAAAGACTTGGGCTCTCTGTTAGGCTCCATGATCATGAAAATGAGCTTTATCTTCTATGTGTGTGCATGTATTTATATTTAAACCTAGCATAAAAATAATACCCAATTCCTACTTCATGGAAATACTTGCAAGAAGAAACCATGTGATGAAGAGATCATCTGTCACTCACATAATAGGAGGCACTGCCCTCTAGACATGCTTGAGGAGAGTGAGGGAAGGATTCAGACAGGAAGGAAGAGAGTGACATCATCCCCACTGCACCTGGGATGCGGTTCAGGGTTATGCGCCATTTGCATCCTCCCTATATGAAGATTTTGGAATTTCCAAGTTTTATTCTGTAATATCCCTGCATTCAGCTCTGCCTCTGGCGGTATGAAATTCTGATACTCTGGCGGTATGAATTCTTGGCCGTGTAATTAACTTCACATCTGAAAAGTCACTGCTCTGTGGAACTGCGGATCTCTGCCGTTGCTTCAGGCTGCTCTGGGGCCAGGCCTGCCCCTGTGGGGGCATAATGGCCTGTGAATATGTGCTGAGCCCCGCCCCGTCCCCCAGCACTGCTGTGCCACTGCCAGTCCCAAGGCCTGCAGACTCCATTCAGGAATGCGGCTGAGATTTACCTTTGTCCTGTGGCTGCTTTAATTGCAGTGAAAAGAGCTTATTGAAGGCAGTGCTCAGAGGAGGAGCGCCTTCTGTACCAGGATTTCACAAGCAGAAATGGTTTCTATTTTCAGTACCGACTCTCTCGATGGAAATCTCTTTCTCCCTTGCTCACTCCTTGTCTACTGAATAAAAATTCTCCACACAGTGATGGTTAAAAACATCAATTAACTCTAAAACAATTATTATTTTTTGAAATGCCATTTTATAAATGTAATAACACGACACAATAATCCAGGGTTATTTAACAGAGCATTTACCCTGAAAACAGTCATTACTCTTTAAATGCAGGAGATTCTAGAAGCCTCTTAACATTACATGGCAAGTGAGGCAGAAGCAACATTGTCAGAAATGCCACATCCGCTGCATATATTAGCAAGAAGAGGCCGGTGGCTGCCCTGCCCACTGGCTGCCATTTTCTTGGCATTTCTTGGGCCCCAAAGCTTTCTGTTCAGAGTGACATCGGCCGACACTGATGTGACAGGCTGGTAGTTGAAAGAAATGCCCCGTGAAGCATTTCCTCCTGTGTTGTCACCCTCCTTCTCCGCAAGGGACTGAAGCCTGGTCAGTTGGGAGGCTCTTCTTGCAGGTTCTGTTTAGCAAAGTGCAGGTGACAGCCGTAGAAGGGCTGGTGATCTCACCCGGCCTCGAGGCTCCTGTTGCGTTGGGGTGGGCTGCCATCTTCCAGGCACCTGCGGCACGCAGGATGCAGAAGCATTCCGGCCTCACACGTCTCTCTCCTGAGAAATGCCTATGAAATAGTCTCTCAGAATGTTCGCACAACCTGAACACCGCTTCTATTTTTGGACCCAAAGAACACATCCAAGTATTTTGACCTACATGAAATTTCTGTTACGCTCGGCCCTTGAGGTCTGGGGCTCCATCTGGAATTATTAACATATCATTAGACTGGTTATTTTTCTTTAAGTGTAGATGTGTGAGAAGTGGAAAAATGTCCCACTCAGTGTAGACCGCCCTGCAGGAGACTGTTCACTTGGGTAGCCAAGGGAGACGGCCTCCCAAGGGCTGCAGCTGAAGCTGCTCCTTGCCTGCAGCTCTGCTGTGTGGGTGGTGGGTGTCCTGCACTGATGCTTCTGTCTCTGAGGCACCCTTGCCCTTCTGAGGAGCAACGGCACAGCGACCCCCAAGCGACGCTCTTCCGGGGGTTGCCAGGGTCGGGGAACCTGCGATTCCAGTGCAGGGAGCTGCTCTGATGGGGATTCCTCAAGCTGGTGCCCACAGTCCACTGCAAGCCTGAATCCTGCAGGTTTGAAGGCTGAGCATCCTTACCTGTGACCACCAAATGCAATGTTTAGAAAGCCTAAGTAGACTCCTGTCTGAAGCGCCTTTATCATCACTTATTAACATGAAAGTGCAAAGGCAGGGCAATTTTATGGCATGTACAAATCAATACGCTGTGTCTTTCTAACCAAGCAGCACCTTATCTTTGTGTTTACAATAAATAAGACGAAACTGTCTGGTGAGAACTAGTGGAGCTGTGGTCAATCCGGGGGTGGTGACCGCACTGTTCTCAAAGTCTACTAGACTCCTTAGGTCACTTAGCCTGAATTGCACAAGGGAGTGCCTGTGGAAGTATCTAGAAGGCTAGTGGGAAAACCCAGGGAGAGGGCTTAGAAGCTTAGACTTTTCAAGTAAGCACAAAACTTGGAATTCATATACACTGGGTTTTTCTGTTTGGGAAAATAATGTGTTTATAGGGACCCAGAGAAATTGAGAGACTGCTCAAAGTTAAACAGCTAATTAATTGTAGGGGGAATCTAAATGCGGGGGCTTCTGACTTCAAGATTGTGTGTGTACCTATGTGTGCACGTGTGTGTGTACCTATGTGTGCACGTGTGTGTGTACGTGTGTACGTGTGTGTGCACGTGTGTGTGTCCGTGTGTGTGCACGTGTGTGTGTACCTATGTGTGCACGTGTGTGTGTCCGTGTGTGTGAGAGAGAGAGACCTTATGTTTCTTTGGGGAGGGAGCTAATGTCTCTCACTTGTCTTCCTGTAACATCATTTGTCACGCTCCTGTCAGTCTTCCAGTTATCAGTCGGGCCGTATTTGATGGACAGGAGTTTGTGCTGTTGCTGAAAGTCCTCTCGCTTGTGCTCCTGTGTTTTTTGTCTCCTAGAGCTATAACATGACTATTGGTGATGGTGACCATTAACTTCTTTTTAGAAATCGCTGACTACCAATGATTTCAGGGAGCAAAGTTACCGAACAGCTCTGGGACACAACATGTTTTGCAACTCATTTAGTCAATTTTTTTTTTTCATTGACTCATTCAACATCTCTCAGCCCTGCCATGGGTCAGCAGATTTGCCAGCTGTGAGATAACTGAGGCACATAAAACCCGGCCTCTGCGTGCACGGATGTCACAGTTCAGTGGGGAAGGCAACCGTGTAAACTCCTAACTGGACCACAGCGTGCTGGTGCTGTAACAGAGCAACGTGCAACAAGCATTTGGAGCATCGATGAGCAAACGGTTTATTCTACTGGACTTAGCGGACAGGGAAAAGGTCGTTTGTACAGATCATGTTGATGGAGTCACATTTACATGAAGTTGGATTTCTTTTTCTTTTCCTTTTTTTTTTTTGAAACAGAGTTTCACTCTGTGACAAAGACAGTGCAGTGGCGTGGTCTCAGCTCACTGCGACCTCCATCTCCCAGGTTCAAGCGATTCTCCTGCCTTAGTCTCCTCTCCTGAGTAGCTGAGAGGACAGGGGCACGCCACCACGCCCAGCTAATTTTTGTATTTTTAGTAGAGGTGGGGTTTCACCATGTTGGCCAGGATGGTCTCGATCTCTTGACCTTGTGATCCACCAGCCTCGGGCTCCCAAAGTGCTGGGATTATAGGCGTAAGCCAATTTCTTGAAGCAGGCAAAGGACAAATGGAGGAGGAAAAGCATTCCTGGAAAAGGTAACAGCATAAGGAAATGCATACAGGCATAGGCCCCCATGGAAAGACCAGGGAACGTAAAACAGCTTTTACTGTTAGACTATTAGGAGGATGGATTGAGAAAATGTGTAGGGTTCATATTGCAAAAGGAGCTGTGGCCCCCTGTTGGGAGTCAGTAACGTAGATAGAAAACAATTTTTGAAGTAAAAACGGATGGCAATTCCTACGATATATTAGAGGGGTGTGAATTGTAGGCAGGAAAATCTGGTTAGTAGGAGACTCTGGGCAGATTTTCATGGTCAGAACAGGGGATGATTGTCAGATCCAGGAAGCCGACATATTTGCTTTACCAGGTAGAGAGTTGTCGATATTTTTGTTGCCTAAATAAACATGGATGTCTTTTACCATATGCATTCTGCGTTTGCTTCAGTCCCGACTACTCTCTATTGCATGAAACCCAACCAGCCTCACTCTGGTTGCTACAGGGATTTGGGTTTCAACCAAGGAAACACTGGTGGGGATACAGAGGCCAGCAACCTTTGCCAGCCCAAAGGTGTTTATAAAAGAGGCAGCTTGCTCCTTTCTGGAAATATCTACCTCCATTTTCAGCTTCTCCTGAGATTTTTCCAGCTCTGTAACAAAGGCCCTGCCCTCTTTTCCTTTCCTGTGCACTCTCTGACCTTTTCAATGGTATTAGGAGAAGAGTACAGTGTGTTTTCCTCAAGGGCAGGGATTAACTAGCTGCTTCCGTGAAGCAATTCTGAACGGTAAAGGACCCTCATGGAATAGTATTCATTTCCCCTGTTAATGGGGGGCCTACACAACATAAAATTAATATTACCAAAAAGACCTGACTCCCCCAGCACAGAGATCCCTGAGAAAACCACACACTGAGGGAGACTTTTCTAGAAAGGCTTTTCTTAGGGAAGCAAGGGCCCCCCAGGGCTGACTGTTCATAGGCCCTAAAGATAAAACAAAATGGCTTTATTTAAAGATTTATTTAAGATGTTTTAAAAATTGAGTAGAACATACATTTTTAATACTGATTGATATTATTGTAAAGCATTCTAATGAGAACCTGCCCCACGGGTCCTTGACTGCTACACAGACAGAATATTCCTTTGCATTTCTACGATGAGTCATGTTTTAGCCATGGATTAATGTATTGATGAAAGGTGCCCCCGTTCTAGTAGGGGCAGAGGGAAAGCGAGTGTCGGAAGGCAGCAAAGAGAAGAAAGAAGAGAACCATGGTGTATAAAAGTCACATTTTAGGCTGCATTTCAAAAAACCCTTCCAAAGTAGAGAGGCTTCATGCTCACATTCTGAAACATTCCTTGTAGTTTAGAAAATCTGTGCATTTGAGGAGCGGTTGAAGACTATGAATGCTAAGACATGCATCATTAATTAAATTATAGTTCCCATTTATTGAACATTGGCTATATACCAGGCAGTGACTTCCGCTTTTACACATATTAGTTCATTTAATTCTCAAAACAACAATGGTATTATTCTATTATTCCCATTATACAGAGGCGTAGAAGCATTTGATAACTTATCTAAGCTTATATTGGAAGAAGTGCTGGAACTAGGATTTATGGAAGGGCAATTTGACCCGCGGGCTCACTTTTTTTATGTAACTAGATTATCCTGACGCTCTTGGGCGTTCCTCAAGTGAAATTGGTCTCCTAACTTTGCGTCATGAAGTTCAATATGTCCCATGTATTTTCAGCCTTCCATCTTTGGGAACTATCTACCTAGCATGGTGGTGAAATGTGGGCTCTGGAGTCAACACTGCTTTCCAGGCTGGGTGCGGTGGCTCATGCCTGTAATCCCAGCACTTTGGGAGGCCGAGGCAGGCAAATCATCTGAGATCAGGAGTTCGAGACCATCCTGGCCAACATGGTGAAACCCTGTCTACCAAAAATACAAAACATTAGCCGGGCGTGGTGGCAGGCACCTATAATCCCAGCTACTCGGGAGGCTGAGGCAGGAGAATTGCTTGAATCTGGGAGGTGGAGATTGCGGTGAGCTGAGATCGTGCCACCGCACTCCAGCCTGGGAAACAAGAGTGAAACTCGGTCAAAAAAAAAAAAAAAGAAAAAAGAACTGCTTTCCAGTCCCAGCTCTGTCCCTTGATCTGTGAGACAGACACTGGGCAAGTTCTGTAACATAGCTGAGCCTCAGTAATTATAAAATGGGCACGCAATTGTCAGCACCTCCACGGTAGTGTTGTGTAAACTGAAGGGGATGGTCCATTTGGACTTCATAGTGTTTAGCACTATGGTGAAATAAATGCATGTCCAAGAAGTAGCTGAAGTTCTTAAGGGATCCTGGTGTCACTGAGCATGTACACTGGGTTCTGAATGCACCTGCAACTCTGTGGGGTCTCTGAAACATTTTGTTTTATTGTTGAACATTTGGGCAAGCTCAGTGTTAGTTTTAGGTCCAGAGGATAATCCCAATTCAAACAAACTTGCTACCTCTGAAGCAGGTTCATTAGGCAGGTTTTTCCACACACATCTCTAATTACCACCACTCAGGCTGCCCAGGGGAGTGGGCTGCTAACTAGGTCAGGATCTGAGGAGCCCGGCCAGCAGCCTCCTGGGTGTCTCCTCCTAAGTGCACGGCCATCTGCAGGCTTCTGCAATATTTCTTGTTTTTGAATTTATAGAACCATTAGCCTGGAATCTAAACAAAACACCTAGTCTTAATAGCTTAGTCAGTAGGTGGTTCACCAACAATTTCAAAAACTAGAAGCAATAGTCAGTTCCCAGAGGAGTAGCAGTTGTTGTTTGGAAATAATTCTCCAAATTGCATTTATTTCACAGCAGTCTGAGGTCACAAATTCAAGAGCAATGAGAACTCTATGCAATTAGACAACTCGATCAGAATAGATCTGTCAAGATGCCATTCCATCTAAAGAATCAATTGAGATGGAGAAATAATTTAGCTGCTGCTGTTGTTATTTAGATTTTTTATTATTATTTTACAATTTGTTGGAGTGAGGAAGCTGAGCATGGATGAGTGCTAGGCAGCTCCTGGCATCTGTTGCTCGATTAGATAGAAATGCATTCTCCTCTGTGTGTTGTTTGTGCTGTATTAATGGTCAAATAGGTGAAAAGTGTTTCCTGAATCAGTAGATTGACAACCAGTGAGCTCAAAAAAGGGTGTCCAAGATTTTTTCCAGCTGAATGTGAGTCCATGTCTTCTCCTCTCCCCTTCTCCCCTACACTTTAGGACCAATCTGTGTTTGGCAGCCCATGGCAAAACTTTCAAGACTCACCAGGCATCATTGATCCAGTTACCTAGGATTATATATTGACATTCAGGGGTTATAAGATAATATGTTTTCTTGAAGCCATATGGCTGATTTCTGATTTCAGGTAGAGGATACCATCTATCAAAGACAAATCTTTGAACTGCAATTTAACGCCAATTTCGTCAACCATTACCAGTGAAAACTACACACACGTGCACATGCAAACAGTCACTTTTTCCCCTTAAATGACAGAGAGAGGAGGTAGAATAGCAGTGAGTGGAAAGGTTAGCGAGGAGCATTCCCAAATGTGTTTTCTGCTTTGTTGTTTAGAGTTCCAGTATTTTAACTTTGGCTGGGAGAGTGATGATGGACTGATCCCTTCTTTCTCTCTTATTTTTCTATTTATTTATATATTTTTCTATTTATTTATTTATTTATTTATTTTTATAGAGATGAGTTCACACTATGTTGCCCAGGCTGGTTTTGAACTCCTGAGCTCAAGCCATCCTCCCGCCTCAGCCTCCCAAAGTGCTAGGATCATAGGCATGTAGCACCACACCTGGTCTTTTATTCCTCTTTATAATGAATAATCATGACTTCTTTTAGGGAGAATTTTCATTTGTGCCAGGCACTGTGCCTGGTGCCAGAAACCCCTGAAGTTCTTGGAGAGGAAGATGTAGTAGATCTCGTTCAGCTGGAGAGGACTGTGGCTTGAAGAAGCGAGGGACTTGCCCAAGGTCGGTCTGCTATAGATTGCAAGTCTTATCTATGACCCAGGTCTGTTTCTTAGCCTGTTCCTCTCTTCACCACTGACATTGCCTTTTAAAAATGTCAGTTGATAGTGTAAACCAAAAAGTATCTGAGACAGGTCTCAATCAGTTTAGAAGTTTATTTTGCCAGGGTTAAGGACATGCCCATGACACAGCCTCAGGAGGTCCTCACAACATGTGCCCAAGGTGGTCAGGCTACAGCTTGGTTTTATATATTTAGGGAGACATAAAACATCAATCAATACATTAAGGTATACATTGGTTCAGTCTGAAAATGCAGGACACCTGGAAGTAGGGACGTCTAGGTCATGGGGAGATTCAAAGATTTTCTGATTGACAGTTGACTGAGTTATTATCTAAAGAACAGGAATCAATACAAAGGAATGTCTGGGTTACAAGAAGAAGTTGTAGAGACCAAGGTTTTATCATGCAGATGAAGTCTTCAGGTAGCAGGCTGCAGAGACCAGGCTGTAAATGCTTCTTATCAGACTTAAAGAGTCTCTTCTGTCAGTCTTAAGGTCTCTGTTAATGCTGGTCAGCTGGGCCTGAGTTCCAACAGGGAGACGGGTATAATGAGGCACGTCCAACTCCCAATTCCCATCATGGCCTGAACTATTAGTAGTTTTTCAGGTTAACTTTGGAATGGCCTTGAATGAGAGAAGGGTTTCATTCAGAAAGTTGGGGACCTTAGAATTTTATTTCTGGTTTACAACAGTAATGTCAGGCTTCTCAGGGAATTTGATATATAAGAGAGAAATAATAACTACTCGGTGTAGTTACAGATCTCAGCCTGGTCTAGTTTATGGCATAAATATTATAAAACAGCCTCCTGTCCTTGGTCATATACGGGAAACCTTTAGCCTGTGAGGGTGGAGGAAAAGCTTCCCTTCTGCCCTCTTTGTAGGTTTGCGGAAGTGACTGATTATAGACAGATTAATAGGAAAAAAATGCCATAGCAAATTTATCAACAGGTTATGGACACAGAAGTCCCATAACACGAGACTCAAAGAAGGACCAGATAGTTGAGGCTTCAGCGGAGGAGAGGTAAGTGGTGGATGTAGGCAAGTATGAGGGGTAGGAAATGGTTTTCAGGGGAAAGGAATGAGCCCAAGAAACAATTGCTTGGAGGAGAGTTCCTCTGGGCTCTGGGGAAGTGGTGCAAAGGTGAGGGGCAGAATTTCACTGCAAACAAAGATTGTCTTATTATGCAGATAAAGTCTCCCAGGTAATTTCTTGGAGTTGCCTTCATGAGAATAGATGAAAAGTCTATCTGTGTGTGGTGACAACTTTTAGTCTGCTTGATTCTTTCCTGGTTATTTGATGAGATTCCTAGGGAGCAAGTCTTGAGACTACTATTTTTCTTGTGGAAAGAAGTTTCCTTAGTCAGATAAGGAAATTCAAGAGATAGCCCCTCGCTGGGCCAGGGGTGAGGGTAGAAGAGGTCAGAAAGTCCTGACTATGAGGCTGCTTCTAGAGTCTTCTTGTTAAAGCCGCAGATACACGAGACTTCTGGGTTGTCCTTTTCTGAGCCCCAGAAGCCCAATAAAATATCAGAATTTCCTTCTGAATTCTTGTTTTTCTTCTCCCCCATCCCTGCTCAGATCATCCGCATAGTTTTCTGGCCTGTGTCCTTTGGTTGGGGCAATGTGCACTGCAGGCCGCTCAGTAGCCACGTCACAGAAATCACACCCCTGCACACCCGGCATGTGCCAGACACTATGCTGAGCATGTCACACTGGGTGTCTTACTCACAGAGGCCCTCAGGAAGTTTTTTATTTTTACTTCTTCCAAGCTAATTGCACTGTTAACTGTGCTCATTCCCAAGAGCCCTGACAACTTGAGCCCCATCCCCATCGGGATAACTTCTTGTGTGAATTTTGAGTCAGCTCCCTACAGCCATTCAGCCTCAGTTTGCAATGAAGAAAGTTGGGGACTCTCAGATCTCTAAGGGAAGGTCAGGAAAGTGCCAACCAGCTATAATCCATGAATTCCTGGACCCCGAGCTTTGATTTATTGACTATTTCCTCTGATCTGGCCTCCCACTCGATGGTTTTTCATCAGAAATTAACACTTAGAAGTATCTTCATTTACAGAACCTTTACATAAATTTACCTTAGACTGGAGTAAAAAGGAATTACGTAATGCCCATGACACAAACACGGGGGTGAGGGGGAAGTTCATCATCCTGCATCCTGTTGGTGGTTCTTATTCCAAAAGGATTCAGTAGAGGATTTCTTTAAGTACCAAGATTCCCTTGTGAATTCCAAGTACAATTCAGTTTACATATATTTTTAAGGAACACATCTGTCATGTGTAAATCAAGATGCATTTGAATAATCTACTTGCCATGCCTGAAAACTGTCATTTCTTTTTTCTTTATGTCTCTTTGTCTTTTCTCTTTCACCACTACTGAGGATTCTACTGCTGTCACAGAGAAATAGAGAAAGGCAAGGTAAAAAGCTGAGGATGGATGCACAGTGCCCGTCACTGAGAAGCACAGTGCCTGGGGAAAATGGAGTGGCCAATGTGACATGTTAGTGGGAAATCTGCACCCCAAATTTGTTGATCTTATTTTGAGCCACAGCTAATTGTACATCACACCCTGGCTCCATGTCATGATCTGTGTATATTTTGCAGAGAAATAAAGGAAGCAAACCTTTTATTGACAGTCTGTTATATGATAAGTGCAACACTGGGCTATTTATCTAATCTTTAGAAGAACTTGGTGAGACAGTTATTTTCCCATTGCATGCTTTAGAAAACTGAGGACTCACTCAATTATTTATTTATTTTAAAAGGACACTGTGTTGTTCTTTGGTGATTTATTATGGTGAGATTCTAATTATTTAGCTGGTGTTTATTTAGCTTGCCCTGATGTGAGGCACTATGCTGCACGCTGGGCCTAAGATAAGGCGCGAACACTGGAGATAGACTTTATTTATTTACTTATTTAGAGACGGAGTCCTGCTGTGTCACCCAGGCTGGAGTGCAGTGGCATGATCTCGGCTCCCTGCAACCTCCGCCTCCCAGGTTCAAGCGATTCTCCTGCCTCAGCTTCCCAAGTAGCTAAGGCTACAGACGTGCACCACCTTGCCCAGCTAATTTTTGTATTTTTAGTAGAGATGAGGTTTCACTATATGTTGGCCAGGCTGGTCTCGAACTCCTGCCTGCTTTGGGATCCCAAAGTGCTGAGATTACAGGCATGAGTCACTGCACCCGGCCCTGGAGATAGACTTTAAATAATCATAAACTGAAGTGAGATGGCAAGGGCACTAGTGGATTGAATGGAGAGCTACCTAGAACTGCCTGTTGCCAATTTGAGAGGAGGATTTGGACTAGTTAAAAATGCCAGAGCAGGCTTCTCTGACTGTAGACATGAAGGAGCTGGAGTTACTTTGGTTAGGGAGGGTTTCATAGAGAAGGAACAGAATGTGCAAATGCCACAGGGCAGGAAGGAGAAAAGCAAGCCAATGGAGCTGGAGGTCAGAGCAGGTGGAGACAATGCCAAGTCTGTAAGGCACATTTAGGAGCTTCATTTCTATTAAAAGAATAGAAGATATGAGTGAGGCTGGGCTGAGGGGAAAATGATGACCTGAAAAATGCTTTGTTTGTTTGTTTAAATATAATTTTGGCTGCAATGGGGAGAAATGCTTATGAGTGGGCCTGAGTGCACCTGGAGACCATTTGAGATGCAAGGCAAGAGTTGAGAGAGGATGGTGGCTTAGGCTACAGTGATGGGTGGAAATGGAGAAATGCACACAGATTTGAAAGACCCTTAATCATTGAGACTTGGTGATAGACTGCATATCAGAGGAATCAGAGTCATATCAAGGATGACACCCCATTTTTTGACTGGCCTAATTGAATGGCTGGTGGGACATTCACTGAAATAGAAAGTACAGAAATAAGACGCTATTATGAGCCTGTAATAAGTTCATTATGAGCTTGCTGTGGACATGGCTACTTTGAATTGCTTTGCAGTTAAGAGCTGTTGAAAAGAATGCAAGGTATACAGGTCTGTATTACTCAGAGACATAAAAATCAATGGGAGGAGATTTATTAGGGGAATTGGCTCACCTGATTATGGAATCTGAGAAGTCCCGTGACAGCCATCCACATATGGGGGACCCTGGAATGCCAGTAGTGCTGTTCGGTCCAAGTTCCAGGGCCTGAGAACCTGAGGTGGGAGTGGGGGTTGCTGGGCTAAGTCCTCGAGTCCACAGGCGAGACAGCCTGGAGTTCTGCTGGCCAAGGGCGGGAGAAGAGTGTGTCCGAGCTCCAGGGAAGGAACCTATTCGCCTCGCCTCTTTTTTGTTCTGTCCAGGTCCCAGCCTATGGGATGGTGCCCACATACAGTGAGGCCGGATCTTCCCCACTGAATCCATGTAGACTCACATGCCAGTCTCCTCTGGAAACCCCCCACAGACACACCCCAAAATCATGCTTTACCAACTCTCCAGGTGTTCCTTAATCCAGTCAAACTGACACCTAAAGTTAATCATCACAGGTCCACCTTTTGTCAACTTGGCACCTCTATGCTTCCTTTAAACCAAACTTAACCTCCAAATGAAGACAATAACAAGAAAATAGTTCCACCTAACACGGTGAAACTATCTGCATACAACGGAAAATGTGCTAATCTCTTCCCTAGAAGAGAAGGTAAAGTCTTTGGATGATAATTGAAACACTATGATGTAAAATTAACAACACGTAAATACTGATATAAAGTCAAAAAATCTTGTTATACATAATAAAGGGATAAGAGAGGAGCAAAACCAAAGATATTTGCTTAATGTAAGCATAACGTGTATAATATGTACACCAAAACATATCTTTAACAAGATAGGAAGAAAATACTCATGACAATTACTGTCCTTGTTTCTGTAACTAGTTACCCGGCCATAGCTAGTATTTGTGACTGCCTTCCACTACCCATTCTGTATAATTTTACCTGCAGCAAGCAGCTCAGCTGGTCATGGTTCATTACCTGGTGGGGTAACTGAACCTTTATTCCTGAGGAATTTGGGTCACTAGTAGTCCTCCCTGGATTGTGTTGAACCTTTATTCCTGAGGAATCTGGGTCATTCATAGTCCTCCCTGGATTGTGTTGAACCTTTATTCCTGAGGAATCTAGGTCACTCGTAGTCCTCCCTGGATTGTGTTGAACCTTTATTCCTGAGGAGTCTGGGTCACTCGTAGTCCTCCCTGGATTGTGTTGAACCTTTATTCCTGAGGAGTCTGGGTCATTCATAGTCCTCCCTGGATTGTGTTGAACCTTTATTCCTGAGGAATCTAGGTCATTCGTAGTCCTCCCTGGATTGTGTTGTGGTTTCCCATTGACCTTGATCGTGGGGCATGGTAATATTAACAGACACCCTAAGGGATCTCCTGTATTCCAGGCATACTCTTCCTTTCATCCAATGGAGTAGTAATCCAGTTTCCCCTTCCTAGTCTGGATGAGTTACCCAGTCAGCACCATAATATAGCCAGTTGACTTAGAAGCATGAGGCCTCCAAAGTGGCTGGGGGGCGGGGGCGTGGTGGGGCGGGGCGGGCTAAACGTCCAGTTCAGTGGAATCATTGTTGTGTCTCCTGATGGAAACATTCCTCTCTCTGGAACGAAGACCTCGAGGTTCTCAGCACATAAAATCATGGGAAAAGGAAGCAAAAGCTTTGCCAGTGGGTTACTAGGGGTAGTGGTGAGTGGTGACGCTCCCACTCTGTGATTCCTGACTCCATGTGTCCTGACTACGGGAAAAACAGCATCATATATTGGATGCTGATTCAGAGCACACACAGCCTTCTGGAAAACCTTGCCCCAGTCCTGCAACGTTAGCTGGTCCTGTAACTGCAACTTCAAAAGGCCATTTTACTGTTCTGTCAAGCTTGTTGCTTCAGAACGGTGGGACGCAGGGTAAGACTAGTGGATCCCATGGACTTGGGCCCATTGCTGCACTTCTTTGGCTGTGAGGCGAGTTCCTTAGTAGATACACTGTGTGGAATACCATGAGAGTGGATAAGGCATTTTGTGAGTCCACAGATGGTAATGTTGGCAGAAGCATTGCGTGGAGGGAAGGCAAACCCATATCCAGAGGAAGTGTCTATTCCAGAAAGGACAAAATGCTGTCTTTTCTATGATGGAAGCCTTCCAATGTAATCAACCTGCCACCACATAGCTGGCCGATTGCCCTGGGGAATGATGTCATATCAGGAGTTCAGTGTTGGTCTCTGCAACTGGCAGACTGAGCACTCAGTGGTGGTTGTAGCTAGCTTAGTCTTGGCACGTAGAAGCCATGCTGCTGAACCCGTGCACAGCCTTCATCCCTACCACCACAGCCACTTTGTTCCTGAGCCCACTGGGCGATGACAGGGGTGCCCGGGAAAAGAGATTGATTGGTATTCACAGAATGGGTCATCCTACCCTCCTGAATGTTAGCATACTCCTCTGTGGAGGTCATCCTTGGGTGAGCATTTACATGAGAAACAAATATCTTCACATCCTTTGCCGACTCAGACAGATCTATCTGCGTATCTATTCACTCAATGTTTTTGCCACCAATTTTCTAATCATGTTCCTTTCAAGTCCCTGACCATCCAGCCTATGAATCAGTACCTAATCACTTATCTGGCCATTTTTCCTGTAAGCAAAGTGCACAACCAGGTGCACTGCCCTAAATTCTGCTGCTTGAGATTTTCCTTTACCACTGTCGTTAAAAGATGTTCCAGAAGGGGGCTGAGGTACTGCAGCTGTCCACTTTTAGCTGTATCATACAGAACCATTTGTCCACAAAGCCCGAGTCTTCTCTTCCTCTGTTGGCTGATCACGGAGACTCCCCATAAGGCCATAGGTGCAGGTGGTGGGAGAGAAGGCAGTGTGATAGGAGTAGACACCAAGGACATTTGGGCCATTTCTTCATGTAACTTATTTGTACCTCCAGGGCCTGTGCTGGTCCATTATTTGATGAGGAACTGCTGCTGTGCATGGCCTTCCTGGCTTGGTAGGTCAGATGACACCCAGTTCATGATGGGCAGCTCAAGTCACATGGCAATTGGTGGCCCATGGTCAAGCGTTCAGTTTCTGTTAAGGCCCAGTAGCTGACCAAGAGCTCTCTCAAAAGAGTACTTATCTACAGATGATGGCAGGGCCTTGCTCCAAAATCCTAAGAACTGCTGCGATTCTTCTATAACGCCCTGCCAACAGCTCCAAACAGCATCCCTATCTGCCACTGACATCTTGGGTATCATTGGATCTGCTGGGTCATATGGCCCAAGAGGAAAAGCAGCTTGCACGGCAGCTGGGACTTGCTGTAGAGCCCTTCTGTTCTGGACCCCACTCAAAACTAGCAGTCTTTTGGGACACTCAACAAATGGGCCAGAGTAACACACCCAAGTGAGGAATGTGTTGCCTCCAAAATTCAAATAGGCCCACTAGGCATTGTATCTCTTTCTTGGTTGTAGGAGGAGCCAGATACACAACATATCCTTCATCTTAGAAGGAATATCTTGACATGCCCCACACCACTGGACCCTCAGAAATTTCACCGAGGTAAAAGGCACTTGAATTTTAATTGGATTATCTCCCATGCTCTAATATGCAAATGCCTTACCAATAAGTCCACAGTAGTTGCTACTTCTTGGTCATGAGGTCTGATCAGCAAAAGGTTATCAATGGAACAGTCTGATATCTTATGGAAGGGAAAGACAATCAAGATTCCTGCAAGCTGGATTGTGACATAAAGCTGGTGAGCTGATTTATCTCTGATGTGAGACAGTGAGGGTACGTATCGCTGGCCTTGCCAGCTGAAGGCAAAGTGCCTCAGGTGGGCCTTATGAACACAAATGGAGAAAAAGGTATTTACCAGTTTAATAGCTGCATCCCAGGTACCATTTTGTAAACTGCATTCAACTTGTCTTTGACAGTTGGTTGAGTGCCATCACTTGGTCCCCACCACCTTGGTATCCAATTACTCCCATTGAATTTAAGTTTTCCAACTGCATAACAGCAGTTCCCATGGTAAGATCTGGTCTACATAGAAGAGCAATCACAGAGCTCTTCAGGGATGCTGGGGCTCCCCTCACAAATCCATTGTTCAAAGTATTGATGAAAGGTCTGTCTTCTGGACCCTCCTGGTGTGGCTGAGTAGGGTTTCAGTGACAAATCCACTGTAGCTTTCCAATCTCCCTAGGCCTTTGAATCTCTTCCTCTGTGTTAGCCCAAGGGAGATCAGGCATCTCCAGCTCACTCACAGTGGGTCATGTTTTTTGATCCATGTTTCACCAACCAATCAAACAAACTCACTCCCTGAGCTGCAAAGTTAAATTGAGGACCTCTGCTCTGAGGGTCCATTTAAGTAAATTTGGCCTGATCCAACTTTATATTTCTTCCACCATTTTCCCACACTCTCAGTGTGCATTCCCACAAGTGTTCCCTGGACTTCTGCTTGTAGAAATTGGAAAGCTGAAGTAGCTCTTTTGGAACGTGGCACACCTCCTCCTGAATCACACTTTGAACCTCACCTCTAGGCGCCTGCTGGGACTCAAGTCTAGTTACAGATTCAGAAGCAAAGAGGGGCAGTGGGGGTGGATTCTGAGGAGACTCAGCTTTGTCTTGCTTGGCAACTGCCTCATGGAGGCTTTTACCGTTTTCTTAGGCATTGCAGGGTTAACTCCTTCAGACAGAGGTGGGAAACCCTATACTATTGTGGGTGGGAACCATTTCTGCTGGCAAACAACACTCATCAGAATTTCAGAGCTCAGTGTCCCCAGCCTCATCGGAGCCCTCCCACACATCCCCATCTCAACTTACAGATCCCATTCTGTCTCAACCAATGCCCTCACTTTAACCATAGACACCTACAGAGCTGAGAGTTCAGCTTTTGCTGTGATTCCGTCAGTCATATGATAAGCGCTGTTGTCTGATTTTCAGCAATCCCAGACCTGTGGCTACAGGGGAGGAGATTCAGACTCAGGGCACACTTAGAAGCTCTTCAGCTATTTATGTAGAGCTGGAGCAGGAAATGGAATAGTGAACTCATTCTTTTCTTTCATCCCTTTGTCCACTGACATTAGGAGCAACCAACCAAAGTCATTATATTCCTTGGTTTTGCACAAATGTTAAAGGTATCATATATAGAAGTCACCAAGTTTCTTGTCTCTTTTAAGTGGTGAGTTAAAAGTACCAAATGTACCTATTTTGTGTATCTCTAGGAGCAGTTTGCACTACAGAGTTCAGTGCTGTCTGTACTGTTAGAAGTAGAGTCCTTGGCATTTTTAGATCTAAGTAGATTCGATAGCCAATTCTAGAAACCCCAAATCAATTATGAAAACCTCTAGAACCACTGTTGATACTAAAAGCTGCACTAGTCAGTGTTCTTCAGAGAGACAGAACCAACAAGCTATTTATAGATATATAGATATACGTGAGGGGATTTATTAGGGGGATTGACTCACCTGATTATTGAGGCTGAGAAGTCCCGTGACAGCTATCTACGTGCTGGGGACCCTGGAATGCCTGTAGTGTTGCTCAGTCCAAGTTCCAGGACCTGAAAACCTGGGGTAGGAGTGGGGGTTGCTGGTGTAAGTCCTAGAGTCCAAAGGCCAGCGAGGCTGGAGTTCTGCTGACCAAGGCAGGATAAGAGTGTGTCGGAGCTCCAGGAAAGAAACCAATTTGCCTTCCCTGTTTTGTTCTGTCTGGGCCCCCAGCCTATGAGATGGTGGCGAAGCACACTGAGGGTGGATCTTCTTCACTTGGTCCACTCAGACTCACATGCCAATCTCCTCTGGAAACTCCCTCACAGACACATCCCAATATAATGCTTACCAGTTCTGTAGGTACTCCTTAATCCGGTAGGTGGATACCTAAAATTAACCATCACAAGATCTGCTGCTCAGAAGAGCTGTGGGCTCCTAAGTGGTGTGGGCCCCTGAAGTCATGGATATGGATTAGCTCCATGGAGGATAAAGAAGAAATTAAGAAGAGAGTGCCTTGGACAGAGTCTTGGAGATCTCTAATACTTAGTGGCTTTAGCTTGGATGAATGAAACATAAGAATCAGCCAGAAAGTTAGCAGGAGAACAAGGCTGTTTTTAAATACAAGGAGCTCAAGAAATACTATTTCAAGAAGGAGGAACTAGTCCAAAGAACCAAGTACTTGCTGGTAGTCAAGTATAATGACTGATAAAAGACCTAGTGTAACAAGATGATCGATGACATTAATGAAAAGTATTTCAGGCAAGGATGAGACCAGACTTAAATGAGTAGACTGAAAGGGTGGTAAAAAAGTAGAGATGGCAAACATTATAATTCTTACAAGAAATCTGGTTATTTAGAGAAGAAAAGACCAGAAGCATGATGGAAGTAACAAGAGTAGTGGAGTAAATTGTGGTGTGGTGTGTGTGCATGTGTGTGTGTGTGTGTGATGTAAAGCTGCATCTTTAGCTTCTAGAAGTTTTCAATGTAATGTAGGCAACCAGACCAAGAAACAAGCATGCAGCACTTTGATAAGAGTGTGTAAAGACAGCCTATAACTCCGCCTTGGCTATTGGAAGCCAGGAGTCAAGAGTTACAGCCCACCATCTTTGGAAACTGTGGTTTACTGTGAAACTCTTTCTATATTTTGACTGAAGCTTCAACACAATGGGAGCTATTACCATATTGCAAAGCAAGGTGCCAGACCACTGGCAATACTTGCAAAGGAGTTGACTAAAACGGATTTTACGATGTTGCTATCTGCTCACCTTTAGCCTTCATAAGAGGCTGGCAAAGAGGGAGTTTGATATTAGAAAGACATTAGTGGCTTCTTTCTCAGAGAGATCCTGATGGTCTCTGAATTGCACCCCTCCCAGGGAAGGTGTTGTGGAGCGGACTTTTTCCTCACCTCCAGACTAGATGGAGAAACTAACTACAAGGAGGCCACACACACAGCTTGATGATGCCAGGGAACCAAACAAAAGTATGGGTGCTGGGCTAGCTGAGTGCCCAGCAGCAGCAAATAGGGCTGCACGGGCAGGGGTGGAGGGTAACTGCACTTCTCACAGCCATGGTCAAGCGTCTGTATTTCCCGAGGATGATGGCTTAGCCATGCTGGAAAGGTTACGCCTGGAGGTTTTTTTGTTCTGTTTTGAGACGGAGTCTTGCTCTGTCCCCCAGGCTGGAGTGCAGTGGCATGATCTCGGCTCACTGCAACCTTAGGCCTCGAGTTTTTATAGCTCCTGTCCAAGTGAACAGCCAAATGGTTCAGTTCTGTGACAACAAATGATCTAAAAGCATCCACTGTAGTTAGTCAAGATGATTGATGATTTCAAAAAGAGGGGATTAATGGGGGTAGAAGGCTGATGGCAGAGGGGTGAAATGTGAGTGAGAAGGAAGGAATTATAAACAGTGAATGGGGACAATCTTTATGTAACAGAAGTTGTGAAAAGGAGAGTGGTACATGAAACTAACTATAGGAAGGGCCTTTGTTTTGTTTTGCTTTTCAAGAATGCCAAAACCTGAGTGTAATCCAGATAAAACTGGGCTTTCTTGCTTTTAGCTTCTTGCTCTGTGTTATGTTCCTCTCAATAAATAACAGTATTGCAACAACAGTCACACATATTATTGGAAAGAATACTTTACTTTTGAAAGCCAGAAAGGGCCTCTCTACAACGCACATTGATGTATGTTAAAATTATTTTTTCTTTGTATTTCTCTCCATATTTTACATGCCCTTCTTCCATCGCCCACTCCAAATAGCTCTCCTTTTCTTCTCAACCACCCCACACTCTCTTGTAAACCAAGTTAAAATGAGTTCTTGATTATTCTGTCTCCTGGATTTCCTTTAGGATCTATTCTACTCTTCTAGGGGAGAATTCTGCCTTTTCCACTGTACATTTAGTTATTTCCAGCCTCTCCAGCTCTCCAGGCACATTGCTACTCAACACAGTCATAGACTTTTCTAGGTAATGACATTGGGACAAAAACTCTTGTCTTTTAAAAGCAATAGAGGAGAAGGCCGTAAATATTCATTCTTTAATATCGTAGCTTTCCATCGACTTAGTATTCTTAAACACTGTTGGAAAAGAGCCAGAGGAAGTGGAGCTGGAAATCCATGGAGTGGGTCCTTGAGGAGAAGCAAGGGTGGGAACAGAGCCCAGGTATAGGGGAACCCTCAGACAGGAGGGCACACCATTCATGGCAGCAGGGGTGGGGGCGGGAGAGGATGGGCGGGATGAAGAGAGGATGTTTGCAGGGAACATGGAAATTGAAAAGTCTGGACATTAAGAGAATTTCTTCATGCAGCTATTTTACCCAGCTAATATAAGGTGAAGACAGTATTTGAATGAAATTAGAGGTGACAAGATATTACCCCAAAGATATATTCATTCATTCATTTGGTCATTAACTCAGCAAACTTTCACTGAGCACTTGCTGTGTGCCAGGCCATGTTCTAGGCACTGGAGGCCCAAGAGAGAACAAGAGAGAAAAGCCTTGCTCTCATGGAGTTGATATTCTAGTTTATATTCTGGTTTATATAAACTGCAATATACCCTTATATATTCCAAATATGTATTTATATATTCCTGTTCATATCTAGTTTGTTTATTTGCATATAAGCAAACTCAATTTTAAATATTCCAGTTCATATTCTGGTTTGTTTATTTGCACATAAGAAAACTCAATTTTAAATATTGGTAAGTATTTTAAGAAAAATAATACAGAGTCATAGGCAAGAAAGGTTGAAAAGGGAGGAAAAATGACTACTTTTGCTATGATGTCTCAAAAAATCTTCCTGAGCAGATGCATGAGCTCGGGTCTGGTAGGAGAGGAACAGCAACAATTGTTGTGTGCCCAAGATGTAAAAATAATTATCAATGAAGTTGACACTTGAACCAAGATAGCCAGACGCTTTTGGGAAACTTACCTGAAACAATTTTTGTAATATAGACTTCCAAAAAAGTTACCAACAATCACCTAGAACTACCTTACCTAATTTTATAAAAGTTCTGCATTATATATGCTGATTTCTCTTAAGGTAAATAACTTTGGATGTGGCTTGTAAATTGCATGCTACTACCAAGTGGACACAAACAAGGGACGATGATGTCGGCATACCTCACAGTGGACAGGGGAGATGTAAAGAGTGTTCGTGCTTTGTTGAGATCATCAAGCTCTCACTTTGGTTCTTGTATTTCTTATCATAGGGTCATCTTTCTTTCTTACTTTATTTTGTCTTGCTCTTTTGTATGTATCTTTGCAACCTCCCTTAAATTCTTCTGTGTAAAAGTTGCATGTCTAAATAAAGGGCGTACTCTAGAAACTCAATGATTTTTCTCTCCTGCTTCTTCGCTTCTCCAGTCTCCAGATACTGGTGGGATGTCTGCATCTATCTTGCTGAAGTAAAATTAAAGAACAATAGATTTTTCATAGCTTGGCTCTTTTTTGACTTGACTCCCCCAGCAGCTGAGCAGTGATATTTGGAGGGTGAAGAAAGATATTGTCAGTGGAGATGGTTCTAGCACTATAGGACTTCTTTGAAGTGGAGGAGAAGATATTTTAGCCAAGGCTCAGATGCCTGCAAGAACACCCTTGACATCAGAATTCCCTGAAAATAGACATCTCAGGAGCGTTAAAGATAAATTTAGGTTATAAAAGGAAGAAGGCATAGCAAGTAGAAAAAAATTACAAAAGCCCCACAAAGATAAAAAGTTGCCTTGTGAATGATGATGGAAGCCTCATCCAGAATCTCTTTCCTAAAATATGAAATTATTTTAGGTTTTGCAACGCTCGAATTAAAAATACTAATAGCCCATTTCTGCCTATTAAAATGGTGCATAGCTAATGGTGTCTACGCTTCTGTTACACACATAATAAATTAGACTTTGATGTATTTCTGCAATTTCTGTTCACTTTTTCATTCAGGAAGCAAACGTTTATTGACATCTCCTATATGCCAGCACTGTGTTAGAATGGCATGGGCAGTATTTATTCAGACAAACCTCATCCCTATCCTAATTGAAGTGTGACATCCTAATGAGTTCTTCTACAACGCTGCTACCTTTGTTAGATCCAGAACTAAAATAAACCATGGAATTGGAAGACAAAAATACTGATGACAAAATCTATTAATTGTATTTAGGCCCTGGGCACTGGCTGTAAGAGGGAGACATCTCTGGTAGGAAATATCAGGAAGTAAAACCTAATAGTTCTGCCCAGTTGGCCCTTCATTATCAATCACTTTGACCTTTCAGTGAGTATGTTTTTCTAATGAGATGAGAGATGCTTGTCAATATTCCAAGATCTTCGGCTACAACTCGACTATGTGGGTAGGGCATTATTATCATCGTGGATGCAAATTTAAAAGTCTTTTCTAGGCAAGGTTCTCCACTCCATGAGGTCAGAAGCACCTGCTTGCTAAGCTCCAGAATGTTATGCCCCATGGACAATTGAACAGAAAGCAAGTTCGTAGCACTTGCCCATGCTTGGTAGGAGGATGTAAGGGGTGTTTGAACATAAGAACAGCTAGGAGCCACCATTATTCCGAATTCCTCCCTTGCCCATAATTAACTAGACTTACCTTAAGCAAATCGGCTTTCTTTGTCTGTCCTTGAGATCTCTTTAAAATATCACTTAAAGTTGCAGTCCTGAGGCAAACAGCTAGATGTTCTCTATACTCTGCCCAAAAGCCACCTTCTTTCATTCCTACAGTGTCATTCTCTCAGTGTACCTGGACATAAGTCCTAAAAAATGATCTGCCAAGTGCCCTGTAAACTGTGGCACTGCTTTCAGATAAAGAAGTAAAATGCATGATTTCTAAGAGTTTAGGGCTGATTTGTCCTTTTCATCTACTCTGACATGATTTAATGTTCCAGAACTTGTAAAGGGAACAGATTTTTTTCTTTTTTTTTTTTTGTTGTAAAATTTGTGAATAATTTATCAAGTGACTGAAAGAGCAGTGACTTTAAATTATTAAAATGCATTTTGGTTTTGAAAGAAGACATTAGAGATGTTTGCCTTGGCCCATTCTTATGCCTTTACACAGCAGCAAGAGATTCCTACAAATTCAGGGAATGGTAAGGTGATTTTCAGTGATTTATGGGGTGACTGAGAAAGAGCCAAAAAAAAAAAAAAAAAAGCCAAACAAACAAACGAACGATACAGACAACTTTCATTTATTTAAGACAGAGCCTTTTTCCGAAGCAAATAACCTTTTGTTACATCTCCAGAGAAATGACATTTCCTTTCCCTTTTCCTGCTTTGCAAGGACAGCAGATGGGTGGGGGGAGAAACTGAAACAAATGGAAAGTAAGGCAGGCACAGGCTCCTTGGCGTTCCTTCTCCCTGTGCATCCCTCACCGAGCATGCTGAAGGCATGGCTGTGCTTCCTTCCATTTGTCACACATCAGAGACAGCGCACAGCCTCTGATCTCTAGAGAAAGTTATCCATTCCAGTCTGTCTGACCTAAATAATAAATTCTAGGCCATGCAGCCTGGAATGCTTCCTGTCTGTCCCAAAGAACCCTAGTCGGGCCCATGTGCCTTGTGGTATGGGGTGAGATGTCCCACCCAGATCTTGGTCATCTTAGTGACAGAAAGGGAACTGAACGTTAAACCAGGCTGTCTACATCCAGACACATCAGCTCCTACACCCTGCTTTTCCTTGTGCCTCCCCTCTTCTCTTTATTCACCCTTCACTCTTTGCCAGTCATTTCTCTTATGCACTTTCATCCAAAGGCTGCCTGCCCCTCCAAGCCTCTCCCAAATCCTACCGTAAATGGAAACAGGACATTCCATGCTGGTCTTAGAAGCAACAAAACCTAGGCAGTCATGAGACCAGCCCCTGGCCTGGCCTCAACTTTCCAAATGCTAAGTATAAATCCCTGAGAGAAATTCTCTCTGGGATAGGAAATATATTTCACATGGCGCAGCTTAGGCAGAGTAAGATAGAAAGCTAAGCGTAGTGGAAGATCTGGCAGAGGTGCCGCAGTATGGACAGGGAGCCGTGAAGCTAGCCATCCCTTATGTTTGTGACACTTTCTTACACCATTTCTGATTCTATCAATCCTACCTGTTTCTCTCATATCTCAATCCCTTGCTCTCAAAAGGAAGAAAAAATGATTGCTCTATAAAATGAAATTTTAGTACCCCTATTTTCTTGTTTAGATACTCCCAAATGGGTATCATCATCCTCATTCCTAAGTTCAGAAACGTGTCTATTGTACTGTTGGCCAGGCTGGAGTCACACTCAGGCTGTGCGATGTTCATTGCTGTTCACTGTACTCGGTCACGCCCTGTCTTCGGGGTGAGTGCAGAATGGCTTGGAAAGCTGGGAATGCCTTCAGTCCATTTTATTTTTTGTTTCTCCTTTTCAGAACAAGGAGTTGGAAGATGAGATACAGTCACGTGCTGCTTGACGCCAGGACACATTCTGAGAAATGCTTTGTTAGGCTCTGTGGTTGTGTGTGAACACCATAGAGTGTGGTTGTACAAACCTAGATGGCATAGCCTACTACACACCTAGGCTCCATGGTGGAGCCGACTGTTCCTAGGCTAGTGTTACTGTACTGAGTGCTGTAGGCAGTTGTAACACAGTGGTATTTGTGTATCTAAACATAGATGAGGTACAGTAAAAATATGGTATTATAGTCCTATGAGACCACCATTGTATTTGCGGTCTGTCAGTAACTTAAATGTTGTTATATGGTACATGACTGTATACAGGTAGGGTCTTAGAATGATAAAATTCTGTAAGTGAGTGGAGCCTTGGACCTAATTTAGTATAATCCACTCCTTTTAATGATGAGACTGGGGCTCTGAGATGCTCAGTGGCTTGAATCCAATGTGCTCTCTGTGGGGCTGGTGCTCTTTCCACTGCAGTGAGCCCTTGGCATTCTCCGAGCAGGGCACGACAGCGTTCTGGACGTTCTGGGATGTGAGAAGTCAAGAAGCATTCAAGATGAGAGCACAAAGGCAGGGATGCTGGCTTTTAAAACAGTTGTGGCAGTTTTCATTTCCAAAGATGCTGCAGGGACACCTCATCTCATATGCTCTCTGGTCTACCAGCTGGCTGCGAGTCCCTCAGCACAGGGAGGAGTCTGGACCCCCTTTTCCTGAACCTGGTATGGCCCTATGACTTCTCATAACCAATGGAATGTGGCAGAAGTGACTCTGCCTGACTCAGGCTGAGTCAGAAAAGGCCATGCAGCTTTGGCCCAGCTGGCTCGGGCAGGCCCTGGAGGAGTCACCTGCCTGAAAAGTCTGATTACCCAGAGACCACATGCTGGAGAGGCCCCCACTGTCCCTGCCAAGGTGTCAGAAAAGGAAAGAAGAAGCCATCATGGACACTGCAAGCCCTGTCATCCCCAGTCATTTGAGACTTCCCAGCTGAGGCCCCAGGCATCATAGAACAGGGGCAAGCCGCCCCTACCCAGGCCAAATTCCAGACCCACAGAGTCCATGCCCACAGTAGCATGTGTGTTGTTCAAGTTCCTAAGGTTCATGAGGCTTGTTATTTAACGACTGATAATTAGACAGTAATAAATGTTTATAATAAAAAATAAAATAGAAATAATAAATGGTTACAAATAATAAAAATAGTTTTATAGTAAGTAAATATTGAAAGCCTTATTGATATGGGACTAGTTATGTAAATTATGCTAATCCATAGAATGGAATACTTTGTAGTCCTTAGAGGAATGTGATAGCCCTACACTTATAATGGAAAGATGGTAAAGGCACATGGCAATGTGAAAAAAGTTAGCTGAAAAGTATGTGTACTCTAATTGTGTTTGTATAATGAAGGCAAAGGAAATTGTGTGTTTGTGTGTGTGTGTTTCTGTCTTGTGGGACTTGTATCTATACAGGATATTTCTGAAAGGATACAAGAGGAAGGATGAAGTGGTTAACTGGATGGGGGAATGCGGACTCAGGGAGGGGAACTGTTACATGCCAAGAGAAATTTATTTTTCTTGTTACTGCTTTCCCTACTGTTTGATTTTCTACCATGAGTTTGTTCTATTTTGAAATTAATGCTTCCAAGACGATGAATATTTTATATGCTACCTCCAAAGAGAAAAAAATTCGTTATTGCAGGTGACAGCTGAAACTGTAGATTTTCAACTGTAGCACAAAGACAATAAAAATTATTTTTTAATATTGGAGAAAGCCCTTTTACCCCACATACCAACTTCATTTTCTGTATAGCTCAGTCCTAGGTGTCATTCACAAAATATTAATAATATAAACTATGATGTCGTATAAACTAGGTGATATTATTGGGGAATGAATTGTGTTTTCTTTCTGTGTCTCTTGACCTCCAACTAAAGTAGTATAAACAGCATGTTTATCCACGGGCAGAAATTAACTCAGTCACCCAAAGAGAATGGTGATTAGCAAGATGTGGTTTTAGATGATTGAACACGCTAGCTCTTTTCTAGTAAGGACCCATATTGTGTTTTGCAGCCCATAGAAATGCAAAGCTTATTAGTTCCCCGGATTTTAGACATTGCTTGCAAGTGGCATCCACCATTCTGTTCTGCAGAGAATGACACAGTCCATTTATGAAGAGGTCTTATGCCATGGCTTATATGAAGATACCTGGCATTTGGTGGTGGGGTGCATTCATGGCTCATTGGTGAGTTAATTGTTATGGTGGAAGAGGGAGTGGAGGAGAAGGCACAGCATGTGATCCAGGTAGGTGCTGTCCACTGCACATAATCAATGTCAGCCAGAGCTGCGCAGCTTGGACTGGGTTCTAATTCCTCTCCTTCCACCAATACTCAGTCAGGTGCACCTTTATGTAACTAAACCTTTTATTTTTGGCAACAGTATCCTATTGGAAACCATAGTTTTTTAAATGATGTATCACAAATCTGAGCAATCACTTTTCAGTTCTGTGAAATAGCTTCCTTGGGTAAAACCACCTATATATTTTAGTAAAAACAATTTGGTAATGTTCCTAACTTACTGTTACTATTATTTGTGTGGCATGTGTCAGAGACCCTTGATTGTAGCCACTAATGAAAGCTTGCACAAAACTATAAAGATTGTTCTGAATTATACTGGCTGTCAACAGTTTTCATCTCAGTAAACCAAAAGCCTACGCTATTTTGTAACTTGTGATGTTCTCTCTTTAAACCACAGCAAACTATAACCAAGCTATATATTCACAGAATTCCCACTTTACATGTCTCCCCATGAGTCGTGTTTTATTTTCTAAGATCTAGTCAAATAAAGAAACCCCAAGCAATCTTTCTTACCCCTGGTATTTGTCTTTTTATATTATTTTCCTTATTTTTTTGACAGGTTCTCTCTACGGCAACCAACACACTTCTATCCACCACAGACAGTTGTCTCATTTTTTCTGACTTATTGGAGCCATTCAACCTTTTTGATACCTACTCCTCAATCTGCCTTCCAGACGTGGGAGGCACCTCACCATCTCTTCCCCTTTTCAGGAAGCCCCTGTCCTGTCCTGTTAGTGAGCTCTTTCTTCTCCCCACCCCAGAAAGTTGGGCACACCCAAAGGACAATTGTTAACCTTCTAATGCATATTTTCTCTCATATGGTGATTTCATTCATTTTCTAATATGTGAATTTTTCCCAAATGGATAACCCCAGCTATAATCTCTTTTTAGAATTTTGGCTCCACGACTATATGATTTTTAAGATGCCTTCCAGCTCTGTAAATCTGTGATCCTATTATGTCTGACTGCTCACTAGATATTTCTTCTTGAGTGTTCCACCATCATCTCAAACTCACCGTGTCTAAGTCCAAACACATTATGTTTCTCACTGGAACATGTGAGGCATATTGAATAGAGCTTAAACAGAAACTGAAGTACAGTAGATCCAAGTCTCAGTTTTGCCTCTCTAGTTTACTACCTCTGGGCATTTGGGCAATTTGCAAAATCTCCCTGATTTGTAATTTTTTAGTGTAGAAGAATAATTTTTATTTTATAGGGTTTTTATAAGGATTGATGAGGTAAATATAAACTTGATAGGTAAATACTAGAAATACAGTTGACACATAATAATGTTCTTCCCCGTCCCATTGCCTCTCATCTTCCTGCTTTCCCTGTTCTTACCATTCTCCTATTTACCCAGTCTCAAAACGCTAACAGTATTCCTGTATGTCATCCTAACCTAAATAAAATCATGTTTCGTAAGACAGTCTTCCAAATGCCTTTCATACCTGTGCTTTATTTTTATTCCCACTGGAACCAACCTCGCTGAGCTCTTCATCTCTTCACACCTGGAATATGGTAATTTTACTGCTTTCTAACAGCCTTCTACAATAGCCTTCTTGTCTGCAGGACTAATTAATCCTGTGCTGTCTTGCAGATGTGTTCCTAATTCACCTGTCTGTGTTTTCTATAAAGAATCACTAAATGGTGCCTGACCTAAAATCATTATTTAATGTGATTGTTTCAGCCCCTTGATTTTTTTAAAAAGTAGGCTTACATGACCTCTAGCTTGCGCACAGTATTTTCTCAGGCACCTTGGTCTCTATTTTACTGCTGCCTTCTCATGGCTGAGTTAACCCAGTAGATTCATGTGTTGCATGAGGCATGTAAGATCCAGTGCCATGCATCTGTTTGTGCAGGTTCTTCCTTCTGGGAGCACCTTGTCCCTCAGATCAGACCATTTTGGTGTTCGCGGGAAAGCCTCGCTGCCTCCATGAATTCTTTTTCAACCGTCACGGCTGAAGTGCCTTTCTCCTTATTTTCATAAACACATTGTGTATTTTTGGACTTATTCATTGGGCATTCAAATTCATGAATGCAAACGCTTTTATACGCATAATTCCCACTTCCTAGAAAGTCTTTTCCCCACCTCTTGATCTTCATAATATTTTACTCTTCCAATTTAAGCAGGATAAAATATTTTCCCCTCTTGGAAACCTCTTATGGCCTATCCAATCTTACGTTTCTACTCCTTCTCAAGCAGATGTAAGCATTTGGTTTTCTGTGCATTCATCACGTTTTTCACACACCTCTCTTATGGTACTTGTTATATTGTAATCACTCTCTCAGTCAGTTTTCGATGTGGCTTCCTAGCAAGCTGGGTTTCTAGTTCTTGTTCATCTTTACACCTTCAATCTTGCTAACACATAGAAGGTGCTTCATAAATATACATCCAGTGAGATAAAGGGGTGAAGTTCGGGGATTAGTGGGGCCCTGTGGGCAAAGCATATCAATGAGTGATTCTAGTGACTCCAGAATGACCTAGAAATCTCAGTAAGAGAGCATGGGACACAAACGATGGACTGGAGAACAATGACGACCTTCCCCTGGATGCTTGCTATCTTCCTTCATGGTTCTAGAACCACTCACCGTCTACAAACCTGTTTATTCCCAGCGTGATAGGAAGTTTTATGTTGCAAAAAGATGATGTACTGGATTTGATTTTGTAAGACTTTTTGTTTTGTTTAAAAGTGGTTTGCCTTCTATTTACTTATACAAAGTTCGTTTTTTGTTTAACTTGGATCAAGTTGGCGTTTTAAATTTACTTGTTAGAACAGAAAATGTACAACTCTCTTTCTGGATATCGTTGGTTGCTTCTTTTTCTTGCCCTCCCCCTCCTCTGTAGTTAAGGATTTACCTTGAAATGTCCCCAGCCTGAACACCAAGTGACTTCTGTCCTAGAAGGGAATAAGCCAGAAGGAGAAGGAAAAAGTTGGGTTAAGTCTCCTTAGCCCCTAACCACAGGGCTAGAATGCAATGGCAGTGAAATGTACTAATTTATCTTATTTTACATAATTAGAGTTAGGGGCTATTGAACACAGAATGCAAATGTATGCTAAATATGCAAATCAACCACATTTCCCAGATTTGGAGAAGGGGGAAATGTGGTAGCCTTATGTTAGATGGTTCTCTCTTATCTGTGAACACAACTTTTCAGCACTACAAATGCAAGCAACTGCGCAGTCACAGTTGGGGCTGCTAATTTGGAAATCCAGTTTAGGCTGATTTGAAAAGACAACAACATTTTTGCAATCACTGGTGTATCCTTTATGAGAGAGTTAGTCATGCCATTTTTTGTTTTCTGAAGACGGCCTTTTTTTCTTTTTTTGTTATTATTATTTTTTTAAATTTGGGATCTTGCCTAACTCTTTATTACAAAGCCTGGCCCTAAAACTGCAGAGTAGACATTTTTTGGGAGTGCCCCCAGCCTAACCATGTATCAGAGAGACCTCCTTGCCTGGATCCTTGCCCAACTGCAGGGAGCCTAGTCAGCAGGCCTCCTGCCGGCCTCACAGCTCCTCAGCGCCTCCTGAGGGACCTTCAGCTGCAATGGGGACGCACTGTTTGTGCTTCCTGCCCCTTCCCCGGGGGCCTGCATCGCGGGAGGCTCATGCTTCCTTCCTCTTCCCTTCCCACGTGTGGCACTCCAGTAAGTATCTGGAACCCCAGACTCCAATTCCGCATCTGCTTCTGGAAACGGAATCTGATACAGATCTTCATTCCCTCACCCATCGCTCTCCCCATTTTAGGAAATTTTCTTTGTAGTTGGAGATCTCATCCTCTCCTAAATATCCCTGTTAAGTGGATCCAGTAAATTACTTCCCAGGCTTCATCCCAACTAAAGAATCAATGGTGGCATTTGGGGCAGTCATGACCCCAGAGTGGTGTGGGCAACTTGTCTGAGACACTTTCAAACTGTGTCATGTGAGTGACCACAGAGTCGTAAGGTCAGACTTGTAAAAACATGATTTTTGGCCGTGTATTCCACTCTGCTATTACTCCGGCTAAAAGAGGCAAGGGACTGGGGATGGAAGTGGGGGTGGGGAGCCTTGTCTTCAGGTTAAAGCAATATCGAACTCCAGTCAGAGACATGGGAAGAAATACGGAGACCCTGCACGGGGCTCAGTTTCAAATTACTGTCTGGACTCAGTCAAGGAAATTATGTACAATTACTTGAAATTGGTATGCAATGTCATTTTAAGGAGTAGAATAATATGGTCATTCTACCAGTAATTTGGTTAGTAATTTGGTAGTAAGCTCTAGTAATTACTGTAAGTGCTAACCAGTTCATTTCCCAAATCACTTTTCCTTTTGGGTGTTCACTTTATTTTGTACATTTTAATTGAGTTTTTTTGTTAAATGGCCTAACAATGTTTTACATTCCATGGCCTTAGCTAGGGCTGAGCGCGAGAATACGCAAGCCACTGTGCCCAGTTTTGTTTCCAGCATCTGGATAGCTGCTGCTTAATTCATATGAATCCCCGTGTATCCATTACTGTCATAATCAACTAAGACATTTTTGAACCTTGAGTATCTTTGTGGTATTATAGTAGGGGAAAATAAAATACTGAATTAATCAAAAGATAAGGCCTATGGAGTTTGTGACCCAGAAGAGATATAGGCACAGACAGAGTGGGGCAATTCTAGTGACAGGTTGTAGATGGTCAAGAGAGCCGTGGTGGCTTGTCGGCGTGGCAGACGTTTGTGAGTGTGTAGATTTTAATTATTTAAAATCATTTAATTTTTAAAATTATTTTAAAAAATTATTTAATTTCATGTTCTTCCTGGCTTTACAAATTGATTAGAAAAAGCTCATGACCTGAAAGAGAGAAGGTAGGAAAACAATACAGAGATGAAGGGATATAATGGAATGATCAGCGAAAACGTTTGGAAGTAAAGGAAGTAAGGAAAAGTGAGAGAGAAGGTGCTTAGTGTGCATCTGGGAAGTGAGCCGATTACGCCTGTGGGACTGGGGGAAGGTTCATTGAAGAGAAGAAAGCATGTGATTGGCAGGTGTCTGAAATGTAACTTTATCTTTCTATGAAATGGAATTCAGAACACCCCACATGCCCCAGTCACCATGAAGAAGGTATGACGGTACAATGTATGTTTTCGTTTGTATTTTTTTATTTTCCCAAAATGGTTCATGTATGAAGTAGGCTCTTAGACTATCTCCCACTACTATTGCAAATACAAGCATAAGAGAAACCTGTTTATTAACGCTGAACTAGTGTGAGAGATAATTCATTATGCTCTTGCTGAGGAGAGCTGTTGCCTCGGAGTTTCTTTATAGTTCCCCTCACAAGAGTTTTAATAGCTGTGCAGCAGAACTTCACACCAAACTTTGTTATTCTCACCCATCATATTTTTATCACAAAAATGTCACTCTGAAAGGAGACGCTCACTCTCCCAGTACCTTTCCCACTTTATTTCTTGCAAAATGTAATTTGGTTTATGGACTGCTACTAATAACTTGCAAAGTCTGATTTCTACTTTAAGCCTTCCATTCTGGTAACACCTCATCTTATTTTTGAAACACATAGAAGTTTTGATAACTCCTTGACTACCTTTAACTCATTGATTTCTGAAAAGCTATGAGATAGGCCAGTGTGGCTTTTAGCTCATGTATTTGTTCACCCTATTTCTTGTTGACTTTCAGCTCACCCAGGGCTTTGTAGCATCAACTGTATGATTTTCATACTTTTACTAAGAGTATTTTGTATGTCTTTCTTATCTAGGTGCCTAGAATGGCTGTCATATAGTAGACGCTCTGTAACTATATGTGAAATAGTAATTAAAACAATCAGTGATTTCCATGGTGCTTTGTTTTAGACACTTGTCTCCAAAGAGAATCGCTTACTTACCTTAATTTCATTTATACAAAGCTTCTACCACTGAGCCACGTGAAACAGGACAAACTGGAAAATGTTATTCTAATACTTCTTGTCATCTGTATTAACTAATGATTTCAGGCTGGTGCATGGGCTACTGAATTCACTTCTGAGCCTTTGATTAGTTCACTTTTTAACATGAGTATGCAAAATGAAACATGAAGCACTTAACGCTCAGATCCTTGAATTCTAATCATGCTCTGTGATGTACCCATCATAATACCTGCAGAGAATGCTTCAACATTCCAGGTCTAAAAGTTGTAGTCAACATTTCCTATGCCAGCTGTGTCAGGGCATTTTAGAGAAATAAAACCAATGGGAGATATCTCCATAGAAAGACTAGATAGATAGATAGATAGATACTCTCTATATAGAGATCTACTGGCTCTGTTTATGTATGTATCTCTACAAATATATCTAAATATACATATATTGATTTACATACACATGTATAAGAGAGAGATTTATCATAAGAAATTAATGGACATGATTATGGAGGCCAAGAAGTTCCAAGATCAGTTGGCAAGCTGGAGACCCAGGAGAGGCACTGGTGTAAGTTTCAGTCCAAGTCTTAGCCTGAAGGCAGAAGACTGATGTCCCAGCCAAAGCCCATCAGGCAGGGAGAGAAAATAATTCCTTACTCAGTCTTTTTGTTCCATTCAAGCTTTGGAAAGATAGGATGAGGCCCATCCACATTAGGGAGGGCAATCTGCATTACCGAACCTGCTGATTCAAAAGTTAGTCTCATGCAACAATGTCCTCACAGAACACAATTAACCAAATAGTGAAGCACCCTGTGGCCCAATCAAATTGATATACAAAAGTAACGATCACAGCAGCCATCATCAGAGAACTACCTCCAGCCAATATAATTTTTTCATTGTTGCTGAGATGGAGTTTTGATCTGTCGCTCAGGCTGGAGTGCAGTGGTGCGATCTCTGCTCACTGCAACCTCCGCCTCCTGGGTTCAAGCGATTCTCCTGCCTCAGCCTCCCAAGTAGCTGAAACTACAGGCATGTGCCACCACGCCCGGCTAATTTGTCGTATTTTTAGTAGAAATGGAATTTCACTATGTTAGCCAGGATGGTCTTGATCTCCTGACCTATTTTACCAAAATGGTGAATAAGTTAATGTCAATATGTATATTTCTCAGGAAAAATAAAATAAAATGTAAATAATTAGAAACAAGCTTCCAAGCAATGTTCCTATGACCATATGGCTACACTTAATAGTAACTTACATTGCTGTAGTCTAGAGTGTTTATTTTAGTTCTTCAATCTGTTTGAGGGAAAGCTGTTTTGCATGACCCCAGCTTGGAGACTGGGCACAGAGCAAAGTCTAGGATTGCGTAGAGTACTAGTGAAGATACTACAGATTTCCCCTGAGTCTAATGAGGAAAGTGGCCACATCTCCATTCCAGCCACCTTCCCACAGGACTTGAAACCTCCAGCTGGGAGATGCTCCAAAGGGCCTCTGTGATTTGAGAGTCCTGGCTTTTGATAGTCCACATCATACCTATTAGGACTGTCAGAACAAGTTCGTGAAGTAAGCAGTCCCCTGCTGCCCCTTTCTACAAAGAATGAAGAACTGAGAAGTCAAATGAACTCTGCATGTGACCACAGTTCACTGGTAGCAAAGCTAGGGACAGACTCCGGTGTGCTTGGCGCTGGGTGCTGCACTGGTAAGTTTATTGATACCATGATTTGATTCTCTATTACCTGCAGACCTCACCTTTTCTTTTACCCTTATTCAAGTGAGTATTGCATCCTTTTTTGGGTGTGGCGGGGTGCAGCTTCGTTCCTGTCAATGACTGCCATTAAAAATGCTGACCGGGAATTTCAGAATTGAACCGTTCAAACCTCCTCTGCAGGTTGAAAAGATGAATCTCACATTTTGCACATCCATCTCTGCAGAATATGACTGCTGTTTTTCACGATGTGGGATATATATCACTTTTAAATGGCGACTGTGGCCTCTTGGCACACTGGGAAGTGATTGGGCAGCTTAACCAGCTTCCCTTGCGTGTGATAGAGAATTCTGAGGCAAAGCCCAGGCTTTCTTTCCCCACAAGGACAACCATTGCCAGTCACGTTTCCTTATTTAAAGTCACTCCCTGGAGAAAATTAAGCATCTTTTTGTTTTGCTTCCTTTAACCGTCTGTGGTTTCATGCCCCTCCTGAGCCTTACCTGTCTTGAAAAGCAAAAACCACATCCTTTACCCCTGAAGATCCAGCTGGTGGCACACGGCGACTCCTTCCCTGATGGCATTGTGTTCTGATTCCTTGAAAGCACCAGGCATGTTTACCTTTTCCTCAAATCTTCAATCTCCACACACCATTCTAGGCAGGGCAAGATCAAACTGGGGTGCTAGCTCATCCTTGGCCTTTCCAAATACCCTACCATCGGCACATTTATGTTAGATATTGATTTCTGCTTAATAGAATAAGCCAGGAAAAATCACACTCCTTGTTGGCGTTCAGAGGATAAACCATAAAAGCCATTAAGAAGTACTGTAAGCATGAGGATGATTAATGGGACTCGAGGTGCCATCCACTGACTATTTCCAGATAATGTCTTTGAGACATTCCATTGCCTCTGGCGGCCATTGAGAGCTATTTATTTGCAAGGTGAAATTCTGAGTGATGATGTTTCCTGGGTAGCTCTGATTGACAGTGTTAAGGAGACAGAACTGGATGGCCCTGAACTCAGCTCATAAAGTATTCGCTCTCAGGAGTTGCTAGGATACTTCAGAGGTTGTGCATTGAAAGACAGTACGTCTGCCCTCAAATTGCCCCTCCTTCTGTGAGTGCTGAGTCTCCTCTTGAGGACCTCCTGGGCTTAAAGTTTATAGGGAAGAAGTGATTGTCAAGAACTATCGATTCCCGACTTCTGTGAAACCAGTGTGAATTTTTTCCTTCCTTGCATTGGCGTTAGTTTGGACTGGGACAGGAGGGAGCATCCTGAGAGCAGTGCCCGCCCGGGACCTGCAAAACTTGTGGTTTGCATTGTTTTTTAATTGACAGAATATTGTGCAAAGTACTTCAAATTGTCCATCATTCTCCAAGTTTTATTTGTTAAAATAGATCCCGTCAGCCTTCTTAGGGGCAACCTCTGACAATTAGTTTTTGACACCTGGGTTACAATAATGAGGTTTATATGTCGATATGGTTGTTGATGCTTGAAAGTCTAACTTAACCTTTCCAGCAAAACAACCAGAGGAACCCAGACTGTCATCTTGATAAAAGACACCACCCAGCACAACCTCTGCGGGAAAGGAGAACTTCAATAAATATCAGATGGGTAGGCTGGGCGTGGTGGTTCACACCTATAATCCAAGCACTTTGGGAGGCCGAGGCAGGTGGATCACCTGAGGTCATGAGTTCGAGACCAGCCTGACCAACATGGAGAAACCCCGTCTCTACTAGAAATACAAAATTAGCCGGACGTGGTGGTGCATGCCTGTACTCACAGCTACTTGGGAGGCTGAGGCAGGATAATCACTTGAACCCGGGAGGCAGAGGTTGCGGTGAGCTGAGACCGTGCCATTGCATTCCAGCCTGGGCAACAAGAGAGAAACTCCATCTCAAAAAAAGAAAAAAAAAAAAATTAGACAGATAAATACATTGGCAGATGGATGGATACGTGGATGAATGGGTAAATGAATGAAAGCTACCATATTTTGAGCACCTATAATGTTGTATAAATCAGTCATTTATATAACAATTTGCAATTTTGATATTATTCCCATTTTTCAGAAGAGAAAACTAAGGCTCAGAAGTGACTTGTCCAAGGTGATAGAGACAGGGTTTAAATGCAAGGTTATTTTACTTTTCAGTCTAGAAAAGGGAAAGATGGGTTCAACAGTAAGTATCTTCATAATGTAGCATGAGTTTGTTGTAATTTCTACTTTACATGAAGCAAATTATTATTCATTTTTTAAAAAATGGTTAAGTTTCATAGATTTCAAAGTGCATATCCCCTTTTCTTTGGGTATATTCAAATAAAATACTTGGTATGCTCAAAAACTTATGTAGATTATATTTTTAGAAAATCTTAAAACTTCATTAGGATCTGAGACTATGTTTTAAATATTTACTTGGGCTGGAATTTATCTTAAATCATTTCTGATGGGTGGTTAGAAATATATGGAAGAATAAAGGCCTTTTTAGTTGTGGTAAGAGCTGAGCCCACATTTCTCAGCCTTTGTTTACATGTTGCCTCACTGTCTGAGCGAGCAGTCTTAGATTTCTTGCTGCTCCTGCTCGCCAGAGCTCTGTACTGCCAGGCTCCTCACCTAAAAACAGACTGTCCATGCAGTCCACTGAGCCACCTTCAGGTTTCGTTCATAAGGTTTCTTGCAGTCCCATGTTGGCCAACTGAAGCTTATTATCCACTGGTGGTTTTACCCGTCTGTTCTGATTAGTGGTAACAACTGTGTTTCCTCCAAAGACCCAGAGGCAACAGCAGGGAGAGGCTAGTTCCTAAGAACAATTCCAGTTATTCTCAACGTATTCCCTGGTAGCTTGAGGTTGAGGTGTATCATTTCCAAGAAGACAGTTTATCCTTCAGGACAATTTTTAAAATAAGAGGGAAAGTAGGAAGGAAGGGAAGGGAAGGGAACGGAAGGGAAGGGAAGGGAAGGGAAGTGAAGGGAAGGGAAGGGAAGTGAAGGGAAGGGAAGGGAGAGAGGAGGGAGGGATGGAGGAGGGACAGAGGGAGGGAGGGAGGAAAAGATAAAAGATTGTTCCCCAGTTACTCCTTTGGATCATTTCAATGATTATTTTCTCTCAACACTGCTGCAGGTTACTTCAAAATAATCAGCAATGCTATCCTGACAGCCAAGATTCAGATAGATTTTCTATCAACTGAGCCAGGCTCTGATAGTTTATCACTGAAAATAATAATGATAATAATAACAATAGCAAAAATACCTGCCCAAATTATGATTGACAAAATGTCATGGGGAGAAAAGAAGCATATAATTGATGGCAGTCATTAAATATAGACAGAGACTCAGGAGGGGGGACCCGAACTCTGAATGGCCAGAGCCTTCGTAATGGGGAATAACAGGAAACTTAACCCTGGGCTGGTGTTAAGGTCGGCACCTGATCCAGTGTGACAGGGTAATTATTTATTTCTTCAGCTACTGATTTTTAGAACACGACAGGGTCGTGGAAGAGAGGTAAATTTGTTATATCAGAGCAATATTTTATATTTTTAAGCAGATATGCAACACTAACTTACTAATGATTTGACTACATAATTAGTTCCTCTTTCATTTGCTCCTTTACTTTCTAATGGTTTTTGTTTGATTTAGTTTGTTTTAGTTACTATTCATCTCTTTACTTTTCTGTTATCTTTCAGTACCTTTAGAAACATAAATATTACCCCTTCTTCTTTTTTTTTTTTTTGTCCCCAACTGCTCAGCCCAGCCACTGTGTTAATTTTTGATGTCTCTTATACAACTTGTCATGACTTTCTTCATATTAGCTTTATTCCTCTTTACTCCTCTCTGTTGTCTTTCCTCTCCCCTCTGGCCCAAGCGCTGCTACCTTATCTTTTCCCATTCCCAATACCACACCTCTCTGGCACCCACTGGGTGCCTCTGTCCTATGGAGGTATTATTCTTATCCTGTATAACAAGCGTGGACTTGTACCCATTCTGCCCTTTCCTAGGGAAAAGGCGCAGTAAGGGGCAGGAGGCTCTGGGGGGCATGCCTACACTTGGGGGGCTCTTGGTCTTGAGAAATAACTGAAATCGTTTACCTGAAGGAAAATGTATCGTCTAACTTGGTTCTAGACTCATCATAGGCCATTATTTAAATCTGCTAGGATGCTTAATATACAGAAACATTGAACAAAAGGAGAAGATAATAGAATTACAAGCTAGTTAAAAATTGAATTACTATGAAATCTAAATTCAGTCCAGCTTGGAAAACGACGGAGAGGATCTATTGATTGACTTTTAACCACTCCTGGAAGCAACATTAAGCCTCTTTCTTGTCAGGACAGGAACCCCAGCCTGAAAGGTAGCCTCAGCTTCCACAGGGCAGTGTGGAAGAGGGTAACAGAGGGGACCTTTCACCACTGCTGGACATGGTTTTGAGGATGGCCAGCAGAGCTTGCACTTCCTTGCAGGAAAGATGTGTGTATATTAATTGCCTCTGCACTGCCAGCCACAGCATTTCCCAGAAAAAGAAAGAAAGAAAGAAAGAAGGTCTTCTTGAAATGGAGAAGTATTCATTTTACATTTTAACTAATGAAGCTCAGCTAATAGCCAGGGAGCAAGGTGGCGTGGCAGGAAAAGAAATCGAGTCATGGAGGATGGGAGCAAAATCAGGAGTGGGGAGCCCTCTTCATACACTCTTTTATTCACTCACTCACATTCTTACAGATAGGAGTTTAACACCTAAGAAAAGCAATGAAGGTAATTTTCTAGAGTCAGACACACTGCGAGTCTCATATCTTTTGTGTCTGACCAACGGAGGACTTAGGCGAGTTGTTTAATGGTTTCTGGGCCTCAGATTCCTTCCTGTAAACTGGGAGTGAGCACGGTGGCTGCCTTATGGGTTCCGTAGGACACTGGAAATCTTTGTCCTGCCAGTCCCCAGCTATGTAGACTGGGCCAGGCCTGGAGCTGCTCACTTGGGGAGGTGGGTGAATGTGTGCCCTGTTGTCACCTGCACACCTCACCAGGTTGGGAGGGTGTCATGAGTGATTATGGACCTGGAAGGCTTTTTGATCCGTGATTCGTTTGCCAGTACGCCAGATCTGCAACAGCCCATAGCATCTGGTTGCTTGGAAAATAGTCATGTTCAGGAGGCAGATTTAATGGAAAAGAAAGAATATTTAGAAAAAAAAAAAGTCTTTAAATACTTGTAGAGTTATATGCAGGTTATATTCTTCTGAACATCTTTACAAAAAGATTTTTTCCTTTTGCTCTTCTTCTTAACAAATAATCTTTGAGCACAAACTACATCCCAGGCAGTGTTCTCGTAAGCCATTGACGAAAGGCAAACACACGGATCAAATCTCTGACCTTGAAGATAACCAACAAATAGTTTAAAACAACATAATATGTCAGAAAGGAAACAGTGCTAGGCAGGAAAAGTCAAGTGTTGAAAGGGGACAGGAAGTTCTAGAAAGGTGGCATTAAAATTTTAGCATGAATAAGACTGAATTCAAAAACCAGGAAAAGTCAGTCAGAGAGGCAGGTTCGGTAAAGGGAGTTGATAGTGATCCTGGGTAAGGCAGATTTCATATAACAATCAATAGAAAAACAAAACAAAGACACACATACATTGATGAGATCTCCACGGACTCAGGAGAGTGATTACTCTTCTGGAGTATTCTGCAAAGCTGAAGACAATTCTAGAAACAGCAGCAGAGTACCTTTGTCCAAAACATGGCTATTTGAGTGCATAGTCTGAGCCAGACACTGTTGTAGATGAACAGAGGAAGTGCCTAGCATCGGTGGTGCTTCATCCCACGGAGGGAGACCGATGCTAAGCAGTGAACATAACCAATAACTAAATATATTTAGTGGTATCCAGCATCCGTGGGGATTGGTTCCAGGACCTTCCACCTATACCCAAATCCAGGAATGCTCAAGTCTCTCTTATAAAATCATCTTCAGATTACTTACAATACTGAAGACAATGTAAACACTATGTAAACAGTCATGATGTTGCATTGCTTAGGAAATAATGACCAAAGTCTGTACTTGTCAGTACAGATACAATTTTTATTTAAAAACTTTTCTGATGATACATAGTACTTGTACATATTTATGGGGTACATGTGACATTTTGATATAAGCATACACTGTGTAAGAATCAAATCAAGGCACTGATGTGCAGTTGATTGAATTCATGAATGCGGAACCCACAGATAGGGAGGGCTGACTGTCTTTTTTTTAATTAAGTTAAAAAATTTTAATTAACGGGGAAAATGTACATATTTATCTTGTACAACATGTTGTTTTGGAATATATATATACATTGTGAAATGGCTAAATTGAGTTAATTGACATATCATTACCTCATGTAGTTATCGTTTTTTGTGATGAGAACACTTAAAATCTACTCTTTTAGGAATTTTCAAGAACATGAAACATTGTTATTAACTATAGTCACTGTGTTATATAATAAATCTCTTGAATATATTCTTTCTCTTCAACTAAAATTTTCTATCCTTTGAACAACATCTTCATAAACCACATCTCCTTACCCCCTAGTAACCACTGGCAACCACCATTTCACTCCCTTCTTTTGTGTGTTCAGCTTTTTTAGATTCCAGATGTAAGTGAGAGCACTTGCCTTTCTATGCCTGGCTTATTTCACTTAATGTAGAGTGTACTCTAGGTTCATTGGTGTTGCTCCAAATGACAGGATTTCCCTATTTTAAGGTCAAATAGTTTTCACTGAATTTATCTACAACATTTTCCTCACCCGTTCATCTGTTGAGGGACACTTAGGTTCTCTCCATATTATCTTGGCTCTTGTCAACAGTGCTGCGATGAACATGAGAGGGCAGACATCTCTTTGACAGTCTGATTTCATTTTCTTTGGAAGTATACCCAGAAGTGGGATTGCAGGATCATATGGTCGTACCATTTTTATTTTTATTTTTTAATTTGACCAGAGCCTACTGAGACTATTTTTAATTTTTTGAAGAACTGTCATATTGTTTTCCATAATGGCTGTACTAATTTACATCCCCACCAACCCTGTGCAAGGCTTCTGTCTTCTCCACACACTGGCCAACACGTGTTACCCTTCATCTTTTTAGTAATAGCCCTTCTGACATGTAAGTAAACAATTTAGTCTTTATTGGCTTAATTTTATTGCCCTCAAGAAAAGTGGCAGGATGGAGGCAGTAATCTTGTATTTGTTGGAAAGAACGTGCTTGAGCCTAGAATCAAGCTGACATTCTGAACTGATTAGTCCCCCATCCCTGAACAAGTGACTTCAATTCGCCCAACGTCAGCTTTCTTATATTTAAACTGGAATTAACAATATCTATCTTATGTGGTTGCTGAAATAAGCTCGTGTGGTTAAAGAAATCCAGCGTGTAGTAGGTAGGCATGGAGCTTAGAGGAGGGAAGAGGCGTTACATGATGTTATTTATCCCAGTTCAGTAATAATTATGATTTCTACACTCATTTAAATAGATGATGTTTGATTGTTTTTCTCAAACGTGGATCATTATTTTTTGTCACACTTTGTAAATGAACATAAGAAGCATGAGAGGTGCATCTGTGCTCAGACCCACCGCTACAGCCTAGTATTTTTCTGAATCTTGAGGCAGTCAAGTTGCCCATATGCACTGAGGCCCACTTTGTGTAGGGTGTGCATGAGATACTTCCAGAGATGTGCACAATTAGCTAAAACAGTTCTGTCCTTTCAGAATTTAGCTGAGAAAACGGCAGTCCACATAATATCATGAACGACACAAGGCAGGAGGTTGTATCAAATGAGGGGTGCAGATGATGCTCTGGGATTTCTCGATTTCTTCTTATGGAAGTCATCTTACTAAGTTCAGATTATCAAATTGTGTTTAAGGAAAAAAAGGTCCATTATTATTTCACCGTGGTTTTTTTTTCT
>NW_012105731.1:211549-266394 GCF_000951045.1 Mandrillus leucophaeus | reverse complement strand
GATCTCCTGACCTCGTGATCCGCCCCTCTCGGCCTCCCAAAGTGCTGGGATTACAGGCTTGAGCCACCGTGCCCGGCCTGTGAGTATTTTTATTCAGACGCATGTAGGTGTTTGATATTTACCCTTGTAATGTTAAAGGTGACAGGATACTGCTCTCACTTTGCTGTTATATAAGCTGTGTGTTCCCTCCAGCCCTTGGAATCTTCCTTACCTACTTCGGTGGGAAGGAGGAGGCAGGGTGTCAAATCTCCTTGCCCTTGGGCTGTCACTTGGATGGGCATTCGGTGTTTGCTTCTCTGGCAGCTCTGTGCCAGGCCTGGGTCTTCCTTCACACTACAGCAGGTATGTTCTGGAAGGAGGAAACCAGTCTGATAAACTCCTTCAATTCTTCATGCTAGCCCCATGGGGTGGGAGTGGCCCCTGAGGTTCCAGTTTCCACTCTTGGCTTCTGTTCTCAGCCCTGGCTCTTTCTCCCTCAATGGTACTTTTTCTCCAAGTGCTCGTGAAGGTACTGCCTTACCCCACTTTAGGAGAATGCCTCTCTGGCACAGACTTTTGTGCCATTCCTCAGAACAGGCCATGCTCCCCACAGGATCTCCAGTGGCGTATCCTCTGGGGGCAGCACCCAAGCCTTTCTGCCTGCCCTGAAGGTAAATGTGAGATAAGCACTCACATGTGCATACACAAGCACACACACTTGTGCACAGACACACATGCACTTCCTGTCCTCAAAATCAAACCATTCTCAAAGACAAGGCAGCCTAAATCCACTCCAGGTAGCAGAAACCTATGAGTAACAGCAGCATCCTCTGGCCCATCATCCTGGCCTGGGTGTGTCGAGGGAGCAGTCCCAGCCCCTCTGTTCTCGTTTCTGGGTTTTTCAGCCCACAGTGCTAGAGGCCGAGAGAAACGATGGCCTTTTGAAGTGTCTTCCCTAAAGAAATTTGGCGCAAATGTGTTCTTCCCCACAGGCCAGAAGAAGAGCTTAGACTGGGCTTCACACTTCACTGGGACAACTCTTAGATTCCTGTTTGGGATATAACAAAGGGAGGAAAGAAAGTTTTTTTCCAGTTATTTAGAAAGTGCACATTGACATAAAGGAATATTAAGTGACTTATCTAAAAATGACGTGGTGCCTACAGGACTGACACTGTTCAGGGTTCAAATCACCTGATAATTCACAACTGTTTCTTTTTGCTGAATTTCATGCACCTCATTACCCCAAACATATATAATATATCCCCTTTGTAAAAAAAAAAATCACAGCCCCTGTGGAAAAATATTAGAAACCAAACATGATTTCATGGGCTAAAAATTCCATTCCTCCCATCATTTCTATTTTTGACCTCATTGCCCAGTTGTGAGAAATTGGGAAAAGCAGCTCTTGGTGCCTCGGTTTCTTCATTTGTGAAACTGAGAAAATAACACTGAACACCTCCCCGCTTTCCATGGAAGTAGGTAGGCTTCATACGTTAGTGCTAGCAAAGCACTTTACACTCTCAGAGTACCTTTCCCAAAACAGTATCAAAGTATTACTGCATCTATTATGAATAAATAAGATTGGCTCGGACATGGAGCCCCTAGAGAACTTCTTTGTCACTTCTCTGCATGCAGATTGAGTGACATTTTCTATGACCCTCTTCACTTTGCTGACCAACAACCTGCTCATTAACATGGATCACAACACTGTTTTGTACGTTTCCACTGCCTTTCATTTGGAAAACTCCAAATGCCTTGCTAACACGATTAAATCAAGTTTCCTCATACATAGGTTAGGTGTTACAAGAACCATTACACTTAGGGTGGTGGGCAGAGAGATCCAAGGAATGGAAAGTTAAGGGCAAGAAGTAGTTCCACTAACTGGGTTTCCATTCCTGCCCCAGAAATGAATAACCCCTCAGCTCTACGGGTCTCTCATCCCCACTTCTTGAAAGCCCAGTCTAGAATGTTAGAAAATTGCAGCAGATTCACTGGTGTGCTCTATTTTCAGCTACTTCCATAAAGAAATCAATTAACTGTGTCTGACAGTCTATTTTTCCTGAAGCTCTGCTGGCAGAGGGCTTAACTTTATATCATCTTTCACAGCCCCAAACAAAACAAACATTTTATTTCATCCTCAATGAAAGTAACTTCTATTTATTTTGGTGAGGTTCCCATGCTAGGTAATCTACAGTCACCAGTCGGATTTCCTTTGTTCTCGGCACTTTTGGGCTATTGCATTTTAGTGCCTGAGACGCTGAGTCTGTGACAGAGGAAACATCTTGTCATTTTAATGAATTGAGTTCTCCCAGTGCCACTTTTCTCACCAACAGTCCTTTTCCATACCCATCAAGATGTCAGATGCAAAATAAAACCGGTTGCAACATGGCAGAGTATGCAAGGCCATTCGGATTATTACTGAATAACGTGTGGCTGGAAAAACTCGGCGAGATCACTTTCCTCATCTGTAACTTTTTGAGATTTTTTTCTAAGTGAGCTCAACTTATTACCCGTTATAACAGAGCTTTCAAATCACAAAGGGCCTCAGCAAGTCTAAGTGAAAAGGATGTGTCATGCAGTGTGTTAAGAAACTGTCTGAGCCTGGACTTGTTTCTCTTGGCACCCAGCTTTCTGCGACTACTCACACCTTTAGAAGTTGATCAGTGAATACAAATGAGCAATAACATTATGCAGAAGGAAGATCAAGGGACTCGAAGTCAGAGTACGGAGATGCAAATTCAGAGCTGTGTGACCTGAAGAAAGTTGCTTAAGTTTCCTGAATTTTGTTTTACTCATCTTTGAATCGGGGGTATTGCAATCTACTTGATCTCCGTGTACCTCACAGTATGGAAATGATATCTTGTAAGGTAATACTTGAAAATCATCTGTATATTCAAAAATTTTATGTAAATATTCATCATTATTAACGTTAGTGAAAACTAAACCTAATTACAAATGAAAATCCACAGTGAAAATTGTACAGTACATCCAAAACACAAACAAAAATTTCAAAATCCACAATTGTTCCTTGTCTATTATGATGATTCCCTTTTCTTGGTACAATTTGAGATGAAAAAGTCAAAAATTGGCAAAACATTAACAAGACCTCCAGATGACGAATTGGGATTGTTTTCTTAGTACAATTCTTCAAGACACCTGCAGTGCTAAAAAGGGCCTACTTGGATGACATAGCCAAGGTGTATCCATAGCTTACTAGGATCACAAGTAGCATTTGATGATTTCATGACGCACTGTATAGCATCCCTGTGGTTTTGCAGAATCCCTAACTTCACAAAGAATTTACCTGAACAAACGACTTGACTTTTTTCTGCCTCAGTTTCCTCATGAATAAAACAATTTATGTTCTTCTGTTGCCACATAACGTAAACATCAAAAGCAATTCTGTGTGCAAGTATGTGGAAGTGCTACCTACAATTTAAGATCTCATTAAAGTGGATCCTTGCTTTTTATGTGCAATCATTTTTAAGCTACTTTTTTTTCCTGAGGAGAAGAGAGAAGGATGACTAGGACTAAACTAAAGAGTACTCCAAGGAGATGAAATTTCTAAGAGTCACAGATGAAGTGAAATATGAAAACGTGTCAGCTGACCACCAGGAATAAACAGATTCCTGGCAATAGCCATTATTAGATCGTGGAATTGCCTCTCTCAGGAAGTGGTAGAAACATTTACTGCTCAACTGGATAAAGTACTCTCAGGGGCCAGATGACCTGCCATTTCCTTCTACATTATCTATGAGTTTTTTCTAATAATAATAAAACCACTGAAATTGGCTACAGAGCTATAATCACTCATGTATAGGCTGGGAGCTGCATCGTAATTACGGAGGGCCATGTTCTCAGATAATTGTTCTCGATTTGGTCTTGGTCTTGGCGACTCCCCCCGTCTGTTTACTGCTAGGTCCAAGTCTACAGAGGACTGCATTAGCGTCTACACTGGCCTTACACGCATTTAACAATGTTGAGTCACTACTTTCTAAACAGTAAGCTGGATTCAGGCAACTTCGGAAATACCATGAAAATATGATGCTGTTTAAATGCTAATGCTGAGGCCTAGAAGTGATGGTAGCTGGCCAGGAGCCGTGTTTCCTCTGTTGGGCTGAGCGTATGATTTCGTTTCTCCTATTTGTTCAGTTGTAGTAAACATTCTTCATGGAGTTTTTACAGTGTTTGCAAAAATGCCTCCTAAGCAAAAATAGAAAAATACACTTTCTTCTTTGTACAGTTTTCAAAAATATACTCCTTTTGAATTGAAAAAGGCTTACGAAAGAATGATGAACAAACCATATTTGATATTTACAAGTGTTATTTTCTGGTTATTAAATTCAGTTTGTAAGATGTGTGTGTGTGTGTGTGCACGCACGTGTATGTGTGTGTGAATTCTGTTCATTCCTCTACTTATCCCCCTGAAAAATCTCATTTTTAAAATTTCATAATATTTTTTAAAAAGGAAAAAAGAATGACTTGCCTGTATCGGTAAATCAAAAGCTAAAATGCTGACTCATGCAGCAAAGTGGCCTGACTTGCAGAGCTAATGCCCAAGTGCAGGCTCTCTCGCCCTCCGTGGCAGCCAGGGGCTCGCTGCCCGCTCTCCCACCAGGGTGGCTTCAGGAGATGAACCCTTCACTCACAGGGCATTTCTGGCTCTCAGCATAGTGCCTGGCCCAGGGGAGATGCTGAACAATGGCCCATTAAAGTCCACTATGTTGTTGTTGCTGTTATGGAACCATTCCTACAAAGAATATCATAGAACCCCAGATAGAAAAAAACAGATAGATGTTTTTGGGTAAAGAACCACTTTCAAGTGAGATCCTTACTTTGTGATTCAAGGTTTTATGTGTCTTTCTTATTTCTTTCTTTTAATCTGAAGTGCATTCCCCTATCCTGCTTCATGGTCATGATTTCATTCAAATTTATTGAATTCCTACTTGCAGTTCTATTAGATGACCAATGGCAGAGAATTTTTAGACCTGATTTTTACATACTGCTTTGCAGTTACAGTACTTTTATTTGCATAATCCAAAGCATTGATTGAACCCTGTGGAAGTGGAGGCATAGATGGTTCTACTTTTATTTTATAAATGAGGAAACTGAGGCTCAGGGATGTTAAGTGATTTAACTGAAGTTACATGGTGAGTGAGTGACAGATTTGAGCCTTAAACACATCTTTGGACTCTGTAGGGTTTTTCCCTTCACCTTCTGAAGGTTTGCTGAAAAATCAGTTCACAAAAGGCAGATTAATTGGAGAAAAGGCACACAAAACTTATTAATGTGTACATGGGAACGTTCAAAATAAAAAGTCAGACTGGGTGCGGTGGCTCACGCCTGTAATCCCAGCACTTTGAGAGGCCAAGGAGGGCGGATCCCCTGAGGTCAGGAGTTTGAGACCAGCCTGGCCAATATGGTGAAACCCCGTCTCTACTAAAAATGTAAAAATTAGCCAGGCGTGGTGGTGCATGCCTGTAATCCCAGCTACATGGGAGGCTGAGGCAGGAGAATCACTTGAACCCAGGAGACAGAGGTTGCAGTGAGCTGAGATCCCACCATTGTACTCCAGCCTGGGTGACAATGTGAAACCCTATCTCAAAAAAAAAAAAAAAATTAATTAAAAAAGTAAAAATAAAAAATCAATGATACAGGGAAAATTGTCTATTATCATGCTTAGGTTCAACAAATTATGCACAATCTTGTAGAAATAGGATTGGGCGAAAAGGTTATGATCTAATGCTAACTGACTGAGTGGGGAGCCAAGCCAGTCCTGTCCAGATTCCTCCTGGCCTCTATGAGCAGTGTCCCTCCCTTCTGGGTGTGGGGATCTTATGGCCTTCAGTCAAACAAGGCAAACTGGATGATTTTTTTGCGGCCAGTTTTAACCGAGAAAGGTGGAAGGAAAGTTAGAGTCATATTTTTAGATTGGATGGCTGACTTGGGGGAAAAGGGATTCTGACTTCAGTGATCTGCCTTGAGGAAGAGGGATTCTGGATTCTGTGGCCAGCCTCAGGGGAGGTTAAGACCCAGAGACAGGAGGGCTGGAGAAAGTCAGTGAGAAACTTTGCTTCTTAGGCTGCTTCTGAAGCCTTCATTTGGGAGTATTGTTTGCTGAGACCCAGCAACTCAAAATCACTTCACCAAGAAAGAAGTCAATATACCCATTGTGTCATATTCACACACGTCCTCACTGCCTAGCTCTATTTTCAGCTGAATATGTTTGTTTGGTCATGTCCTTCTACGTCAAAAGCTCCCATGTATATTAATTCACACAGCTGTACTTGTGGTCACTGCCAAAGGCCAGCCTGGATGCTAGAGTGAGCTTGTTGGGCTCCGGATTTTCTGCTGCAAACACACGCTAGGCCAGACCATGCCCCCTGCAATGTAACTACCTGCAGGAAGGGTCTGATACGTGGTGACTGCTCAGTGGGGCAGACAATGATGCTGCCCACACCCAGTCTAACAACAGACAGGTGTACATTGTATGCAGAGAGTCATCTTAAAAGCGGTAAAAGGAGTAGTTTCCTTAAAAAAATATTTTCTTAACGTCAAAGAAATATCTCAGTGTAACCATGCCAGATAAGGTTTTGCATAAAGGGTTAGCTTTTTGAGTTATAATCTTCTTTATGAAAGAATAGCCTGGAAACTTTAGGTCTGACTTGTGTGTAAGGATTTGAAATATTTTAAGCCAAAGAGAAAAGCTTTAGAGAAGAGTTTAGCTGCCAGGGGCTTTTTTCTGTAACTCCCAGGGATGAGGCAAGGGAAGGCTAGCATAGACCAGGAGACAGGCCCCATTAAAATCTTATTAACATGCTTTGAAGTGACAGTAGTGCCATGTCCGAAATATCTCCCCAGCCCACTGTCTTTCTTAGTCATCTGTGTCCTAGCTAGGATGCTGGGCCACAAGCAATGGAAAGAACCCTGATCTGGACCCTTGCTTCAGCCTGAATTTATCCCAACTAGCAGTTTGACCTATGAGATGCCATGTGCATCTCTTGTACTCTCAGAGTTTTTTTTTTTGGAAAGATGACAGAGTTAGATATGATAGTGTTTATGAACCTGTCCAGCTCTAACCTGTGTGAATCTTTAAGGATTGCTATACCACTTTCATTGGTAGGAAATCCAGGTACCACACACTGGAATATTTCAAAATCAAGTCAAACTGGAAACAGATGATGCACCTGGCCTATCCGAAACTTGGTGTCCATCTGCAGTGCAGACATAAACCAACAGCTAACATGGAGAAGTGATATAAATTGTTGGATTCTTGAAAAAATACTAATTATTAAAAGTAGTAATTAATACATGGAAAAATATGTCTAAAATACGTGGTATTTTTTTTTCTTCTGAAAGTACAATGTCCTCTTAAAAGCCATTTAAAAACCGTGTCATTCTAGCTTCCTTGCTACCATTGCTTTTGTTGTGCAGAACATCATTCTAAATTTAAAGGTTGGTAAACATGCAAATTGAAGATGTTTGCTAATTCATGTTAAGAGTATATTCAGATTAATACAATTTAACTTGAAGAAATGATTTAAAGGAAAACAAAAAGACTAAACAAGTACCAGCATCCAGTAGGAGTAAACTTATTTTCATACTCAGTTAACTAGCTTAAGGAGAGGGTAAAATTTTAAAAAACTGTTTTTTGTATGTTTGTTTTTGTGTTTGCTCTGTCGCCCAGGCTGGAGTGCAGTGGCGCCATCTCAGCTCACTGCAAGCTCCACCTCCTGGGTTCAAGCGATTTTCCTGCCTCAGCCTTCTGAGTAGCTGGGATTACAGGCGCCCGCCAACGCACCTGGCTAATTTTTTGTATTTTTTAAGAGACAGGGTTTCACTGTGTTAGCCAGGATGGTCTCACTCTCCCGACCTCGTGATCCACCTGCCTCGGCCTCCCAAAGGGCTGGGGTTACAGGCGCACACCACCTCGCCTGGCTAGTTTTTTGTATTTTTTAGTAGAGACAGGGTATCACTGTGTTAGCCAGGATGGTCTCAATCTCCTGACCTCGTGATTCGCCCGCCTAGGCCTCCCAAAGTGCTGGGATTACAGGCATGAGCCACCATGCCCGGCCAAAAAAACAGTTTTAAATAGTGGTCTCATACTCTGTGCCAGACACAGTGAGACACATACATGCAAACATGTATTTGGATGCATGTATATATGTATATTTGTATTTATAAGCCTATACATATATATACATTTTTGAATACATAATTATTTTGAATAGTCAATGTAATCTTAACACGTAGGAGTTATTTTCCTGTTTTTCAGTTGAGGAAACTGAAATTCAGAAATAACTAACCTAGTGTCCCTTAGCTAATACATGAAGAAGCCCAGCTCTGAAAACAAGCGCCTAGGCCTTCTAAAGAAAGTTGTCTTTATATTATACCCCATTTCCTCAAGTAAGGGCTTTGTTGTAAAACATCCTGAGAGCCTGGTGTTTAGAAACTGCTACATTTAACTTAAATAAAGAACACGAGTTATTTAACATTTTGAGTTTTGATTCCTTCATCTGTGAAAACGCAAATGAAAATATCTACTTTGGGAGACAGTTGGCAGGATTAAATGAGATACAGTGAATTAAAATATCTGCAAAAGTCCCTGGCAAATTGTGGCCTTGTACAATGTATTAGTTTGTATAGCATTTTAGGTGCAGTTTCTCCAAATCTTTTCACACTTAAATCTTTTTATGTGACGAAAAGAGAAAGAAAATTTTGCTTACTACCTCAAAGAAATAAGCAAGTATTTACTGAATGCTTTCTATTATGTCATAACATTTTATGTGTCACATTTCAGAGCTGAGTGAGGTCATGATTATGGAATCTTTTATGTGGGGCGGTAATAGTTAAACAGTAAGTACAGTTATGTGAATCTGGCTTTTCAGGTGTCCCAAAGAGTTCAAACAGCTTTTTTGTTAAAATGAACCCTGGGAAACTAAAAGTACTCCTACCTTTTGCCTTTCCTGCTGCCTCAGTCCCTCCAGTTTGAGTTAATTTTCCTGTAGGGGCTTTAGAGGGAAAGTTTTCCTCTTGCCACACTCACCTTGAAGCAGGACGCAATGGATTACAGTGGCTTTCACCATGCATCTTGTCTCAATACAGACCTTCGGGGGACAGGCCTGCGACATTACCCAGTCTACAAGGGCAGGTAATTTAATAAGGTTATCATATTTTCCCTCTATATAATGACTTAACAACACCTTTTTTAAAAAGTCATGTCAAACGTTGTTCCATTTAAAAATCAGTTACTGAATAAGGCAAGCGGGATATGAATCCGTGGGCACATAGTGTAACTCAAGTTTTGAGATGAAAACTGGCCCTCCAGGCCTTTGTTCTGCATCAGGCTCAGGAATGTGAGAAGTGTGTAGCCGTCTGCAAGTTATTAAGGTCCCTGCAATAGAAAGAAAGAAATCAACAGACAATCTCAGTAAAGCATCTTTGACTTCCATACATTCAGCTTTTTAGAAATATTTACTTACATAATTACCCCTGACTCTCATAAGCTGCTTTGCATACCCCAGATTCAGTCTTTGCTACCACAGTTGGTGTATTAACCTTTCTAGGGATCTTAGGAAGTGCTGCCTGTCCGCCAGTGGTCTAGTGTGTCAGCCTTGTGCAGATATTTCTATGGTAATATTGTGCACACAATCATTTGAATGCTTTGTTGCATTTTCCCCTTTTTTAATGAATTGAAAGCAGAAAATGAAAGGGTTAATATTAGGGCTAGGAAGCTGAGGTCTCATATTTATGTATAGCTGAGCCCATAGTACAGTTGAGAAAATGATGGAAATGAATAGGCGTGTTTACAAAATTAAGACCATGTGAAATGCAGGAAGTATTTTGTTGAAAACTGTCCCTGAAATGTGAAGTGTAATTAGGAAGATAATATTTTCATTGTGTACTCTTATTTGTCTCTTACCAAACACTAGCCTTTGCTAACCTTTAACATTAGAATTTCACGTGCGTTTTCAAGAAAGCTCTGTCTGGCAAAGTAGGAAGCTGCCGTAATAACCAAACTCTAACTTGTACCAGCTCCAGTCTGTCTCTTCTGCAGGACGCAGATGCTGCTCCTAAATCTTTCTTGGACAGAGAAGGTTTTTCTCTTTTCTGAAGTCCACACAAGTTTCCTCATTACTGAAGAATGCATTTCACGATATAAAACCTAATCTATACAGCTGTATGTGGTTTGGGACTCAGTTAACTTAGAATTGATTCTCTTCCACTACACAGTCCAGGCAATTGAAGTAAGTTAAATGTTTTTTTTCCAACATAGTCACCCACATTTAAGGCATGGTGACCTAAAGTCTTTCCTTGCGAACTCACACCTCTGAAAACCTGATACTTTGTAGGGACATAGGGTGAAACTCAGCGTAGCATACAAGGTATGCATGCTGCTTCATGGCTGCACCGTCCATTCCTTCCTTCAGTCTGCTGTTCCCCCAGAGTGATATGTGCTTTCATTTATCATCATCATCATCATCATGATTTTAAATCACAAAAATTCCAGCTGCTTTATTTCACGTTTTTTAAAACTGTGGTTCCAAGCAAATTCTGAAATGAAATGAAGAAAGTAAATATATTTCAGAGAGAAGTCCAACTGAGAGAAAACAAAAGAGCATATTTAATATTTAAACTAATCAATCAAGTACCCTTGGCTTAAAGAAATGAGGAGAATATAGAATACTCCTCTGATTTCCAAGTATATACATACACACACACGTATAAACAATGCTACTTAGATCTTTTGCGTTTCTCTGCTGTGTTACCTCATAGTCGGCTACCTTTATGTTAGTTTATGAAATAATAACAAGGACCCATTGAATTAAGTATGAGAATGTGCTTTTAGATTTATTCATAATAATGTGGCTTACACTGATAGAGTTTTGTATTTAAAAACACTTGCATATGTATTTCTTTGATTAATATGAGGAGAATTCATCACCCATGTTGCGGATGAGAAAATGACACTCAGACTAATGCTGCTACCAGAGTCAGGACTCGGACGGGATTTCTGATACCTGAGCCAAAGTTCTCCTCACTCCGGGGAAGAAAGGGGCCTCTGGGAAATCCTTCCGGGTTGAGTGGGGCCTCCCAAGTCCTGGGTGGAGGCTCAGAACCTCTCCACAGGGGTCACTCCCATTGCCCTTAGCTAGTTCCCAGCAGGGTTCAGCAATGCGAGTATCGTTTTCAAAGGCATCTGTGCTTCTTGCAGGCAGAGCAAGGGAGGGGGAAGCTGAGGAGGCTGCATGCCTCTGCAGGCAGATGGGAGGAACTGTGGAGGCATTTCAGAGAGGAAGGAGGCACCTTGGCAGGCCCCGTCAAAGAGGAAGGAACCTGGGAGCATGAGTGAGTCGGGTGGAGCCATCAGAGGAAGCAGAACAGGGTGTCACTGTAGTGTTTTGGTGATGACCCCAGAGCCTGAGAGCTGGCAGATAGGCTATGGATTTGAGTTTTCATGTGCACAGTACTACATTTATACACTGTTAGAAAATTAGGCTGTCAGATATTCTCTTCCTTCCTAGTTTTTCTCAGTGAGTGGAGTTTACATGTGTGCATGTGTGTGCCTGTGAGAAAACCCCAACTTCTGTCCTCAGAGTCCTCCCCTCACTATCTCTGTGTTCACATAACCCACCGGCTTCCTAAGGAGGCCACACTGGCCTCATTGCCTCAGGGGTGCAGTGCTCACCCACACCTGTCTCCCTAGGGTAACACTTAGAGCAGCAATTCTCACACTCTTTGGTCTTAGGATCTTTTTACATGCTTGAAATTGTTAAGGATTCCAAAGAGCTTTTGTTCATGAGGGATATGTAGCAATACTTCCACATGGCAAACTAAAACTGACAAAAAATTCATGCTTTTTAATTCTTTGAAAAGTAGCAATACAAATTTCATTACATGTTAACATAAGTAATTTTTATGAAAGATAGCTATATTGTTTTACAAAAACATTAATGAGAAGAATGACATTGCTTTATAGTTTTGCAAGTTTCTTAGAACGCAGACATTGCCTTATATCTGGTTTTATATTTAATTAGTTACTCTATATATATATATATTTAAGTATGTAAAGAATATCTGGTTTCACACAGACTGGAGTAAGAAAAGGGAGGATTTTCATAGATTTTATGATAGTTGTGGATATTCTTTGATAGTATACCAAAACTCAACAAGTGATACTTTCTTAAAAAGTAGTTGCAATGTAAAATCAGAAACCATATCAATTAGATTTTCTTGATCTGTTACATTAAAATGTACTAGTTTTTTCTTTACTATCTTTGCAACTTACTGTGAATCTGTAAATACTTCAAAATAAAAAGTTTAAAAATTGTACAAAGAATTTCAACACACATTTCTTCATGGAAGATATAGAAATGACCATTAATCACGTGAAAAATATTCACCATCATTAGTCATTAGGAAAACTCAAAATTAAACTCACTATGAAATTCTCCTTCACAACCATAGAATAGCTATAATACTTTGGACAATAACAGGATTTTAGGAGGATATGGGGAAATTGGAACCCTCATTCACTGCTGGTGTGAATGTAAACATGGTACGATTGTTAGCATTGGCAAATCCATATGGGTCTGCAGCAATTCAATTCTTACCTCCTCAGAGAGAAGAACTCATCCAAGGGGCGTAAGGCAGAGTGAGAGATTGAGGCAAGTTTTAGAGCAAGAGTGAAATTTTACTTAAAAAGCTTTAGAGCAGGTTCATAAGGAAGTAAAGTGCACTTCAAAGAGGGCCAAGTGCTTGATTTGTGAGATCCAAGTGTGCTGTGCGGCCTTCGATTTGGGTTTTTCTGTGTTGGCATGCTTCGGGATTTGTGTCTCTTCTCTCCTGATCCTTCCCCTGGGATGGGTGTCTGCGTGCATAGTGGCACACCAGCACTTCGGAGGGGCCGCATGCACAGTGTGTGCTTGCTGGAGTTCTGTGCATGCTGACTGGAGGTATTTTTCCCTTGCCAGTCGATTATTCCTAGAGGAAGGTCATATACCAGTTAAACTCTGCCATTGTGCCTCCTAGAGTGCATGCTTGAGTCTGCTTGCCCAGTCCTGAGATCTTATCGGGAAGCTACCGATCACCAGCTTCAACTGTTTTCTATCTATTGGGGGACTGTCTTTCCCTGGTGCTGGCTGTGACCGATTCTTATTTTAGAGAGACGGTTTAACAACTGCATGACCATCACCTGATAGACACCTGACATTCCTGGAGGGGGCACCTCTCCTGTCCTCCTCATGCCTGCCTGACCACCTACTCTAACACAATCACTTTTGAAAACAGTGTGACTCTTTCTCAAACTTTTGTTTACGTTTACATCATATCCTACCAAGGTATTATTTGATATCTATCATGCCACTTCCCCATGTTAAATCAGTTCCCATTTCTTCATATTATTGATTATGCTTCAGTCGATTTATTAATTTTTGTCACATTTGCTGAAACTGAGAACTAGTTTTCTTCTAAACAACTAACCTAATAACATTATTTATAAAGCACATTTTTATGTGTAGGGCATGATTATTCATTCAAAGAGATTAACTGTTAGGTCTGTTGTGTTGGCATTCGAGTGTCTTATCATAGTCAAAGCACTCCTCCTTAGAGAAGCAAAGACCAATTTTGAAATGGAATTTACAGTGAAATCGTATGTAGCTGAACTGTAACATTATCTTCCGTTGGACATCACACCAACCGGTCACCAAAGGGAAGAAAGTATGGCTTCTTAAAAATGCAATTAAGGGTCTTGAAGCCGATCTTGTCAGCAAAGGTGTCGAGGCTGAGGAGAAATCTGAGAAAACTGCATTGGTTATCTTTTGCTGTATAACACATTACCCTAAACTCAACAGCATAAAGCAAATATTTATTTCACAATTTCTGAGGCTCAGGAATCCTGGATGGATTAGGTTGGTGGTTCTGCCTCAGGGACTCTGATGAGGCTGCAACTAAGATGCGAGCTGAGTCTGCAGACATCTGAAGGCTGCCTGACCAGGGCTGGAGGAATAACTTCCACAGTAGCTCACTCACATGGCTAAAATGTTAAACATGGAGTTACCATGTGGCCCAGCAATCCTGCTCCTGTATATTCACCCAGGAGAAATGAAATCATATTGTAATCACCCAGCAGATTCTTCCTGCCGTCTACTCAGGTAAACCCAATTCACTGAGACAACAATATTCCAGTAAATGAAGAGTTTAATTCATGCACGGCCAGCTAAGCAGAGAAGAGGAGTTTATTACTCAAATTAGCCTCTCCAAGAATGCAGAGACTAAGGCTTTTGTGGATAATTTGGTGAGCAGGGGGCTAGGGAATGGGTTTGCTGATTGGTTGGGGATGAAATCACAGGAGTATGGAAAATGGCCCTCGGGCATTGAGTCCACCTCTGGGTCATGAGTGACAACACTAGGTGTCGTCAGTCGGTTACCAGAATGCAGTAATCTGAAAAACATCACAAGACCAATCTTAGGTTCTGTAACAGTGATGTTATCCATAGGAACAGATCTTTGACCACATGTCTCCTGAGCCGTAAGGGATCATACAAACTATGCCTCCATTTTAGCAGAATTCGGGCCCCTCCCATAATCCTAATCTTAGAGCCTTTCATTAGCTTTACAAAAGTGGCTTTGGTCCCTGGGCAAGGAGGGGAATAGTTTCAGGGAAGGATTAATCATTCCCTGCTTCAGTTAAACTATAAACTAAATCCCTTCCGTGCTTAGCTTGGCCTATGCCCAGGAATGAGTGAGAACAGAGAGCCTGTGAGGCTAGAAGAAAGATGGAGTCTGTTATGCTAGATTTCTCTCTGTCATAATCTTTGCAAAGGCAGTTTCGATATGTCCCACAAAGACGCGTATGCAATTGTTCATAGTGGCATTACTCAGTCACTCGTGATAGCTCCCAAATGGAAGCAGCCCTGATGTCCATCAGCCAGTGAAAGCACAATCAATATGCGGCATATCCATATTATGGAATACTATTTGGCAATGTGAGATTGTGATTTATGAGAAATATATGTTTAGTCTTTATCCTTGTTTCCTCCCATACAGCTCCTAAAACCCTTGGAACCTCTTCAGTGCTAAGTGTCTTTTTACATGCTAATGAGATGACTGATGACTGGGGGCTCTTCGGTAGCCTCAGGATAGGGGCTGCTTGCCAAGGGGAACCCACTTTGTGATTAGAGCCTTGGAACTTTCACTCCCAACCTCCAACCTGGAGGGAGGGGAGAGGACCTAAACATTGATTTGATCACCAATGGTCAACGATTTAATCAATTATGCTAATGCAATGAAAGCTCCATAAAACACCAGAAGGACTGAGTTCTTTTAAGAGCTTCCAGACTGATGAACAAGAACACATCCAAATGCCAGGAGGATGGTGTACCCCAACTCCATGGGGCCAGAAGCTCCGGCACTTGGGATCCTCCTGAACCTCTCCCTGTGCATCTCTTCATCTGCCTATTTGTATCCTTTAAAAAATCCCTGTATTAAATCGGTAGTAGTAAGTAAAGTGTTTCCTTGAGTTCTGTAAACCACCCTAGCAAATCTGCCCCAAGGGATTGTGGTAATTCCCTATTTATAGTTGTTTGTCAGACCAAACAGCCTGGGCTTGATATTGGCATCTGAAGTTAGGGCAGTCTTGTGGGATTAAGCCCTTACCCTGTGTGATCTGAGCTAACTTCAAATATAATAGATAAAGTCAGAATTGACTTAAATGGTAGGACACCATTGAACACAATTAACACAATTTAACTGTCTACTGGGGAATTGCTTGGTGAGTGGGGAAAACTCCCTGTACATTTTGGTGATGAAGTATTAAGTGTTGGATGTGAGAGAAGGAAAAACAGTTTTGTGTGTGTTTTTGTATCTCATACAAGCAATACAAAGGAATGAATACTCGTACATGTTACAACATGGATGGACCTTGAAAATAAGTGAAAGAAACTAGTCATGAACATATACTTTACAATTCTATGTACAGGAAAAGTCAAGAAAAGGCAAATCTGTAAAAACAGAAAGTATACTAGAGGCTTAAGACTGGTTGTGAGATAGGGAATCATTATAAATAGCAAGAGGCTTTTTTGTGGGGTGATAGCATTCTTTGAAAATGAGATTGTTATAATAGTTCCACAACTCTATACTAACACACATTGAACTGTATCCCTAAAAAGAGTGAATTTTATGGTATCTCTGTTTTACCCCAATATCTATCTGCTGGTCTGTCTTGTATTTTGAATTGATATTTTTACCATGCTCAGTTTTGTAAAATCACACCCTAAAAATCACTTGGAAAATATTGATTTACAGAGTTATGCAGATCCTCCAAATATTGACACATTTCATTATATAATATAAAAATAAAACTTATTAATAACACCCCCAATCTCATCTGAAAAGTCTTTAAATATTGAAAAGCTGTAAAGTCATGGCGATGAATTCAAGTTTTCCAAAACTCTTATTTTCTCCATGAAAGCTCAAATTTTATAACTGGCAATAAATACTATCAATTGTTTTCCTTGAAATGACACTTCTTGAGAAAATGTCTTCAAGATACCAATTCTGAATAAGTGTAATTTCATTCAAGATCATTCAAGGAAAAGCAGTGTTTCATGAAAAATGCAGATATTTCTGCTCACAATTCAAATGATGACACTATTGCTTTTTTCCTGCTGGCAAACTTTTTCTGTAAGGACCAGAAAGAAAGTATTTTAGGCTTTGTGGGGTACATAAGGTATCTGTCAAATATTCTTTTTTTTTTAACAACCTTTAAATTTTTTTTTTTTTTTTAAATTCTCAGTTCAAATTTTCCAAAGGAAAACACAGGTGGCAGGCCTTGTAGACAGCCACTGTACTGTGGTATGCATAAGTGCTGGATGTATGCTTTCTATTTTGGTTGTACGGAATATTTAAATATGTGTCCTCAGGAGTCAAGATATACTAAAATTACTCTTTCCTTCATTCAAGGACATTCTTAAGTGAAACAGGACAACAGGCATTGTCTTTTTCTTTCCTTTTCTTTTCTTCTCTCTTTTTTTTTCCTCCTTTGTGCGCAGGCACGGTGAGGAAGCACGCGGTGACGACCGATAGTTTGCTGCCATGGCTTTGATTCTTGCTCAGTTGCCAGAAGTTCCGCCCACTATTACCTTGGCACTTCTGTTACTCATATTAACACAATGAAAAAGGGAAATGATGTCTTAGGATTATTCTGAGAACAGTTACCTTCTGAAAAAGTCTCAGGGACCCCATAGGGTCTGCAGGTCACACTTCGAAAACTGCTGGTACAGGGGAGGTAAAATTCTTCCTCTGCCCTCTTAGGTTTTCTAGCTGGTACTGACATAAATGAGATGAAACGGAGAAAAGCATACACGATTTTTTTCAGTAATGTTTACATATATATGAGAGCCCCCATTTAAAAAAATGTAGGCCCAGAACTGGCCAGGTCTAAGTGCTTATATACTGCGTTGAGCAAAGAGAGGCAACTGCAAATAAGTAACTAAAATAAGGCAGGTAAGAATTATTTTAACAAGGTCTGTTTGTACAGATTTCTCACCTCGACTGCCCGTCTCTGGTGATAAGAATGTTTATTTCCCCTGGTCTAGAGAAGGCACCTTTCACCGGGGAGTTACAGCTCCTGCTTCCGGGAAGGAAAGGGAACGTCAGAATGCTCTTCTTGAGCCTGCTGTTTTTCAAGTGCTTTTAGCTTAAAATACTCAATGTGCCAAAGAGGTGGCACGTCCTGAACTCCTGCACTGGCCATGTAACTTTTTCCTATTCTTCCCTCACATCACATTCTTTCATGTGAACGGGCATTACATAAAAATAACTCTCAGTGAGTCATTGACTTTAGTTCAGGAAAGATCTAGTTGGGTGTTACTGGGCAAGGCACTTAACCTTTCTGAATCTCGGTCTTCTCTTCTATCAATTGGGGAAAATAATAGTACCCACTTACAGATTTTTGAAGATTAAATGAGATTTTAAGTAAAGTGCTTAGCCAAGTGCTTGGATTAGTAACTATTTTATTGCCAATTATATTCTTCTTTTCTTTTTAAGTTACAAATTAATTTTCTGTGTGCTGTTAATGATGTGCAAGGAAGAAATATTGTTGTAAAAGTGAACCCTTTTCTTGGTAGACTGTTAGGCACTGTGAGGGGCAAGGCAGGGAAACCTGTTTGGGAGGAACCTAGCGGAAGCTGTTCGTCCGCACTGCACCACCCAGCAGCACCTCTTAGAATGGCAGCGCTTGCCTCTCTAGATCTGGGGTTCTTCAGATTTTTGAGCTCTAGATCCTTTTGACATGTAGATAGGATTACAAAGAAAATTAATTGTATTAAAATGCAGCTATCAAAATATTTAAAAAATTGTGGTATAGCATGTGCTTCATGATTAATGCATTAAATTCAAATCTAGCAGTGAGTCTAACAACTAACACAAATTGGAAGAAATGTTGAGTGAAAAGGATATTTCAAGATATTGGCACCGCGTATAATAGGATATAAAAATAGCTGTGATTTTTCTCACTGATAAAGTCCCAGGCACTTCTGACACTTCTGTGCTTGGTTCTCTATATTCATAAATAAAGGATAAGCTACATTTCAATTAGAGGTGAGTGAGAATAAAGATGTAATTTCCCTCCCCATTGAAGTTGATAGACCTCCCTGAATTCTATTCACAGACCCCATGGGGGCCCATAGACCCCAAGTGAATAACCTCTATTCTATATTACCTTCTTTACCTATTTTTGGCATTTATTTAGAAAGGATGGTAAAGGCAGAAAAAATGTTGGAAAATTGTCACTTGTTTGATGAATTTGGGAGAAGAGGCAACTAGCCAGGTTTGGTCTTTTTTATCTGGATTATGATTATTGTATGCATAGTGTATTTGCTGAATAATTGCTAGTTTCCTGTCTAAATTTAAGCTTAGTTGACTGAGGTTTAGGAGGTGGGAAAGCTACAATAAGCTTAATTACAAATTACAAAGTTGTAAATACAAGCCTTTTCTGACTCCTCAAAAAATAACCTCTCACTTTGTGGGTAGTTTCTGCTCCAATCATAAATTGAATTACACAAACTATACACATGAGTGATTTTAAATCTGAACTAAAGTGTAAACACACACACACACACACACACCCCCTTTCCATAGTGTAGAATCATAAAATAGACAAATTGTTTAACTTCCAACACCCTGTCTGGCCCTAATTGATTCTTCTTACCCAACTGTGCATTTTAACGTGTTCCAAGTTTGGGAAATCTACCAGCACTAATTTGATGCTACAAATGTTTATGAGCCTTTTAATGGGCAAAGGGGGATTGATCTAATTTCTCAAGATGGCTAGGGACCGTGTTACATGGCACCTGATTGGTGCACTGGAAGGAGGTAAGAACAGTCACCCGTAACCACTGGGGGTAAGTAGGGCTCACTTTCCTTCCATGAGATGCACATCCTGATGGACACAGGAGGTTTCCCAGAGGGACTTTGTTTAGAAATGAGGATGCCTCTTTGAAGGATTACTTTACTTACAGGGAGGGCTAAACACAAGACTTGAAATAAAATGCACACACTTCATTCACTCTGAACTTTCTAGCTGGGACAGGAAAGTTTGTCTTTCCCATCCTTAGTCTCAGGTTGAAGACGACAGTATTTAGGGACATTTCTAACACATGCAAGTTTAAATGGTTAGGATGGAAGGAGTTGGTGTGCATCATCTGCTCAAGTGGACACAGCAAAGAACTTTAGAGATCCATGACACAGTTTCACAGTCATTCAGAAGAAAATCTGTCTGCGCTTGGCCCACGAGGACTGGCACAATGCCCAGCCAGTGTGTGGCCTCATTTGCCCCTATTTACACGTGGTATACTCAGCCAGCCGACCCCATGCCCACTCTGCCTTCCTTGGCGGTCATGGACCATGTCCCCTGGGTCCCTTTCAAGGGCTGTGTATCTGCTTTCTACTTACTGGTCCCTCTGCTGAGAGCACTGTTCGTCAAGATAGTTGCATGACTTAAACCTGATTTTAGCCAGGTCTCTGCTTTCAGGTGATCTTCTCACATGGAAATGTCCTCAGTATAAAATAACAGCATCTTCACTCATCCTGGACCCTCCATATACCCCACTTGATTTGTCTCTGTAGCACTTAGCAGTATTTGACATCTCCCGTAATTTTATCTTTGCTTCTTTATGGTCAGCTCCTTTCCAGAAGATGCTGCCGCTTCACGAAGGTAGAAGCTTTGCTTGTTTTAGTCACTGGTGTCTCCTCAGTGCCTGCAAAAATGCCTGGGCCTACAGTTAGTCCTCAATAACATGTGTTGTCTAAGTGAAGGGACCGAATAGACAGTTGCTGTCTTTATATGATAGGGCTAGATCACATGAAATCTTACCCTCGAATTCCTAAGTTCTTCTAATAGACAATAATGTGATTGTGCAAGTTATTCACCCTCTTTTCACATCAGTTTCCTTGTCCATAAAATGGAGAAAGTCGTATTTATGCTTGGGAATGGATAGAGCAAGACCGTACAAGGAAACGAGCATTGTGAACTATTTAACATGATGTGAACCACATTTTAGTAGGTATGACACCAAAGCCTAAGAAGTTCTCATCCTGTTTCCTTTTGTCATCATCATGCTGTGGTTCCACTAAGCAGTATCAGTTGCCCAGCACTGGGATTGTGTGAGGCCAAGGCCAAGACAGAACAAGTGGAGTTCATGATTTACCTTTACCAACTTCGCCCAGCAACATGCCTTTCAGAGAGGACTTCATAAAGCTTTTTCATTGGCATGATCTAATACGATTTTCACAATTACTCTGTGAAAAAGGAAAAATCATCATTGTTACCATTCAATAGGAAATGAAAGGCAGAGAAGTAAAATGATTTGCTCAGATCAACAGCTGATGAGAGGCAGTGTAAGGACAAGAATTTGGATATTCTAGGTCTCTCCTAATATTTTATGGACTATCTTATTACTTCGAATCAGGAAAGGTGTAATGTCAGGCTGACTAGTATGTCATACTCACAAAATGCAAAACTGCATACAAATTTGTTCCGTGATTTCTTCCTTTCTGGCTTTAACAGAAATTATGGGTAAGTAGGAGGAATGCTTTCAGCATGTCTCCTTGGAGATGTTGTGGTCAGGGCCCAAGCACACACAGACATCTCAAGACTTGAGAGAAATGCCAAATATTCTGCATGCATCCACAAGGCAGAGAATCTTGGACAATGAGCTCACCTGGAATGTCTTAAGGATGACTTGACTATTTTCCAAGGTCAGTGGAAAGGCAGGTATATGTGAATATATAATATGCCACAGTGAAAACCATCATCCATCACCTTTCTAGGATTGTAGAAATCGTGTTCACAACAGGGAGCATGTTCTTTAAAGGTAACATCATACCTGTAGAATAGCAGTATATTTTTTTACAGGCATGAGTACAAGCTCTCATGGGACACCTGGAATCAGTGCTTTCTTTTGAGAGACATGATCTCACTTGTGAATGTTTACAAACTTTCTTTCCATTTCCTACTGCCATCTTAAAAAACTTAGTTAATCCTCCTGATTCCTGATTAGGGATATATGCTTATATCATTTTTCTTCTGAACATGATAGGCACTTAATCAATTCCACTGCCAGTGTCCACAGGGCAGTCTTGCCTGTGTCTCTGATGAACCTGCCTTGGGATCAGGAGAAGTGGGTGGGTTCCTCATTCTTCTGAGTGACAGCCCTGACTTCTATAGAACTCTCTTGACTGATTGGGAAGCTGGAACTTGAAGCATCTGGTGCTTATGTACAAAACAAACATAAATAAGAAATCATGACAAATGTGGCTCTAACAAATCTCCAGCAACAAGAAAAGAAGTAGCACCAACAAATGAAAGGAGAAAAATCAATACTAAAAGGAGAGAGAAAAGAGAAACAGAATCCTCCAAAGACTATACTTCAAAAGTTTAATTTCAGACTCAGATACCTGACCAAAAGACAACATTTTTAGTGGTATCTAAGATTCCTGAAAGAGAGTGAGAAACTCGTTGTGAAGATCCAATTATGACTTCTTGCCTTTACTCTCCCTTCCCTCTCTAGGAGTCATGAGAATACTTACCCAGAACAATCGATGCATAGAGAAGAAAAAAAATGAGTATTAAAAAATCACTATCACTAACATTTACTATAATCTAAAGAAGATAGGGTTCTTGTCTTCTATCAGGCCCAGGTTCAGAAATGTGGTCTTTCTTGCTGTTTTTAATTTGAATAACTATGTACAAATTAGTATAACTCTGGAGTCTTACTCCACGGACATTTTGACAGGAAGGTATACCTCTTACTCTAATGCAGTGGATGTACATCTGTCTAGAAAAACAAGCATGTCAACAAAAAAGAAAGAAAATATTTAACAAAACAATATGAAGTTAGAGATTTATGGCTTTGAAGGTGTCTTCCTACTGGTTTTCATTCTTTTTTTCCTGTATTTGAGGATGAGAATGCAGTAAAATACCTTCGGTTGTCACAGGTCAGCGACGTTACCCTCTGTGTTTACCCTCAGAATCTGAGAGATGCTTTAGGCTGACAAATAAGGAAACTCTCCAAGATGTATCATATTATCTGTTGCCCATTAGAAAACAGACAGCCTCATGCCTTTACTGGCATTGGGGGAACACCTTTATGTAGTCTACCTTTTCTATGCATTAATCTGTCAAGAAGGAGAATTAGACTCCATTGGGGGGAACTTATATTCCAATTTAAAAAGTTTATCATGTGGATCTCAAGGAATAGAATTAGGATCAACAAGTAGAAGCTAAGTGAGTAATTAAATGATAATTTCAGACATACAGAACTCTCCCAAGTAGGAAGGTAGATGTAGGGAGTTCCCTGTCACTAGAAGTTTACAAAATTGAATAGATCGTATTGGGAGTCTTATCCTTCTCACTCTAATATTTCATACAGTGCCTGTCACATAGCAAATTCTCAACAATCATTTGTTGTCCAATGACCAGACAAGCATTTATCAGGGCAGGAGAAGATGCTAGGTTATGGACTAGATCAGTGTTAAAGCTACTTCAATACTAAGAATCTATGGGTATTTTTTCAGTGTGAATGGTACCATGGTGGAGTTAAAAGTTACTTCCTAGACTTCCTCTGATTCTTAACTATTTAAGGGATTTTAAACACCTTTCTTCTCATGTCCATTAGGAAGCAGATATTTATGAGGGAGGAGTAAAAAGAGCTTCATGGTAGCAGGCTAAAACAGATTATTTCCCAATCATTCTGACATTATCTGCCAACACTGACTCCTAGACCTTGGAAGCCACCTTTATACCAGTGTTTTCAGGCTGCTGGGAGAAGCACTTGGAAGAGCAATCCCGAGGGGGGCCCTCAGCCTTTGTTGCTGGTTAAGTTTTATGTGGCTGCATCTCAGTACATTGAAACAATGAGGCCCTCGGCTGTAAGACTTGTAATGCTAGACACTATTTCCAGGGAGTTCTCTGTAACCCTGGAAGGAAGAACCTGATCAACGGCAGCTATAAAGGAGACTATAAATGAATTTCCCCCTGAGTGTTTGATGCTTTATGGAAATGTGTCCTGCCCTTTTCTTTAATTAACTTTTAATTTCTATGGCACTGTAAAGGAGTGATGGTGACTAGGGGATTGCTCTCAGCGTTCTGAAGCATGGTATGAAAGAGGTCAGAGTTAAATGTCCACACTGGGCACAGGTGGCTCTGCTGCATCCAGCCAACCCTTTTTGTATCCCAGGCAGACATCAGGATGGGCTTTTCGCCACATGGAAGACTGAGCAGGGAATGGGGCAAATAAACCTCAAATCACTGCTAGACTAGAAAAAATAATAATAATGTAGGAGGGGAGGTAGAGAGAAAGAGAGAGAGTGAAAGAGAGAGAAAGCTTTCAATGTCTCTAACAGTGACAGAGTGACAGGGGAATCTCTATGGAAGAGCATTTAAGAAGAAGCTTCAGGAAAGATGTTGAATGCGAATAGACAGAAACCTGGGAGACAGGACAGAGCGAGAGAATTCAGGGCCCCTTTTGGGAACTCAAATATTATCCACCTGAAGGGTCCCCTACCCTGGAAGCCCAGAGAGCATCTGAGGATCCTGCCAGCTAATCCCCACCCATAGCTACAGGGAGGAAAACTGTCAGTGCAGTGACACTATCAGAGATAGCATTCCACAGATTTTTAAGAGTATTTGAGTTAGAAATGTGGTGCTTTGTTCCATATTTTCTTTCCCTAAAGACACTTCCCTTAAGCTGTTGTTCAAAGACGTTTGCTGTCATCATTTGTAGATAACCGAGTGGCCTAAGCACGTGGTAAATGGCAATGCAAGGCTGTTCTACTTGCAGAAATCAAGTGCTGACTTTATTAGGAGGAAAAAAAAATCACAACTGAATTTACCCTGGGTGTGAGGCACTGATGACTAAAGAAAGGCACCAGGAGTCACGCCAAGTGATGAGCTAGAGTCAAGTTACAGTGACCTGCTTGTGGCTTCTCAGCCATGAGCTTCCCCACATACCTTGGTCCCATCCCACCAAAGGAAGGAATTAAAGAGGTGTGTATTTGTGGCTGTGAAAACATGTTTGTTATCCATACAGGTATGTCTTTGATTTCTTAAAAAAAATAAAACAAACAAACAAAAACGGTAGTGATTTTTTTTTTTTTACCTTTCCTTTTATTTCTATACGTTCCTTCAATCTCTTAATGTGGGTAGCAATTCACCAGCTATATAGGTTCACTTGTGAGTGGAGCAGTGTGCAGTGACCCAGAAGTGATACAAACTACACACCAACTCTCACTTGCCACATGTTTCTGCGAATAGTTTCATAGGGACACAGATTTGCTCAATGTTTTGCATATTTTCTATAGTTTTTTTCATGCTACAATGGCAGGTTCAGTAGTGATGACAGAGAATATAGAGCCTGCAAAGCCTGAAATATTTATTCTCTGGTCCTTTTCTGAAAATGTTTTTAGCCCTGGTCTATACTTTAAATCATCATGTCTCATCTGAATTAATTATAAAGATTCCCAAACTGTTCTTGCCCTTTGTCATTCTGACCTACAATATATTTTTGTAGGGATCTTCCTGAAAGTTAATTATGATCATGTCATTCTTCCTGTCATTCCTTACATAATACAAATCTACGTCCCCCGACATGCACCCAAGCCAGCAAGGCCTCTGCAAGTTCATCTCTTATTGCTTCCTCTTGTTCACACTCTACTTCTTCCCAATGGACCATTCTCCCTTTTCCTGACTCCGTGTTTTCACAAATACGTGTTCATTTGTTTAGATACGATTCCTTCTCCCTTTTCTTGGATCACCACTGTATTAGTCTGTTCTCACACTGCTGATAAAGACATGCTCAAGACTGGGCAGTTTACAAAATAAAAAGGTTTAATTGGATTTACAGTTCCACATGACTGGGGAAGCCTCACAATCATGGCAGAAGGCAAGGAGGAGCAAGTCACGTGAATGGCATGAAATGGCATAAATGGCAGCAGGCAAAAAGAGAGCATGTGCAGGAAAACTCCCCCTTATAAAACCATCAGATCTCCTGAGACTTACTCATTATCATGAGAACAGTGCAAGAAAGACCTGCCCCCATGATTCAATTACTTCCCACCAAGTCCCTCCCACAACACGTGGGAATTCAAGATGAGATTTGGGTGGGGACACAGCCAAACCATATCAACCACTTATTTGAAACCCAGCGCAGGTACGACTTTACCAGGAAAATTTTCTGATCACCCCTTTCTTTCCCCTGGCTTTACTCCCATAGCACCCTGTGCATGTCTCCAGGATAGATGTTGTTGACGTGCTGTTGTAATTTGTTGGCATACTTGGGTTTTCCAAGTAGATGATAAGCTCTTCAAGGCTTGACTTCTGATGTATTTGGCTACCAGACTTTCTGCTGTAAACTGACAACATATAGTGAATCAATGAATGGCTGCTCTTCCCAATATCCCAGGTATGTACTTGGGACACCTCTGTTAACCAGTTAAATCATACGTTTAGATTTCTATGCAATGGGCTCAGTCTTCAGATACCTTAACAACCCTTTGTTAATCTCTCCATGTATATATACATCTGAAACTATCCCACAAATTCAGCAGAGTCTATGTAGATGTGGTCATTTACAATCTACAGCATTCCCCTGTCCTTCACAGTGATGATAGATTTTTCTAACACATACAGACCTTCTGCCACAGTCTCAATAACAATGATGAACATTATAAAGACTGATGTACTTTTCTGAAGTTGTTATTCATTCTTCAGCAGATATCAATTGATATTTTTTTGGTGCCAGGCTCTGTTTTAGCTGCCAAGGATACAGGTATTGTACATGCATTCACATACACACATGCATCTAAAATAATACCTATGTTTTATTCACTATATTTAAACAGTGACTCTCTTTCTTGGGTATCTTTCAGCTTTTCCACAGTACCCTTTTCTAGAACTGTTGCATCAGAATCTTGCTGGTAGAACTTATTTTGGAAAAAGATTTCCAGGTGACTAGATGCCCACCTTTAAGAACCACACTTTAAATCCCAGCACTTTGACAGGCCAAGGCGGGTGGATCACCTGAGGTCAGGAGTTCGAGACCAGCCTGATCAACATGGAAAAACCCTGTTTCTACTTAAAAAATACAAAAAAATTAGCTGGGCATGGTGGCACATGCCCGTAATCCCAGCTACTCAGGAGGCTGAGGCAGGAGAATCGCTTGAACTCAGGAGGCAGAGGCAGGGGGGAGCCTAGATTGCACCACTGCACTCCAGCCTGGGTGGGTAACAAGACCAAAATTCCATCTCAAAAAAAAAAGAACCACTCTTTAAAACAGTAGAAGTGCCAAAGAATGAGACTAGTCTCTGGCAACTTATTTCTACAAAGGAATGTCATGTCTTAGTTTAATTGATTCACAAATTTCTGAAAGCTACCAAAGCGTGAAGAGTTTGAAGTCTGTCTGTTTGGGAGCAAGCATCTTAGGCTGATGACTGTGTGTAAATCGCTCACCTTTTCTAACCTTCAGGGTCTTAGCATCACCTAATATTTTAGGGTGAATGTAAATCTCATGTGTCAAATGAGAGAGGGGCATGTTCAAGATGGGGTTCAGCTTTAAGTATGTCCACTTTTGTACAGGCGGCTTTGGCAATGCATCTAAACAGAACCCTGGCCTGTGACCAGGGCTGGCATGAATCCTTGAATGGATATGGTGAGAGAAATCGTTTCTATTTATATGGCTAAGATTTGAAAATAGTACCTAGAGGAGAAAAAACTCTGGCAAGCAAACATTAAATTGCTGAACTATCCAACACTCAGTTCCAAGTTTCTTAAATTCTGGTGTCGGCAGGGTTTTCCCTTAGGGCTGCAAGGGCTACTGCTTCCTAACCCCGGAGGTTAACAGCAGCACAGAGGCAAATGGCTTCAGTTCTTTGGTCCTCAAACCAAGTTTGTTTAGCCCTTAAGCTACTGCAAATATTGCTGGAAAAAGGGGAGGCTGTGGCCAGAGCTGCTGAGTAATGTGGTGACAGCTTCCCTGAGTTCTCGTTAATACAGATATCATTCCATCAGCATGATCCTCAGCGACCTCTCGCAAGGATTAATAATGAGGAATAATTCACTTGAGTGGAACATGCGGTGTGAGGGGAAGACTTGACAACGGACTCCTATGGGAGCTCTAGGTGGCTACATTGGTGTTGGGGAAGGAGGGGGAAAAGTAGTAAATGGGGTTACAGAAACACACGTTTATATCTAAAGGACCTTGACTGAAGGAATAAAGCCAATTTCATGAATAGGAAAGTGGTTCTTGTTTAATCCCTGTCGTTTCCACTCCATTTCCATGGCTCCTGAACTTTCCCCTGTGTTAGTGACAGCCTGTCACCTCAAACATTTAAGATATAATTTTAAGTGTTCTCTTTTCAATAGTGTGCAGATAGATTGACCTGGGTCTAACTAACACTATATCTTGTCCTTTGTTGAAATTATTATATCAAAAGGAGTTATTTATTTATTTTTTTTGAGATGGAGTGTCACTCTGTCACCTAGTCTGAAGTGCAGTGGTGCAGTCTTGGCTCACTGCAACCTCTGCCTACCAGGTTCAAGCGATTCTCCTACCGCAGCCTCCCGAATAGCTGGCATTACAGGCTCTTGCCACCACACCTGCCTCGTTTTTGTATTTTTAGTAGAGATGGGGTTTCACCATGCTGACCAGGCTGGTCTCAAACTCCTTGGCCTCCCAACATGCTGAGATTACAGGTGTGAGCCACAAGGCCCGGCCTCAAAAGGAGTTATTCTAAATGGTTAGCACGGGTGTTGCATATCCTCAACTGAAGGTAGATTGTAGTTTTGAGGGACACACTTTTCCTCCTCCCCTTGCCTGGGGGAATCTTTGAATGTTTTGATTGACAGTTACAAAGAATCTCATTTTAACCCCCCTGGGCCTTGGCGGGTCTGGTCCTCTGCAGTGGGCTAGAGATCATCTAGGCCCTGAAAGTTCACAACTGCTGTTTACGCTCCTTCTCCTCAATGGGACTTTGTCTTTCCATTCTCGTCTTTAGTGAAAGGAATAATTAGTGGTGTCATTTGGGGAGGGCCGGGGGTCAGTAAGTGCTAGGTAAGAAAGTATAAACTTCTGCATTATATTTTCAAAACGGACAAGAGGGCAGCATTTTGAGTTGTGGGGAGTCCTCTCACCCTCACATAGTGTGAAGTCTTGGATAATTTTTTGCAGCATTTGTTAATGGCTGCTTTAATGGCTAATGCTTATAGAACCTTACTTGTGCCAGGCACTTTATAGGCATGTTTCTCCCTCCATTTGCAAACCTCCTTATGGGATAAGTATTCTTTTTCCCTCTTGAACAATGAAGACTCTGAGGCTAGAGAAGTTACAGAGCATCCCTAAGCTCACACAGCCCCTGAGAGGCAGTGCCCCGTGTGAGCTCACTCTGGAGGTCCACCTGGGCCCTGGGCTCTTCTTTTTGCTGCATCTTCTTCCCTCTCACTACCTTCTTCCCTTCCTAGCCCAGTGCTGCGGTGTGGGCACACTCATCAACATTTTTCAGCCACCTCATCAACATTTTTCTAACCAGTATTCTCCAGCCCCTCCAATGGTTCTATTTCCTACTGTCCTCCTTAAAAAAAAATTCCCATCCTTCAGAAGGATAAAAGGATAAAATTATAAAAGCAAATGTGAATAACATTGTGTAATTTCCTGAGCATTTAAAGGCAGATTAAGACTTCGGATTGAGCAACCTTGTGATAATAATTTCATGACACCCTTCCTGTGGATTAGGGAAATGAGGTTTAGGGATGTTGAAATACTTGCCCCATGTGCCCCCATTATCAGTAGCAGAGGACTGATTCAAACCTGTATCTTTTGACTCTAAAGGGCTTTCCACCCACTAGCAGAATTTCAAACTCAGATTCCTGCAGGGCCAACATGAATGAGAATGAGAAAACAGGCCCAGTGGGGACTGGCAAGCCTGGGCCCGTCGCCTTCCACCTCAGCAAGGGGGCAGCTGCTTCGGGGCCCCGTCAGCTGCTGTCCAGGGAATATGGACACGGGGCTGCTGCATTTTTCTGATATTCCAAAGGCAGCCAGAAATCTGAATATTTAAATAAAATGTCCTGATCTTTAAATGTCGGTGACTACTTGACATATCTGAAAAACACCCGGGGGAGACCAGCCCTACACATGCAAGCAAAATGTTGTCGAAAGTTTCGTATCAGCCCCTGTGGCTTCCCTGCCTCTCTGTCCCTTCTTATCCCAAATTGTCTGATTGCCGCTGTGGCCCCTATTCTCATGTATTTTTTCTCCACTGTCCTCATTTCTTTATTTTTGCCTCCCATTTTCACCGTAAATATCCTTCCTGTGATTTTCCCAGGGGCTTTCTCCTCCCCGCCTGGGCCTCCTCCCAGCAAACCAAGACACTTTATGATATAATCACAAATGGCTATTTACAAAGCCAAAGGAAGTCTTAATGGGACGGAAGACACTCTGTCCACAAAGCAAGAAACCCTCCACTCAGGCAGCCGACGAAGGGAGAGACAGAATTGGAAATGATTTTATTTCAATTAGATTTTAATTAGCTTCTGTCTTGGAACCATCAGATCGGTTGCCGAATAATTGAAAAAGCAACCATATTTGCATCTGTTGCTCCTAAGAATAGCAATGTTGCAGCATCTGATCCGTATTTTATTCAGAGGGTGAGAGGGAGGAGGGAAGCTCAGTGGGGGAAGGATTTCAGATTAAATAATCAGTGTCAACAACAGCAGTGTGGTGGGTCAGCCCTGGAGACTGCAGGAGCGGTCCTCTGTAGCCTTGTCCTAATTTCACATGGAATTGACATGGAATGGGTGGCAAGAAGCATTTAATTAGCCTCCTGCATAAACTTATTATAAAGCTCTAGCAACCCTAATTTAAGCATGCTGGAAAATTAAGAAAAGCGGCCATTGCAGCCAAGTGCCTAGCATATGGGAAGGAGTCGCGAGTTTGTCCTTGGGCCTGGTGTTCAGCTTTGACGCTTGCGGTTCCGATCTGCACCGGCTCTAGTCAGTGATGTCAGGGCTCTCGCATTCCCCTGTCGTTCCTCTCTGCTGAGATAAAATGTCATGCAGCCCATAAGTGGGGGGCTCAGGCCTGTGTCCCACCTGATTTCCCAGGGCCGTTCCAAGATTCTCATCACCACTCTGCAAGATCTGTTTTTTTTCTGACAAGACAAACAGGGTTTCCAAGGCTATGAAGTTGATGAAAATGCTTTCCCTGTGGGGAAATACAAGTGGATGTCTCCTCTGTGAATTTTCTCTTGAGGAAAATGCGGTGTTTGGGAGGCTAAACAGCTCATGCCCCTTGTTTCCTCCCGAGGCCAGTTTTCCTGTTCGCGGGAAAGTGTATGGCAGAGAAATCTTTCAGCAACACTTTTCTCTGTTGGTGTGCGCTTGGTAATGTCCTAGAACAAATTCTTAAGGACCTCCTTCCTGCGACAAACTAACAAGCATATATCGGCTTTGCTGTTTCTCGTCTTCCGGGGTGCTCAGCGCCTGGTGCTGAGTCATCTCCTGGGACAGGCTTCCCAGGGAGCTTTGCTGCTTCCTTGTAGGGCGGCAGCCAGGAGGGCATGCCATGAATGACTCTAATTTCTGAACTTCCACTCTCTTACTTTGCAAACTTCTGTGGCGTTCAGCTCTTTGGCAATGGGCATGCATTAATGTAGTCGTTGCACAATACAAACATAAATTTTAAAAGTCGATTTTCTGAAAATGACTTTATTATAGCAGATTGTGACTGTGTTATACCATACGTATATCAGAAATAAAATTATGCCAGCAATGCTTTCAAGAGTCTTATATAATAAAGTTATTAATCCATTTTCACAACTGTTAGTTCTGTCTCCAACACTGCCATTCGACAGGTGGTTCTGTAATATTATGAATTACTTGTAGGCAGGATCTGTGTCATTTATCCAGGCCAAATGTCTGCATGACATACATTCTTTTGGAGCTATTTTGTTAACTACCCAATGTAACTTAGTAGCCCTGTCAACCCTTACTCCCTTTAGTTTATTCCATTAATTTCATTTTCTTCATAGAATATACTGCTATTCAAATTTATTGTTTTTTATTTGTTTATTAATTGCCTTGTTGCTCTTGACTGTTAATACCATGAGGGCAAGGACCATATTACCCGGGCCCCAAATGGTGCCTGGCTCACGGCAGGCTTTAATAAACAGGTTTTGTTATTTAGTTAGTATTTGCTGAAACCTCCCATTTAGCCAGAATATTTTAGGCATGAAAATACCCGAGTCAACACGATGGACAAGGGCCTTTCTCTCAGCATGTACACAAATTAGTAAGGCAAGGTGGGCAGTATGCAATCTGTAAACAAATAGATAAATAAACCAGAAACATATCATAAGGCGACATAAATCCTGCAAAGGGAATTAAACGAGGATGGCGTGACAGCGGCCTGGCATTGAACGTGAGGCCCTCCAGCCTTCAAAGGCAGGAGAAGATGGAGTGTTCACAGAGGCCCTGAGCAGTGAGGGAGGAGGGAGGGCCTGTCTTGGTACTGACCTACCTGAGCTCCTGAGGCTTCAGAGTGGTCCTCCACTCAGATGCCCCCCGTCCCCCGCCGTGCCCTGTCCATCCAGTCTGCCTCATGGACGCCTACTTGTCCTCCAATCTTAGCACAGGGGTCATCTTCTCTGTGGAGTCTTTCCTGTTTCGTCTCCCCAGGGAGGACTGATCCTGCCCCTTGCTGATGTGCACACCTGTCCACTGCACACATTTGTATATATGTCGTTGACCCATGGTTTTTCTTTATCTGGTTTGTTAGCGTATTTTTCTTGACCTCCTCTTGGACAGTGCATTCCTCAAGGGGCAGGTCCTATCATTTTCCCCCTATAGCTAGGCTTTAGGACAGATGCTGACTGTGGAGTCTTGGTCATTATTTGATAAACCAGTGGCTAGATGGGAACATGACACAATAGGTCCATGGATGAGTGAAGGAAACAGAAGACCACAGAAAGTCTCTTCTCTTCTTAGGATGTCATGATTACTATTTTTTTGTTTCTTTGTTTGTTTGCTTGTTTGTTTGTTTTTGAGATGGAGTTTTGCTCTTGTTGCCCAGGCTGGAGTACAATGGCACGATCTCGGGTCACTGCAACCTCTGCCTCCCAGGTTCAAGAGATTCTCCTGCCTCAGCCTCCTGAGTAGCTGGGATTACAGGCATACACCACCATTCCCGGCTAATTTTGTATTTTTAGTAGAGACGGGATTTCTCCATGTTGGTCAGACTGGTCTCGAACTCCCGACTTCAGGTGATCCACCCAACTTGGCCTTTCAAAGTGCTGGGATTACAGGTGTGAGCCACCGCATCCAGCCCAGACCGATTACTGTTTTAAACACTCCCACTTCTCGTTTTTTGGTCTCACGCACTTTCCCCCTGTGATCGTTCACTTTATTTTCTTGTGGCCTCTTTGGCATTTACATATGTAGGATCACTGGTTATCAAATGGATCCCAAAACTACCTCTGCTCTGCCTTCTCTGACGCCAGCGCTTTCACCTCTCCCTGCCTGACACTCACAGCACCACCCCCTGCTCTTTTCTGTGGTCTAGATTTTCCTTACCCATTGATTTTTCTGCTGGGGTTTAAATAAATTTCGAGTCTTGTTCAGTCATGCCATACATATCCTCGCCTCTGGCTCTCAGTGGTTGGATTTATCTGTCCTTTGATGTCTGTATTAATATAGAACAAATATTAGCAGATAATATAATGGTGACCAAAAGATGAAAAGAGGACTCATGCTAGTGTAATATTCGTAAAACTCTTGATTTGAGCTGTCATAATCCAATGAGGTTAAATTTATCCTCTAGCAGATGAAGTAACACCAGCGGCTCCCTTAAAAGTTGTAATATTTTAATTACTAGCATTACAATCTCATATGCACACATCATATACATCTTGAACTTCAGAGTCTTAAAACAGATACGTTATTTCTCAGAGAATCCTGAGGGGACAGAAGTCACACCGGGCTACTAGATCTGGCTCATGCTGTACAAATAACTCTCTGCAGAACACACTCTCACATAACAGATAATGCTGAGCAGGCAGGGTATTATTTTTCTAACGCTGATGAGATTCTGTTCAGCGTTTTTCTTTGTGTATTTTTCATTATTTGGGAAAAGCCAACATAATGTTTATCTGTGGATTAGACACCATGGATACAGGTGTTAAGCTTTTCAGATATGTCTGCCTAAGTTCCCTGTTGAAATGTGAAGGCCGTTTATGTTCTCACTGGTTAATTTCGCATCTTGAAATGCATCTCTTACCACCTACCCTGATTCAGGAACCAGCATTCAGCACATGGATAGGCATGCTGGGATCCAATTTCAGAGAGTGAATTTCTTCCACTTTCCATTTCCCAACCAAAGGATAGAGAACATGGAACAACAACAACAAAAATGGACATTTGTATGTAGACAGCACATGTAAAGGCCCACCTGACTTTTGATAGGAAATGAAGAGAAGGGGATACAGGACAATGTTCTGGATTTTTTAAAGATCAGGTATATAGTCTACAGTGGTGTCACCATCAAAGAGAGTTGGTGAAGAGAAGAAAGAGTCATAAGGGCACCGCTGTTCATTTGAACGTTGACATAATGCATTTGAGTTGCATGTGGCCATCAAAAGCAAGGTGGGGAAAGATGTTTCCCGCGTGTTAGGGCCTCTTCTAGGGTCGAGGGATTCACAAATAAGTAAAACACAGGTATCCCACCATGACTTGATTGTAAGTTGGGGGTAGAGACAGATGACGTTACCGTATAATGCAAGAACAAATGCAAATAGAAAATCCTGCTTGGCATCTAGAAAATGAAAACAGAGAACAGAAAACTGTCACCACCGATACTGACTAGGGAGGGATAGACTCTGGTTCTAGACCAGTGGCCTCTGCATTCGTCTATTCAGGAGGCACGATTAAGTGCTTTCTGTGTACTCAGGACTAGGGAGGGATAGACTCTGGTTCCAGACCACTGGCCTCAGTGCATTCGTCTATTCAGGAGGCATGATTAAGTGCTTTCTGTGTACTCAGGACTAGGGAGGGATAGACTCTGGTTCTAGACCGCTGGCTTCAGTGCATTCGTCTATTCAGGAGGCACGATTAAGTGCTTTCTGTGTACTCAGGACTAGGGAGGGATAGACTCTGGTTCTAGACCGCTGGCTTCAGTGCATTCGTCTAGTCAGGAGGCATGATTAAGTGCTTTCTGTGTACTCAGGACTGAATTCTCATTTAGTCATAATATTCCTGGAATGGAGAATGCAGTTCTTTCCTCTTTGTAACTTGGTTGTATTTGTAAGGACGTTTCTCCCGTCTCTTGTACTAACCCCACACTTCAGCAGCAGTCTGCTGATCCACAGTCTGCTCTGCTGAGTGGATGTGCCCAGGAGAAAGGCCTGGCCAGAGCATATGAAACCTCTCTCATGCCAGGGAGACTCTTCACTGGCAATGAATATGCCATCACGCTGGTTTATAAATCTGTCTCGTGTCATTTAGGTGGGCATGAATCAATCCTCCGCAGCCTGGCCACCTTTGTGGAGCTGATGAAATCAATTTTATGACCCTGCAGAGTGGAGGTCCTGGCTCTGGCAAGCTGGTGCCCCCCTCCCCTCCATGTTTTTTACAAAGTGCCACCACCCAGGGGACTTAGCCTTGAATGGCTAATTGACCTGTCCTTATAATTACAAACTTCACGGCAGCATATTTACAACCCAAATGTGTCTTTTTAATCTTAATGTCACGCACTGCTAAATTTTTCAGCTAACAAGGTGTCATGGGTGAAATTGTGTTCCCCAAAAAGATATGTTGAAGTCCTAAAGTCTCCTGCCTGTGAATGTGACCTTATTTGGAAATCGGGTCTTTGCAGATGTGATTGAGTTAAAATGAGGTCGTTAGGGTGCATCCTAATCCAATATGGGTAATGCCCTTATAAGAAGAGGGAAATTTGGACACAGAGGCACAAAGAGATGAGAATGCCATGTGAAGACATAGACTCAGAGGGAAGACAGTCTGTGAAGACAGAGGCAGATATTAGAGCTGTGCTGCCGCAGGCCAAAGAAGGCCTGGGGCTATCAAATGCTGGAAGAGGCAAAGAGGGATCCTCCCTATCCTAGAGGGCTCCGAGGGACATGGCCCTGCCAACACCTTGGTTTGGACGTCTGCTCTCCAGAACTGTGAAGCCATCAAGTTGATGATGCTCTGTTATGGCAGCCCCAGGAAATGAATACAGAAGTTTATGCCTAGTGTTCAGATGGGACTTAGCATTCACGGGCTGGGGAGGGGGTTCTCCCATGTTTGTTTTCAATAATATTAATGTCATTGCACTGGTAAAACTTTCACAAGGTGGTATGAGTGGAACAAAAAGGTGAAAGTTGAATCCCAAAGTCCTTAAAGGTTTTTTGGCTCTATCTCCTCTCTCAGTAGGTTATTCTCTTCCTTTGCCTGTTTACAAAGAAGGTCCATTGCTTTTTAAGTGGATGATAATCAAACATCAGCCCATTTCTCAGAAAAGGAGCTACAAGTCAAAAATTAATGACCAAGAAAACTAAAATAACAGTTCATTAAATCTCATAATCTTTACTCAAAACCTTGTCTATAAGAAGGACACCGACAGGTCAAGAGTTAGCATCTCTTTTTTTTTGTAAACTATTACTACTTTTTGTGCCAGAATGAACAGGTGTTTTTGCTATTGCATACTTCGTTTCTCTTTCTGATTAGACTCTTCTTCCCTAAACTGTAGTTCCGTCCTAAATGCTCTTACTGGATTACCTTGCCTTTAAATACGGTGCTGCGTAACCATGTTTCAGTCAATGACGGAGTGCGTGTTTTCAATGGTGGTCCCATAAGATTACAACGGAGCTGAAACATTCCTATGGCCTATGACATCATAGCTATTGTCATGTTGTAATGCAACACACCACTCCCGTTTTTGTAGTGATTCTGGTGTAAACAAACCTACTGTGCTGCCAGTCTTAAGAAGTTAGAGCACATACCATTATGTAAGGCACATTAAGCTTTGTAATGATGATAAATGACTGTAACTGGTTTCTGTATTTACATCACCATACCTTTTATCATTATTTTAGAGAGTACTCCTTCTACTTATTAAAAAGAAGTTCATTGTAAAACAGCCTCAGGCAGGCCCTTCAGGAGGTAACTAGAAGGCCCCGTTGTTAGCACCGGAGATGACAGCTCCATGCGTGTTATTACCCCTGAAGCTCTTGCAGTGGGATGAGATACGGAGGCGAAGGACAGAGATAGTGATCATCCTGACTTTGTGAACCTCGGCTAATGTGGGTGTTTGTGTCTTGGTTTTTAACAAAACAGATTAAAAAGTGAAAACAAAGAAAATAGAAAAAGTTTATAGAATAAGGATATAAAGAAAGGAAATATTTGTACAGCTGTAATATACAAATTTGTATTTTAAGCTGTGTGATCACAAAAAAGTAAAAAAAAATTAAACTATATATATTTTAGAAGTTACAGAACGCAAATATTAGTTTATTACTGAAGAAAGAAAATTTAAAAAGATAAATGTAGTGTAGCCTGAGTCTACAGTGTTTATAGAGTCCCCAGTGCTGAATGGTAATGTCTGCTCACCACTCACTCAGTGACTTACCCAGAGCAGCTTCCAATCCTGCAAGCTCCATTCATGTTAAGTGTTCTATACAGGTGTATCATTAAAAAAAATCTTTTAATCACATTTTTACTGTAATTTTTCTATGTTTAGATAAGCTTAGTTGTGCAAATACTTACCATTGTGTTACAGTTGCCTATAGTATTCAGTATAGTTCCATGCCGTGCAGGCTTGTAGCCTAGGAGTGATAGGCTCTCCCATATAGCCTGGGTGTGCAGTAGACTGTGCCATTTATTTTGTGTATGTACATTCTATGGTGTTCACAAAAAGATGAAACCTAATGTATCTCAGCCAGTAAGTGACACATGACCGTATTTGAAAAGTCCTACTCACTGCAAATGGTAAAAAGCAAACATGATTAGGAATATGTATGAATCATTTTTTTCCCGGTTTTTGTTTCTTTGAGCTTTTGTTAAAAAAAAAGAAAGCATTGGCTTTTTTGGAAAATCTGATTAATGCTGTTGAGATGTGTGTGTGTGCATGTAAGTTGCACATCATTTCAGACGTCTGTTCATGGCCCAGATAAGCAGAATAATTGTCCTTAAATGAAGGATATCTATTCTTTGGTTGGAATGAGGAAGTCAGAGAAAGATCCTACACTGAAGTTTAACATAGGCTAGGTCTCTTTCATTATGACTTGAGGTTTAGACTTCCAACTTTAAAGAATGTTGGTTTAACCTTCTCTTCCTTTACTTTGGACTGTTCGTTCTGTAAGTTTAAGTACACTATCATTTTTTTTTCATCAAAATCAAAAAAAAAAAAAAAGAGATTGGGAATGAACATGCAATTAGATGCTTAATTGCCTTTTGATGATGCTGAAGGTTGTAGACTTCTCACATGTGACTAGGGATTCCTTTACTACTGAAAGCCTTGCAAGTAGAAGGCTGTGGTTCAACAGGACCACCAGACACACAGTCATTCTTTGAACCAGAGTTGTCATGCAGCAAATGTCCCACAGGAGAGGTAAGCATTGTGGGATGGACTTGAGGCATGCCTGCTTCTCTTTGAAGGCAGGGTAAGAGGTTGCTGGAGCCCCAGAGACAGCAAAAGAAGGAAAATGAAGAGGGCAGACAGGAGGTGCATTGGGAAAGACAAAGTGATTGCTGTTTAATGACCATATTTTGTAAGACAGGACAAAAAGAAAACTCCTTGAATGACAATAAAGATCTCTATTGCCACAAGGTTTGTACAGGGCTTTCTGTGCTTATACAAATTTGACAGCCTAACTTTAAAGTGTTTAGAACTTGAAGAGAGGGAAGAAAAGAGGGAACAGTTGTGTGGGGGATGCTGAATGGGGGAGAGGGAGTCAGGAGAGAGGGTCAAGTGAAAATGACTCAAGTGGTCATTCCTGGCCCTATTACCAGTTATGATGGATGGGTTTGGAGAGGCAGGAGGAAGCAAGTCTATTTAAAGATGGCAATTAAGAAAATATGTCTAAGTAGAGGGAAAATGGCAGTGTGGATTCTGGCTGTTGATGTGTCTGATGAAGCCAGACTGATTCACCTACAAACTGACACAGCTGCATTAATGTGGCTGAAAATAGCAGTTCTCATCGCCTGTGATGGAGCTATGGTGGGGGTGCCTCATCACCTGTGGGCTTATGAATGTAGATTATTCCCCTTTGACTGAAAATCATTTTACCTGGTTTCTTCCAAGGGTTGAATCACTGCCTTTCGTTGTCTGCTAAATGAGCATTTAAACACTAATTTGTTGTTTGGAGTTTGGACTTCTGTTCATTGGGTGATAGTGAGTTGTATTAACCTTATGCTTTTGAAATTTCCTGTTGTATTTCATGTGGATTTTTTTTTTTTTTAATGCCAAGTGTAATTGCTGTGATTTGCCCAATTGCTTTCATGTACATGTACTGAGACAGGTTTATGATACTGGGATATACAAGTCAGTGAGCAAAATTAAGCCTTCATTATCTTAGTGTATGACTGTAGCTCAGTTATAAGAAAAAAAATGCAGGTGGGAGAAATTTGATTCTGAACTTAAAGAGACCTTGCTTCACACAGACATATTCTAAATATATCCTATTGCATCAAAACTATTGAATTTAGTTATGCTTCTTCTGCACTTTTTTTCCTCAATATTGCTGAATATCAAGACTGCTGGGTGAAAAGAGATGCATTCCCTTGTAGTTTTCTATTAAAACATATTTCCCCTTTTCACTTTGAAGAAAGCACTCATGTATGTTTCTTGTCCTTAGAAAGGTATGACACATGTACAATTTAAGGGAGAAGAGAGAGAGGCAGAATTCTTTAGTGGAAGACAACCCCTCCTAAACCTCTGCTCCTCCTGGTTATGTTCTGCAAATGAATCTCTTTAGAAATCTCTCTGGGTTCCATCCATGAGCCAGCACCTCCCGGTGTTGTCTGTAATTGGGCATTATGATTTTAGATTCTGATATTTGCAGAGGAAAGAGCAAATCTAAAGGGGTTGATGATAAGTGAGAACTGCAGAAGGCATCCTGGTGAACCAACCCAGCAGGGTAGAATGCCCCAGTGCAGGGAGGGGCTCATGCTGCGAGCTGGTTAATCAAACCAAGGCCACTGTTCGGTATTTCACGTGCTCTGCCAGTCCTCACCTTACGTGTCAAGGCCGGGTGATTCCATTTAGCTAGCGAATAGAGTCCAACACTGCTTTATGTGTATGTTGAGATGAAATTATGAATCACGTACTTACCATATGGGGAAATCTAAGAGCTCCGAGTAGTTGGCATAGTTTAAGTTTGATCTCTATAGTAATTGGAAGAAACACCAGATGTGCAGTAACCTTATGGGCAAGTGATTAAAAAACATGATAGAGGCTAAATTGATGAATATAAAGGAGCAGTGCATGAACGGGTACAAATGCAACATATGCACATGAAAATAATACAGATTAGGGGAAAAGAGTAATCCCATAAAGATTCTATTCTGCTATTGCAAACCAGAGGTTCTATACACGCTGACATGTCTGGATTCATTGTGCTATAGTAAATGCTAATGTAGCAATTTTTTTTTTCTCTGCCTATAATGCCTGGGCTGAAATCTGGGTTATCAATACATACTATTAAAAAGTAGAGGTAATATTAAAGGTATATTATTAATACACAGTGAAAACAAGTATAGAGAGATGTGGACCCCAAATGAGAGGATCCAAACCATTTATGAGAAGGACATGAGAAAAATAGAGTCTGTGAACTTTAATTCTAAAAGGGGAAGGTTTTTACCTGACATGTTTTGACTATAGGCAGAAAACCAAAGCAAACCAAAAAGGATTCTATTGAATTCTATCAACATGCTCAGTAAAGGCAGGCACAAATGAAGGATCCCATTGGGTCTGAGATGTGAGGCTGCTAATGTCGGCCAACACTGGACAGGAGATTTAGAAGCATGATCTTTTGCCCTTAGGTCTCCGACCATTTTGCTTTTCCTCGGGAGATGAGTCAATAGGGGAGATCAGAGGCCCTTCTCAAACGCTGTCTGCACAGGGTAGCTCTTCTGTATGTACGTTTTCAGTCTTGTGCTTCGTACTGGTCCTAGCCTGCTTTTCCATCTTCATTAATTGACTCATTCAGTAATATTCACTCGTTCATTCATGCTCAGTTTCCTCACTTGTCAGATAGAAATAATGGTCTCTATCTCAGAGGGTTGCAATGTGGATTAAATGAGTTAATTCCTATGAGGCACTTAGCATATGAGAAGCACCTAGTATATCCTCGCCGCTTTTATTTTTAAATCCAGTTTCCGTTTGAGTTAGCACAGTATGATCAGCATTTGGGGTTAATTCGGCCCCTCCAGAGATACCAGATTATGCTTGGGCTAGCATAAACAAGTGTAACTTGGCTTCTTCTGGATTCTTCTAATACTAGAATAAATAATATCCCTGACTCAACCCTTCTGATGAAAACAGGCAAGTTTTGAGTAATGTGTGAGTTGGAGTAATCTGTATATTGAATGTCAGTTCTCCTAATTTCTTGCTGTGTTGGGGAAGTTATTTAAGCTTTCTATTCCTCCACACCCCTATTTTTCAAAGGAGAATACTCTTCACAAGGCTGCTATGTGGAGAAAACGAGGCACCTACTGTCTTCAACATCTGTCACAGCGTCCAGCCCACAGCCGGCCAGTGAAATCGTGTTCTCTGCCCAGTTCTGCCTGCCTACTTAGGCACTTGTTGGGAAATTCACTGAGCATCCTGTCATCTCTCCATAACATGTAGATCTTCTAGACAACTTCAGTATCAGCACTGGCTTCCTTTGGGGCAAGAAAGAATTTTTCTAGCCAACATCTGACACCCAAAAGTTTGTCATTTGCCTATGACATGAAGAAAGAAATGTTAAACAATAAAAAAAAATTCTACTTTTTTTTTCTATTGGTGAACAATAGGATAATTTTGTTTTCTGGTTCATGGAGTATTGTTTTAAAATAAATAGACTTTTTTTTTTTTTTTAAAGAGCTGTTTTAGCAAGATTAAACAAAATAGAGAGAGTTCTTACTTATAGCCTCTTTCCCCACACCCAGTCTCTCCCTCCATTAACATTCTGCATCAGTATGGTTCATTTGTTACAGTCAGTAAACCAACATTGACACATCATTAGCAACTAAAAGTCCATAGTTTACGTTAGGGTTCACTCTTGGTGCTGTGCACTCAGTGGGTTCTGGCAAATGTGTAATGACATGTATCCATTGTTGTAGTATCATAGGGAGTGGTTATGGCCCTAAAACGTCTTCTGTGCTCCACATGTTCATCCCTTCATGCCCCCACCCCAGCTCCACAGATCTGTTTACCGTCTCTATAATTGTGCCTTTTCCAGAATGTCATGCAGTTGGGACAATATAGTAGATCATTTTCATTTTCACATGGTCTTTTTCCTCTTAGCCATATGCACTTAATTTTTCTCCATGTCTTTTTTATGTTTGATAACTCATCTCTTGTTAGCACTGAATAATATTCCATTGCCTGGATGTATCATAATTTATTTACCTATTGGCCTATTGAAGGACATCTTGGTTGTTTGCAAGTTTGGGCAGTTATGAGTAAAGCTGCTATAAAACATTGGTGCACAGGGGCCAAGCGTGGTGGCTCATGCCTGTAATCCCAGCACTTTGGGAGGCTCAGGTGGGCTGATCACGAGGTCAGAAGATTGAAACGCAGTGAAACCATGTCTCTACTAAAAATACAAAAAAAAAAAAAAAATCAGCTGGGCATGGTGGCACGCACCTGTAGTCCCAGCTACTGGGGAGGCTGAGGCAGGAGAATCGCTTGAATCCGGGAGGCAGAGGTTGCAGTCAGCCAAGATGGCGCCGCTGCACTCCAGCCTGCGTGACAGAATGAGACGCCATCTCAAAAAAGAAACAAACAAAACAAACAAACAAACAAACAAAACACTGGTGCACAGGTTTTTGTGTATACATGCTTTATCAGCTCACTGGGGTAAATGCCAAGGAGTATGACTACTGGGCTGCACAGTTAGAGTGTGGTAAGTTTTGTAGAAGACTGACAAATTGTTTCTCAAAAGGGCTGTGCCATTTTGCATTCCCACCAGCAATGAATGAGAGTTCCTCTTGTTCCATATCTTTACCAGAATGTGGTGTTGTCAATGCTTTGAATTTTAGCCATTCTAGTAGGCATGTGGTGATAGTTCGTTGTTTAAATCTGCGACTCCTGTGAGGTATGATGTTTAGCATTCTTCATATGCTCATTTGATATCTGTGTATATCCTATTTGGTGGGATACCTGATCTTTTGCTTGCCTTTAAAATTGGGTCAATTGTTTTCTATTGTCGAGTTTTAAGAGTACTTTGTGTACTTTGGAATGCAATTTTTTATCAGACATATCTTTTGCAGATGTTTTCTCCGAGCCTATGTCTTGTCTTCTCATCTTGATGGTTTATAAACCTTTAAAAAGGCAACTTTCTGTTCTTAAAAAGAAGCAAACATGGAACAAGAGAAATTTTGATCTCAAATTAAGTTACAAAGTGCTAAGAAGGATCTGATGCTGATAGGGTAGATACTTGGAGACTTACTGTTCTATTTATCTGTCTCCCCCTTCTCTTCCCTTTTATACCTATATTTCTTCCTTAGGATCCCTGGCTCCTGGTAAAGGCTACTTATGGACACTAAAAATATTCAGATAAGTCCTCTTTGTGTGTATTCATACAGATGTGTCCCTTTTCAATCCTATAGCTTCTTAGAGCGATAGTAATAACAAATACGACCTTCTGTATGATTACATACCTTCTTATCTATTGCCAAGACTCAGAGAAATCAGGCAGGACTGCATAAGAAATTTTGTGGTAATAATGCAGTATAGGGTAAATTAAGAGAATTATCTTTTAGTCAGACAAGTGGATCACTGATAGCTAAAAAACCTGGAGGCAGTTTTGCAAGTGCCATGGCCATATTACACAAAGTAGGCTTTTCTGCTCTCTGGAATAACCTTGGGACAGGTCACATGGCTGTTGGAGTGTCTGAAAGGTAAACAGGGATGCCTTTCACATTTTTTTCACCTCTGCCCCTTTGCATCTTCTCTTGCTGTTGCCATTCACTGGGGGTTCTTTCACTACTTGTGTTCAAAGGAAACTGTCACCATCCCACTCAGACTGGCAGACTAAAAGTTCAGAAGATAAGAAACCCTTCCTGGCATGAAATGTACTGTGAAATGTATTTGGAAATAAAGTTGTTAATGACAATTGCCATCAAAAACTTGCTCTTTGAAATGCATTTTTCATAGTTTCCAAGCCAACAGGGGCTTGTTTTGTACTGGAATTTCTGATCAGTGGCTAACTGTGTGACAGACAAGCACGCATACATAAGGGTGTAAAAGTGAACAGGAAAGCATACCTGTGCACATAATTATCTGTGTGGAACCCATAACTACCTAGACTCTTCACAGAGATGGACAGGACATACATTCCATGGAACTGCTGCATGCCAACAGTAGCCACGTCTTTGCACCTTAAATAATTGTGGAAACTGTTATTCTGAAAGAGTCTGGAAAAGCATACAAAACCCTGAGTGGTTAGGGAGGTAGTGGGTTCACATATGGATAAAGAGAAAAACACAAACAAACAAACAAACGAATCAACAACAAGGGTAATTGACTGGGCAGTGACCCCATCAGCTCAGAGGCACATTCCTTAGCTTTGTTTCTAGGACTCCCAACCCAAAGGTGTATTCCCTTCCCTACTGGAACTTTCCCTTCACTTTGTTAAACTAACAGACATTCTACCAATTAATAATGCATTTAGGTTAATAAGCTTCCCCTGGGAATGCTAAAGGGCTAAGAGTCATTCACACTTGGGTGTGAATTTGTTTAATTAGAGTTGTATTTTCAACCCTCCTTCCAAGTGGCAAGCTGAAATCCTTTATATTCAGGAAAGAATAAAGACTGTGTATTGAACCTCTTACACGTGCCAGGCCTGGTTACTTTACAAACTTTATCGCATTAACCTTCACAATAGTTTTCCAAAGTATATTATTACCTCATTTTACTCTTGAGATAATGAAGGCATAGATGGGTCTAAAAATGTGTCCAATATCACCCTGCCAAATGGAGGAGGTGGGTTTAAAACCAGGTCTGTCCTGTTCAAGTGGAGCTTTGATGGAAGGAGTGAGGTGGTCTCAAATATCAGGGCAGGTATAGCTGAGGGTTTTCAATTTGGGCGATGGACCCCCTTCAATTGCTGGGTTTCTAGAGGTTCATATATAGTCAGGAAGTTAGACTCTAAGTAGTGTATTCATCCATGTAATAAACAAATGTGCATTAAATTAGGCTACGTGCCAGGTAATTTTCAAATTGAGGAAAACTTGGAGATGGACAGAAAAGGCAGGTGACTACTGTCATGAGGTTCATGATCTAATGAAGGAAGACAGATAATAATCAAGTATGTAGATAATTTAAAAGATATTATGAAATCATGATAAAGGGTGTGAATAACAACATGGTAGAGACTTAAGCAGGTAGCATGAAGTGCCCCTTTTGCTTGTATATCAGAGGAGCCCTCTCTGCTCTGAGACTTTAAAGACAAGAGGCATCTTCCTATGCAAAGACCTACCCGGGGGGCCTTCCAGACACAGAGAAGGGAGCATACAAGGCCTTTAGACAGGTGGATAAATTGAAGGGCTTGTGGTGAAAGAACAGGCAGCAGGAGGAAGTGGAGTGAGATGGGGTCACAGAGGGAGGAATGACAGTCACAGAAGGGTGGTTGATTTTTTTGTTGTTGTTCTAACTGAAGTTTACAGCCATTGGAAGGTTTTTTTGAAGGTGAATACTCTTGTTCTTGGATTAGAAAGACCGCAGCTGGGTGGGGGATGTATGAACACACAGGTTAAACAATAGGGGGGCAGTTGGTGACCTTGCGGAGCCATTTCAGTGGAGAAGCAGAGATGAAGGGATGATGGGGTATGCTCAAGGGAAGACGTATTGAAAATAAGTGGAGACAAAGTGTATCTAAAATTCTTTTGTGATGTTTTGCTGTGAAACAGAACAAAAAATGAGATGATAAAAGGTGAGGATGAACGCAGTGTGACTAACTGTACCATTACAGCATCCAAGCGAGAACTGAGGCTGACTTGGCTTAGGAAGGGTAGCAGAGAGGACAGAGGGAAGCAGACAGATTCTAGGTGCATGTTGGAGCCGCAATGAGCAGAGACAGCTAATGAACTGGATGGGAAGAACAAAGGAAATAGAGAAATATCAAGGGTGATGATTAACTTTTTGTCTGAAATGGCTTAAATAAATGGCAGTTGCATTCAGTGAGAGAAAGAAAGCCAGAGAAGGAGGACTAGTATTTTTGAAGACGCATAAGTGATGGTTCAGAACGCAAGATTTTTAGATAAAATGAGCTAAAATGAGGAGATCCAGTAAGCATTCAGGTCTGAGATTTAAACTGGAAAGGCTGCAACATCAATGAGGGAGAGAAAGTCCAATGAAGGAGAGATGTAGGTAGGAAAGAGCTTCAGGATTCAGCCCTATGACACTCCGGCAATTAGATAGGTGTCCAGCAGGAGGGGGCAGGTCAGTGAAGAACAGAACAGGAGCAGTCGGTGAGGCAGCAGGCAGGACAGAGAGTGCATGTCACAAGACACACAGGCCGCTTTTCTAGAAGACGGCATGGCCATTGGTGTGACTGCTGCGATCAAGTTCCACAACACATGTGTTAAACCATAGAGGGGGAGTTGGCAACCTTGTGGAACCATTTCAGTGGCGAGGCTGAGATGAAGGGATGATGGGGTGTGCTCAAGAGAAGATGGACTGAGCGTAAGTGGAGACAAAACATAATATAAAATTCTTTTGTGAAAAGGTCAGATCTTTATCATTAACATATTAAATATACTGTACATTAGAGCAGGTAATTAATTACTCTCATTGTATTGGACATGGTTTTACACACTCAGGAAAAAATACTAGACCTTCTAAAAATGAAGTTTATAAGATGTAAATATTTCTTTACAAAGAAAGAATAAAAATAAAAATATCTGTAAAAAAAATTTTTTTGTGATGTTTTGCTGTGAAACAGAACAAAAAATGAGATGATAAATGGAGAAAGCAGTAAGTTAAAGGGAGTGCTTTTGTTTGTTTGTTTTCTTTATAAGTGAGGCTCCCTAGATGATGTTTGGATGCCGATAGGGATGGTTCCACAAAGATGCGTGTACTGATGATGCTGGGGAAAGAGAGGCAATGGCCACAGCAGTGAAGTCCCTAGCAGACAGGCAAGAGGGTTGGAATCTAGGGTGCAGGAAAAGGTACTAGCCACCAATTGTGGTTGAGAGACATCATCTTTTTTAGCAAGTGGGAGGAAGGGATGTGAGGACAGGTGCTGATAGTTTCCTAAATATGTCAGTGGGAAGAAGAGGTTGTTCTCCAGGTTCTACTGGGAAGGGAGGGATGGCAAGACGTGTGGAGGTGTGAAGATTTGAGGAACCTGGGAGAAAAAAATGGAATAGAGACAGAGGAAGAAAGCAAGCAAACATACTAGGAAATTATAGCAAGATGACCAGGCAGAGTCGGGTGCCCCCTGAAGTCCTAAAAGTAAGGTAAGGTATTCTTTTGAGATAATTGACATGCAATATAATCTATGAAGAAATACATTCAAAGATTAAAGCCTGACTTACCACTTACATATATTGTTTAATAACAATGAATATTCATAAAGTGCACTTTGCATGCATTATTTCATTTCATCCTTACCAATACATGAGGTGTATATGATTATAGTCTTCACTTACAAATGAGGTAATTGAGACTTGGAGAAGTGAAGTGAGCTTCATAAGGTCCCACAGCTAGTAAATGAGTCAGAAAGGGTAGAAACCAGTCTACTTAATGACGAAGACTGTGACCTTACACCTCCATGCTGAGCTGCTGCTCAGGTTACAACTGAGCTGTGGGTGTGAACATATGCATACAGTACTTTTATAGAATTAAAAATCTCAGCTGCATATCACAAGTAATGTTAAGGAAAGGGAGGGGCTTATTTTTGGTTTTTGTCTGTTTCCCTCCACCATCAGTGTCCTAGTATTGTTTCCTTGGGTCACCAGGGAAGGGAAGAAAGCTGACTGGACCATCTCCTGGGCCAGAACTGCTTTTGCATGTGACAGTGCATGAGTGCACGCACGCACACGCGCGCACACACACACGCTTCACTCTCCTGTCAGCTGTCACAGATGAAAAGCCTTTCTCTTATATTTCTCCTTGTAATCCATTCACCGCCTCAGAGGCTCCTGGTTTCTCAGGGGAATGTCACCGAGTGCAGAGTTTTGCATCTATTTCTAGAAGTTATTCATGCATTTACAAATGGTAGATAGAAATATGGAACCACTTCTTTTTGTGGGGACGCTTGGGAGTACCGATGACTCTGACAAGTGGTGGTGGGGTTGGGAGAGGGAGAGTGGGGAGGGTCTATGTGATCGTGGAGGGCCTTTGAACAGGCTCTCTCCATCTTCTGCATTGGAAGGTGGCCATGCACCAGCTGTGTAGTGTTATAGCTCTCGTGGAGTCCCAGGGAGTTTATCACGGGTGTCCCCAGTCACTGCCCTGAGCCAGGCTTGCTGGTCTGAGGATAGAAAGTCAGCAAGGGAAGGCAAGTAAGAGACAAGGCTCCTTTTGTTTATTCTGTGTTTTAATAATTGGCTGATTATGTTCCATTTTTATTTGGTTTCACTGGCAATCAGATAGAGAGCTGTAATATCCACTCACACCTTGTAATTACCATTAATTTCTTCCCTTTACTCTGCGAAGTCAAGACAAGGTTGGCAGAGAAGCCATGGGAGATTGAATCCGACCGAGTGCAATGCATATGCATGAGGCAGGACCCGCCAAGGCTCCCAGGAGATGTTTGGTGGGGAGGGGTGAGAAGGGGAGGAAGGGGAGGAAAGGAAGAAGGCTGGAAGATGGAAAGAGGGGGGAAAATACCTTGAATTGGAAACAAAGGCAAATGGAAGAAAGTGTTGAAGTCAGCACAACAGCCTTGCTAGCTTAATTACCATAATGATGTAAAATAGTCCAATCAGCAATCTGGGGCTAATCTTTCATGTATTACAGGTCTCTCCTTCGTAGAGCTTCACAGCTTAAATGCATTTTTAATGAAGATATTTGAGGCAAGCGGATAATTTTCCAGTCTTTCCAGGAGGGAATCAGAGCACATTAAATGGGCTGTTTCTCTTCCCTGTAGCTGCCCAAAGTTCTTGCTTTGCCTGGCACATGGAACCAGTTGTCTTTCAGAATAGCTGGGTTTGGTCTCCTGCCCTCCTTCCCGAGGCAGCTGGGGAAGGCACGGATGGGGCTGACATCCAGGGAGAGCAGTGGCTGGTTCCAAGGAGCCTGTGCTCTGCCTTGCCTTGTGCCTAGGGGATGTCTGGATCTCCTTGCTAGAGACGAGAGAGGAAGGACCCCAGGAACATCACCCAGTGCTGATGCTGCCTCATCTAGCAGGAGAGTCTCAGCTTCATTCTGCCAGTGTCATGCTAACAGTCCAAATACCCCTGGAGATGCATGTGAATCTCTTACTTATGATGCATGCGTTTGCATGCTAGAGTGGGCGAAAGAGCAGTCCTGGCCTCTTGACCTCACTCCTCTAACCAGGAAAGGCTTTCCTTACGGTTCCATCACCCAAGGACTCTGTCGATGGTACATTCAAGTGATCCATTGAAAAAGAGCAGTCTTTTTGTTTGATGCCTAATGCTGTGTGATGGGGGAAGAGTAAAATATCTGGGTTAAACATACATGCTATGTATCTATAATAGGGCCCCCTCTCAGATGGACAAGTTTTGGGGGAGGAGTTGGGGGGAAAGAAAGTACAAGCTACAGATTGTATGTCCTGGTAAGGCAAAAACGGGTTAAACATCTCTTAGATTATGGTTTGGGGGAAGCTTTAATGATTCTATTGCTGGTGTTTCTTTCTGTCACCAAACTGCCTGAGATACAGCTTCAACTGTTTAGATATGTACAGTGAATTCAGCAATTTCTGGAAATTCTGTCTTTGCCTTTCTTCCCACCACCACATCCCATCAAACTCCCTGATTTCTAATGGCACATATCTTCTCCCTGAAGGAGGGTAAGGCCAAGGGGCTTGTAGCACTTGACAATACGTTTTTCAAAAACAGAATACACACACACATACACAACATATATATGTGTATATAAGCGCAAACATAAATATATAAATCCTTAGTTTTCTTGAAGTTGAAACTCGATCGAATGTCTGTCTAGCTGTTTGTAATACACCTATCACTGGCCTGCTCGGACACTGGGCAGCCTCACTAAATCTAACCTCAAATACCTACATGTGGAATAAGAAATTCTTTGGCTTCTTTTCCTACTTTTGTGGTTGACAGAATGAGAAGGTCGGTAGTAAGATCTTATAGTAATAGGATTATCAGGACTTGCATGTGAAAGCAGGACCCTCATTAACTAGAGGTTAATGACACTACCTATTATGGGCTCCTAAGAACCCAAGATGGCAGGAAGGAGATTCAATTCCCACACTCCATTTTCTTTCCTTCCTTTCTCGATTCATTCATTCATTCATTCATTCATTCATTCATTCATTCATTCATTCAGTTTTTGCTGTGTTAAGGCTATATGTAAGACCGTCTGATGTTTCCAGAGTGAAGATGCAGACAGGGAAAGCACTGGATGGAGAGGAGGAATAGAAGCATTCAGAGCCTTCAGCCCCGGGACCCTGGGGGTGAAGGCACATTGTTAAAGGAAGCCTTGCCACATTCTGACTCCAGAGCATCACAGACAGCACAGCAGCCTCCACTTACAAACATGTGCTCTTTAGTGAGCTGTTCGGCTTGTTATCTGGAGAAAAGTATACTTAAAGTGACTTACTGATGACGTCCCTTGTTGTATTTCTTGAGGGAAGTATAGATAATTAAGAGAAGAAAAGCAAAACTCCCTCATCCTACAACTGAGAAATAAATATTGATATCCTATGTCTAGACAAATATATTGTGTCATAACAAAAATGGGAGAATTCTGTGTAACTATTTGTAATGGCAGCCTGTTGAATAGCATTAAAATATTCATTCCTCCCAGTTTCTTAATTTGGCTATGATCTATTGGCCTATCTTCCAGGTTGATAATTCTGTGTCCAGCTGCTATTAAAGGAACCTATTGGGTTAATGATTTCGGATACTGGATCTTTTAATTCTGGAATTTCTATGCAATTTTTAAAAAATAAATTCAAACACTCTATTAAAATTCATTTATACATCTATTTCATCCATTTTGTCTCTCTCCTTTTTTTTAACCAAAGTAATCAGAGTCACGTAAAGTCTTTGTCTGCTAACTCCAATATAGGGATCATATTATGGTCTGCTTCAATATCTTTTCCCCTGTTCAATTATCAGTCATATTTCCTTGCTTCTAGTGACCTTGTAGTACATACCAGACATGCATATAAAGGAATCATAAAGCTAAAGATATTATTTTTCTCTAGAGATCTCTCCTATTCCTTCTGGTATGCACAAAATTTCTGGCATTAAAAAATACTAGATGTGTGAAAAGGCAAAGAAATATGATGGATAATCCATACATAGCATACAAAATAACAGAAGTAGACCCATATATGGTTCCTCTATTGGGTTTGGCAAGCAATGAAATAACTATAATTAACACATGTATTAGTAAGGTTCTCCAGAAAACAGAAACAATATGATTTTAAATATAATCTCATATATATATATACACACACACACACTTATATCTATCTGTGTATCTATGTATCTATCTATGTATCTATGTATGTATGTATGTATGTATGTATGTATGTATCTATCTATCTATCTGTCTGTCTGTCTATCTATCTATCTATCTATCTATCTATCTCTCTCTCTCTCTCTCTCTCTCTCTCTCTCTATCTGAGAGAGAGAGGGAGAGGTTTTAGGGAATTGGCTCACAGGACTAGCAAGACTGGCAAGTCCAAGTCTGCAGGGTGGGCAGGCAGGCTGGAGACATGGAAAAAGCTGACGCTGCAGTTCTAGTGCAAAGGCTGTGTGCTGACAGCATGCCCTCTTGCGCTGGATGGTGAGTCTTTTGTTTTATTCAGAGGTTCAACTGATTACACGAAGCCCACCCATGTTACGGAGGGCAGTCAACTTTGCTCAAAGCCCACTGATTTAAATGTGAATCTCATCCAAAAAACATCCTCACAGAAACACAGAATAATGTTTGACCAAATAGCTGAGCCCAGTCAAGTTGATGTATACAATTAATTATCCCAAATTGAAGAAAAGATATAATAGAAGAAAATAGAATAAAAAATTGGTAAAGTACATGAAAGGATGGAGGATTTCAATAGAAAATTGAATCAGGGATCTTCTGTACTTCCAAGGTCAGTATTTCCACAGTTGTTTCATCTGTGAATGGCTGGACCCCGGCACCTCTTTTGCTAGTTCCCAGCGTAGCCCCAGATTGTCAGTGAGGCTCCATCATGAAGTGTCTGTTCTCAGGTCTGTGGGATTCCATCCAGGTTCATGCTTTCTAAACACAGTCTGTAGCTGTCTATCTCCTTTTCTATCAGATGTCGACTTAGAATGAGTTTCTCTCTTGTACAATGCCATACTGTGGTCCCTATTTCATAATGTCTTGGTGGTACTTAAATTTTTATTTTATTTCTTTAAAGTTTAAGGTTCATATTGTGTATTACAAATACTCTTTGCATTGATATATAGACTTCTGTAGCCGTATTTTCTCCTGATAATTACTAGGCTCTTCTTCCATTATATTTTTTTTGTGGGGGGGGATGGTTACATGGCACTCATTATGGTCTAAACATATAGATTTATCTAATCCCTCCCTTTTGCCTCTAAAATTTAAATTTGAAGCCCTCCTGGTAAAGCTGAGTTGTCTCCTGCCAAGTTCATTATTCTATTTCAGGGAGTTATGAGATGTTCTCTGCCCTTGTTATGAGATCACCTCTGAAGCATAGGCATATATCCAGAAAAGCAAACCTTATTTTCCTTTAGCATCAGCTACATAGCCAGCTGTCTGCTTCACACATCCCTTAAAACATTTTTTTTCCAAAGACAAAAAAAGAAGCCATGAAAACACCACCTGTGGTCCCAAATCCTTCACTTTCATACCTAAGACTACAGGGTCAATAGAGATACAAAGAAAGCTTATTTGGGATATTGTATTAATAAAATTGTATATACTGGCCTTCACTGGTTTATAGACTTGAGTTTTAGAGAAATATTCTTTTTTTCATAGTGTATCATCTTCAAAAGTAAAGCACTATCCCAGTAACACCCCCACCCCAGTCATCTGAAACTCCCAGTGTAGGATGACGTGATATTTTTTCTTTAAGATTGAATATGAAAGCCTTAACCATCACATCAAGCCACAGATCAATCATAGCCACCACACGGAGAAAATTACCATTTGGCAACATCCATCATCTGTACAAGTACTACCCACATCTGACTCCACCTGAGCCAGCATTGTTGCTGCTTACTTCTATCTTCAGTGAGGCTGGAAGTCCACAGAAGGGTCTTATTCCCTTTACTGGGAGAGGAGAGGAGCACAGAAATGCTTTTCTGAGGGGTAACTGTCTTTCCAATCCTGGATTCTCTTGTCAGCTCCCTCCTCACCCCTCGTTTTATGAAATCAATAAAGAACTGAAGCTCTCCTTGTTTATTTGTCGGCTATACCGTTCTCCCTCTTGTACAACTGATCTCAAAAAAGAAGGATATGGCTGTGGAGAGAAGAGTTGTTATCTCTATCCTAAAATGAACAAGAGAAGCAGGCTATATGTCTGTGTTGTATTTGAGTCATGAAAATGCAGTCCCACAATGGACCAAAAACTCACTCAGAACTCTTGAACTCTGTGATTCTCAGTTTTCTTCATCTCTGATGAGTAATAGCCTTGTTCCCTGAACACCCAGGTGTCACGTATCTCTTCCTGCTATAAACAAGACATCTTACCTGCGGTTGGAGGTAAATGCCCACTTCTTGTTTTTGTATAACACAGGAAATAAGAATGTTTTTGTACTTAAAAAAGCATTTTAAATGGTTGAAAACAAATCACAAGAAGAATATTTCATAATGCATAAAATCATATGACATTTAAATTTCAGTGTCTGTAAGTAAAGTTTTATTGGTACACAGTCACATTCACTTACATAATGCCTATGAGATATTTTTAAATGGCAGAATTGAGTATTTGCAACAGAGACCATATGCCCCACAAAGCCAAAGGATTTATTAGCTGGCCCTTTACAGAAACAGTTTGCCAAGCTGTTTCAAAGCAGAAACTGACCTAAGAGAGACTGCTTGTCTGTGATCATGTTAAACCACAATGCCATGAAGTTGGAATCAATATCATCCTACGTGATTTTTCATGCTGCTTAGAAAGCCTCTGAGTCCTTAATCCAATATTGCTCTTATTTTCCAGCACAGCTCTCGCAAACATGTCCATTTCCTCAAGACTCCAACTTGTCCTTGCCACTTTTCACAGTCCGACCAGCTGATTTCATGTCCTATTTTATGCAGAGAAAAATTAGGCCAATAAGTGTGAACTGCCTCCAGCTGCTTCTTCTTGCCTTCCTTCCTCTGCATCTAGCACCCATCTTGTCTTCCTTCTGCACATCTCTGCTTTGCAGCGAGACACATTTCTCTATCTGTGTCTGTTGCATTCTCCTTCAAGATTTCATGCCATCCAGTATCTTTCTTCTTCTAGATCTTCAACCTTGACTGGCTTTAATAAATTTTGTCACAACATATAAACATGAGTTTTTGAAGAAAATAAATCAATGAATAAGAATTTTAAAAACCATCTCAACCCCATGTCCTTCTTTGGGGACCCTCCTACGGCGGCAGGGGGGTGGTGTCACAATAATCTCCGTCATTCTCCCCACACCTAACCTACTTGAAAAGGTACTCTATATTCACTCTTCTTAACTGTCATTGTCATTTCCAAACTTACACAAACCTTCCAGAGACATGAAATATTTTGGGGGAAAATAATCTAAGGTAGACAGGAGGAGTCAGGGCCAAACGGACCTTAAATTCCTTTGCTAAAGACTTCGAACTTAACGCCAAGAGTGAAGGGCAGCCATTGAAACATCTCCACGCATCTTTAATCTATTTTCTTTAATGTGTTACATGTTTGTGTAGCCCCTTCCCATCCTCACATACTTCCCAGGAGGTCCCTCTGCCATCTGAATTACTGTAGAGAATTCTGCAAATACA